>NC_140958.1:91343404-91530465 GCF_014529385.1 Adiantum capillus-veneris | reverse complement strand
GTGAAGCTCGTGCGAGGTAAGTCCTCTTCAACTTCTTGTCTTGTGTTTGATTCTTGTTCTTATATTCAATTCTTGCTTTTTATTCCAATATTGTAGTTCAAGACTTGCATCACATCCTCTTAATCAAGTATGAATTCTTGGAATCAAGATAAAGTGTCATAATCAGGTTCTATTGTGAGTGCCTTCTCTCAGTCTTCTCTAGATCTTGGGCGGTCACTATATGTAAAACCTATATATCATGTGCGTTCAAGAAATATTTATAAAACCCCTTAGCTATGAGTTTTTCACCAATTAAAAGAACCCTTTTTCTATTCGTTTTTGACACCCTTCTGTATGTGAATGTCTGAGAGAATATATAATAAAATAGTCCCTACTATTGAACCCACATGATAGGCATTTTTTAAGAATAGTGGACCCCCCCGAGCTCTAGATCAAGACGTGCTCATAACATTTTTAACCACAAATCCCTCAAGTTTCTACATATAAACATCAGCATGGAGATCTTTGTGAAGAAAATCGAGCTTCACATCCATTTGAATCAATTTCAAATCCTCAATAGCTACTGATCAAGGTAGTCATCTTGACCACATGCAAAAAAATCTCATTAAAATCCATGCCTTTTTATGGTGCAAAATCTTTGGTGCCTAATCTAGCCTTGTATTTAAGTATAACATCTCCATAAGTACTTCTTACCTTGCAAACCATTTGCAAGATAAAGATTTCTTTCCAATGGGAAAATTGGCCAAGCCCAAGTCTCATTGTTCACAATTGTTTGTACTCATACTGGATAACTTGTCATCCATTTGCATGAATTCTTATTAGCAAGAGAGTTTATTGTAGTCAGCCAACACAACATAATTGATACTTGACTAAAATTGCTCAGGTAAAACTGAGGCTCTTATAGAAAATCACAATGCTTGACTACTACTCGTTTCTTGTTTGTGAGCATTTCTAATGGAAGGCACATCTTGCACTTTAGCGTTTGTAATTATTTAGAGGTAACATCCTCAAATGTGACTCTTTTGCACTTAATTTCTTTAAGAGGTTGTTATGCAACTTTGACTCATCAAATATTAGCACCAGAACCAACAAAGATACATTTATGTGAGTTTGGATCAAGCTTTGAACGAAGCGGCACTTTTAGCACATGAAAATATGCCTCGCAATCAAAGACACATAAGTGATAATAATGCAACTTATTTTTACATACCACATCTCTTCAAGAACCTTGTAATCTCGTGGCATACTAGTAGACTTGTTGACAATCACATCCATTTAAAAACACCTTAAAAATATTTTTGATGTAGGGTTTGAGGATTTACACATCCAATTAAAACACCTAAAAATTGATTTCCTTATAGAGTTTAATGCAATCAAAACACTAATATTCATATGGATCTCATATAATAGTTTAAGTGGAAACCTCCCTTACTCAATGGCAGGCCCTATTCTATGAGAGTTTGATATAGTTTCTTGTTGTTGCTTCCAATAGACACTAGAAATATCCTCACTACACTCCCACATTGCACTAGCCATTGAATGCCTTCTGAGAACAATCTTACTGGTTCCTTCTTATAAGATTGGAAAGCTAAAGCTGCTAAGTGGCCACAAACTTTTACAAAACTTTCCTGACAGGGACTTATTATCCTTTAATTAAAAGTTTTCAATCAAAGGTCATTAACTTGTTCAAATTGACCAGCCTTAGCCCCATCCACTAAACTATTGCAAGCTTAACATTCCCTTCAATATGGGATGAAATATAATGAAATGTATGATTGAATGCCAACTATTGCAGGCTTTACATTTTCAAGATGGCCTGAAATCTACACATGTTGAAACCAGTGGCTACATAGTCTTGTGAGTCACTACCATGAGCATATAGCTACACTATTTTGTATGCATGGATTTGGGATATTCTAGGTTTTTTGAAGCACATATTTTTATTCTTATAGTAATCAAACAAATTTCAAATCTTTCTTTTGAGCACGTCTATAAAAAGGACTTTTGAACCTATTTTCAGTTGATGTTAAATGAAGGCCTTTATCCAAATACAATCACCTATGCTTGCACCTTGAAGGTCTATGGATTTACCAAGATGTGGTAATTGGCAATTAAGATAATGAAATCATTGGAAAGTTTTTTACTCTGACCTGACTTCAAGCCAATGCTTACAAGAAAGATTCGTAACAAGTCAAAAAGATACCTATTGAGATTGCAAAGTGCATTATTTCAAAAGAACTCTTATTTAGGGAACTCATTGTTGAGTTTGTATGTTGTGTGCCCTAGTGGTAGTGCACTACTCACGTCCCTAAATTGTTAATACTGATCATTTTTGAGTTTTTATGTTGTGCGGCATAGAGAAAGCACAAAAAATTGTTGATGAGCTTTGTGCATTGAATGTCCTGTCTTGGGATGCACTAATTGAGGAATATTCTCATCATGACCATGAGAAAGAAACTTCAATAGTTGTGAAGAAAATGCATTTGAAAACCTATCGCATTATGAAGACACTATCTCTATTGAAAAATTCATGATGATATTGCTAGTCACGTGTCGTTGGAGAACGATGTCTTGCTTGATGGTGCTTTGATCAATATGTATACCAAACATACATCCTCATGAAATCACAAAAAAGTTCACGATGAGATTCTTGTCCAGATGTTGCATTTTCTAATTCACTAAGTGCATGTCATCATTTGATTGACCTCTTGCTTGGTTTGCTATTCTAGGTGCTTGTCAAATTTAGGGAAATGTGTACCTTGGAAGATAGGCTATTATGTGTGCGGTAGAAATTCTAAATGTAATGTTGCAACTTATCTTGTATTGAGTAGCTTCCATCCAACTATTGGCATGCAAGAGGAGGTTCAAAACATGAAACACGTGAGAATCTAGAATAGTGCTTAAAATTTTCTAGGAGGTTTTACTGGACCGATGAAAGTAAAAAATATGATTAAGTAGTAATATGCACTACCCAATTTAATCATGGATAGGAAAAGCATTCTAAGGAGTTCAAAGCAATGAGTTTTTTACTTGACCTCACTTAAGGCCACACTCAAAATAAGGATTTGTAACACTAACCAGAAGGATACATGCTGACATTTTCATAACTCTAATCCGGGGTCTCCTTGTTTTGTAATGGAAATGGCCTATGAACTATGAGAGTAGGGGAATTCAAAAACTAGATAAAGCACTTTTGTGAGATTACTTTGTGAGCGTAGCGGGTGAACTTTATTGATGGTAGCAACATAAACATGGTACTTAGTTAACTTGTCATGAACAATACTTTTACAAGAGAGAGAGTTTAGAGAACATGACAACTGTTGAGGACTGGATTTATGCAGATCCGGTCCCTCCTCTAATAGGCATTTGCATCATAGTGCCTCCCATTAAGAGAGACTTGGTACGATACAATCTTCCTTGTGATCTAGGTGATGCAATGAAGATGGAAAGCTACATGCATCATGAGCATAGCATAAACTTTGTAGAAAGAATTAACTATCCCAAGCTTCAATCCCAAGGCCTCAAACACCTTCAAAGGTGGAGAGAGCTAGTGGGGAATGAGGGTAGGAAAGAGGAAGAAGAAACATTTCATAGGAGAAAGAAATATCTCATCACTTATCATCACTCTTCTTGCTAGCATACATAATAGAATAGTAATGAAGGGATGGAGAAGATGGCAAGCCTAAGCAAATTGAAACATTGCTCTTGGTTGGAATTTCATTCCATAGCCAAGAGTGTTGGTGTAGGCACTCAACTTCTCAACAAGCTTGGAGAAGGAGATGGAGTTCCTCTACTTTCACCAAGTGAGAATACTTGAAACAAATGAGTGTGTGAGAGGTGTATATACCCCAAGCATACCCCTTTCTTGCTTTGGGTGAGCCCCCCCTCCCCCCTCTTCCTAGCCAGTCACCTACACCATGCATTTCAAGCACATGGGTAGTCTTTGGAGAAGTGTCCTTCGTACCCCTTTGAGAGAGAGAGCTTGAAAATATCTAGATATTTGTTGAATTGAACTAGAAGCTCATTGGACCCCTCTTTAGCCCAGCCAATAGGATTCAAGCTTACCATGTGACTAAGAATATGGAGAGTTTGACATGTGTCCATGTGCCCCTTGATAAAGGGGGTGCCCTTTGGCTGAGTGGCAGGTCAAGTTAAAGATTCCCTTAACTTTGGGGCTTTCCCCCTCCTTTGTAGGGTCTCTTTTTGACTCAAGCACCTTACCCCCCATGCATGGGAAGCTTCCCAAACACCTTCCTCATCAAGCATGACAAGCACCTCAAGCACCTTAGTCCTCAAGCCTGACAAGCACCTTAGTTGTCAAGCACAACAAACACCTCAAGCACCTTAGTCATCAAGCATGACAAGCACATCAAGCTTAGGTTGGGTTCCCACATCAAGCATAAGGTCAAAGGACTTTTAAAACTAACCATTGGAGTTCTTTAATGAAGCTAACCCTAAGGTCTTTTAAGCTCCACTAGCTAGACTTTCTCTTTGACATACCATCTCTCAATTGGACCCCTTTACCATTGGCCCCATGTTGAGATAGATCCGTAAGTACATGCTATATTCTAACCCTTGTTCCCGTTTATTATCCCACATTAAATGATAAGTTTAATATGAGAAAATTATTTGGGTTGGTTAGATATTAGATTTTATGACATGTTTAGTCTCTATGTGGGGCCCTCACAAAAGCACAAGATTGTTAGCTTCATGCATGGAATGTTGCATCTCAAACTTCACTAATTGTAGGATATGCTCAACTTGGTTATAAGAAGGAATCTCTATACTATTTTTCAATAGACGTGAAGTGAATACATTTTAATGCCTATGGAATTAGGTAAGACACTGACTTGGGTGAAAGACTCCATGATGATATTTCTAAAGGGGCTATTGGAGAAAGATGTCTTCCTTGTCAATTCTTAGGTCCATATGTAAACAAATGTTTAGGTTTGATAGTTTGATGTTAGAATTTGTTAGTCATATCTAAAGCTATGAATCCAATTGCTGTAGATACATTGCTCAAGGTCTTAATTTGTCAAATTTGTGAGAGAAACTTGTGTTCAAGCTTCCTATAATCTTTATCTCTTGAAATGAGTTGATTGTGGGATTTTCCTAATAGGGGTAGGGCCAAGAAGCTCAGGGATATTTTCAAAAAATGTGAAGCAAGGGCTCACCTCCAGCTACAACTCTTATGCTTGCATATTGTATACAGAAAGTGTTTTTTGGAATGTCATCTCCAAGATAGCCTTGATTTAGGTATATGCCCAAGAGGGGCAAGGTGAGGAACTTGTGGGCTGAGAAAGGTGTGTGTTGTAATTGGGGCATGTGACAAGGGAAAGAAAATGCATGATGACTTTCAAGGTAGGGGTTGTTGCCCTCAAGAATTACTCAGATGTGTCAACCACTCTGTATACGAGGTGTGGTAGATTTTGAAAGCATGTGGCACTATGAAAGATGCTGAGATGGGGATGACATCATTAGCTAGGGATTGTTGAAACAAACCGTCATGCTTAGCACTACTGTTGTCAACATGTATGCCAATTAATGTGTCTTCAAAAAGTACAAAAAATTGTGCTTGACAATGCCTTGGTCAACATGTATGTGAAATGTGCAAGTACTTTAGAAAGCACAAAAATTCCTTAGAGAGCTTCTACTCTCGTCTCTTGGAATGAGATGGTTGTGGGATTTTTGTGATAGGGGCATGGCCAAGAAGCTCTAGGATGTTATCAATGGATGTGAAGAAAGGGCTTCCCTCCATATGCAATCACCTATGCTTGTATATTTCATACTAAAAGTGTTGTTTGGAATGTCATCTCTTCGAATGCATTGATTAGTGCTGCATATGCCCAAGGGGGGCAAAGCAAGGAACTTGTGGGCTAAGAAAGGCATGTGAGTTATGGGATACTGAAAAAAGATCTTTGGCCATGTACACATGCTAAACCTTTGCTAGCCAATCATTGTCTGTCACTTTGAAAGCAAGAATCCTTCCTTTCTAATGGTGCTTCACTGCATCTTGCTCGGACCTTTTTACTCTATAGGCACCTCTGCATGAAGGGAGGATTGTTATCCAGTTGTTTACGTGGAAAGACATCGATTTCCACACTCCATCCTCCCTAATGTTATGACATGATGTTATGTTGTGAGAAGGGAGACGAGAAGAGGACACCATGGAAGCTTGCTGCCACTGAGAATACTCAAACCTCTCACTTCTCTCACTCCATGTCAAAAAGTAAACGTTTAAAAAAATAACATTCTCTCATTAATGATGGTGTCATTTTCAAAGTTTGAAAAGTACGATTTCATATCTTTAAGACCGGTTTTAAATAATATAAAATAGAAAACAAATGGATTGCCAACCACCAAAACCTTCCCTTAAACATCAAATATAGCAGTTCAAAGCAAGTGACAGAGACTTTGGCCATTCTCCACCAAATTGGAACCACGAAAGCCCAAGATGCAGGAGACAAGAATGCCATACTTTTGTATACGTGTCAAAAGCAAATTGACCTGTTTCTTAATCTTCACATTAACAAACAACCCATTTTTAGAATTTTTTGGCCCTAATGATAAGTATAAAGTGCACCAGAACCGTGAAGGAAGTTAAGTTATTACTCCCAAGTTAGAATTAGACTATTGAACAACAATAAGAGTTTCTGGTAGACACTTTGGCTCCCTAGCTGTAATCGGCGGACCATGCAGTAGATACAACCAACAATGGGTTTGATATTGGCCTAGATGTGTTTTCTAATGTAGTCCTCAGTAAGCTGGAATCATATCTGCGAGCAAGCAATGAGGTCAAGTGGAGGGTAGAGCATTGTCAGAGACATAGGGAGGCTGAAGAAGAAGGTGAAATGCATGAGATGGAAAGGATCAAGAGAAAAATATTAGAGAAGCAGCATGAATTTGAAGTAGAAAGGCCAATGCACAAACCAGAGGCTCTACAAGAAGAGGAGAACAAGCACACTGGGTACTACAAGTACAAGTACCCTAGGTAGCACAAGTGTTTTAGTAAGAGACTCTTTGCATACGTTTAAAATTATATACTAGTGCGGAAAGTTGTAATATCATGACAAGATTTCCTTTTCAATTTTCATACCTATTCAAAATTTCATTCCAGATAGTGGATCTGCACAATGCAATGAAGTGTACCTATGGTTCACACAAAGCTACCATATTCATCTACACATGCTTATTTGTATTCCTTTTGTGTGGAAACAAAATTGTATGGTCTAGAGAAGAGAAGGGTTTTACTTGTAAGGACATCTCATTCTCTCAATGTATCATTGTACCAGCTCAATGACAGAGTCCTATCTTGAGATGAAAATTTTGTTTTACACCCCATCTCTGTGCATAAATGTGGGTTGTGAAGTTTAAGTTAAGTTCTTTTAGTTTTTAATTCAATTTAGGTGATGATTTTGGTAGTTCATTAATTTTTGAGTTGTGAATTTGTTGGCTTTAAAAGTCATTAAAAAAATTTAACTTTCATGTCTCCTTATCGTAAAACTCTAGCCTCTCTTGGTTTCTATGCTAGTTTCTTCCATTTGCCTCCATGGTGACACCCCATGAGGCACTCTTTTCATAACTAGAAAAGTGGGACTTACTAATCACATCAATACACTAGTTCCCATGTTTGAGGGGACAATTCACATGAGGGAAACATCAACCATTCACAAGAATGTATTCAAGGAGTTTGTAGAGTACATGGAGGAACAAATGGTCAAATATGCAATTGTTTTCAGGGATTTGCACCATGTGCTTGTTGTTACTTTTCTAAATCATATCTACAAATCTCACAATTTTTTTTTATATTTCCTATTGAGATTTGTCAACGGGTTTGCTAAGAGGGACTACAAGGTAGAGAATGATGATGTGACCTCATTGACTTGGGCATGTGGTGTATAAGCACCCAATTCCTTAATTGGGACATGGCCCTAGCTTTTTGGTGCTTGAGGAACGATGAGGGGTAAGAACAAAGGAAAAAGCAAGAAAATAGCCTTGATAATCCTTGTTGACAAGAGAGATGGGGAGGTTGAAGAGAAAAGTGAGCATGAAGACGCCTCAATGGAACTAACTGTCACCATGTAGATGACATAAATTGAGTACTAGATGGAGATGAGGTGATGATAATGATCAATTTATTTTCCTCAAAAAGATTTTAATGATTGTGGGACCTCAAGAGGATGAAAATTTCTAAATTCTTTTACATGATCCTTTGTTGTTGAGAATGGAGCTTTGAGAATTATGGGCTTCATACTATTTAAATATATTTTGTATAAAATTCTAAATTCTTTCATGTGTGCTCCTTTATTAAGAATGGATCTTTTGGAGTTATGGGATTTGTTCCCTTTAAATATTTGTTGTATAGCATGCAAGGCCACTTTGTTGGCTCTCCATTACCTATTATTCTTAGTCATTGGTGGTGGGAGAGGAGGGTGTTGTTGTTTCCATGCAAGGTCATCGTTCTTGTACTTTTGTCTTCACTCTTATGGGGATGTTTGTTCCTTTGTGGTTTTAGCTATATTCGTCTTCCTCTTTTGATCTTTCTTTGTTGTGCTGACTCAGGATCTAGTCTTGTGTGCCCTCTCTACAAGAAGTCTACTTACCTAGAAAAATGGGATCAATTGGAGAAAGATAGGTGGTCAATGGAAAGATATGCACCAAAAAATCACGTGCGGTTTCTGTTTGTCTGCAGATTGTTCAAAATGCTTGCCTCATCAAATTTTCAAATAGGTTATCAATAGAGTTGGATGAGGAGTCTGTCTGAAGCCAAAGGTCATCAGACCATGACTTGCACTAGTGGCAATATTTCCCAATGCCTTTCCCTCGACATTGAGCTATCTCTGCCACTAATCCCCTCACACACTCTGCTAAAAGCACAAGCAACTAGCTGCACTGAAGCTGCTTGCTGAATTACTTGACAATTATAGCCATCATAACCTATTCTACCCTTTTACGTTTACTCCACGTCTTGCCTCTTGTGAGCACAGAGCCAGGGAAGGTGCAACCCTCTCTCTCTCTCTCTCTCTCTCTCTCTCTCTCTCTCTCTCTCTCTCTCTCTCTCTCTCTCTCTCTCTCTCTCTCTCTCTCTCTCTCTCTCTCTCTCTCTCTCTCTCTCTCTCTCTCTCAGGCTTGCCGTTGTTTTGCACACGCAAGGGGGGCGGGGGTAGGCGGGAGTAGATAGGGAGGAGACACGGAGGTGCAAGGACGGGCGCAGATGTACACCCATTGCTCTCTATTGCCAGAAGCGCACAGTACCTCGGGGGGCAGGAATGTGGTCTGAACGACTGGGCAACATGTGAAGGTCATGAGATTAATGTCATGAGGTTGAGAAAGACGGGATATTAAGAGATTTGCCCTTATAATATTGGGGTAGAGCAAGGTATGTCTGGTAATATGATTTTGACCTGCTAGTTCAACCCTAATTCAATTGCCACGAATCTTTGTAGATGCTTCCAAATCCTTGCAGTCTTCACAAGAATGCAGGGTAAAACCTAGATTTCGATCGGATTCAAACTAGTGACATCAAGATCTATTGCCCTTGGACATTCAATACTATCAGTCAAAGTCTAGGATCGGAGGACAACAACCTGCAACCCTACATCTACTGTTGATTAAAAGGCATAATTTCAGGCTCCATGCTGCCGATGCTTGCCAACTCAACATCCGGAACCCATGCAAGCCAATTTAGTATGGAATCTCTATCCTACGAACAAATCAGCCCATGGAATGGTCTGTAGTGATAACACATCAGCGGACGGAATGTTGAAAGCAATAGGCCACGATTTTTTTGTGCAATGAAGCAATCATTTCATGCCATGTTTGTAGCCATAATTTTGTGCAAGATGGGCCAATCATTGCATGCCAAATTAATGCTTGGAATTTGTCATCTACATTGTTGACAATACTGTCACATGCACTGTTCACTGCCTGCATTATTGATGGCACTGTAACCTACATTGTTGATGGCCCTCCACCCCTGGACTTTTGTCAGTCGGGAATGGTCCTGAAGTGACCATTCCTCCTTCAGGACCATTCCCCCGTTATAAGTGCGACCTCGTGGCAACCGGCCTCCATCAGCCGCCACGAGGTTGCACTTATAACGGGGAATGGTCACTTTAGGACCATTCCCTACACCATCAAATCAACACTGTAACATTGTCTAGAAAATTTGCCTGCAATATTTTAAAAAATAAGATCACCATGTGAAGCCCGGTTGTGCATGCTTGAGGTCTACAAGTGTTGCACCAGGCTAGGCCTTTGTTCCCCTTCACCTTGCTAGCAACGACGAACGCTTCCCCCCTTCGCCTTTCTAGTGACAATGAATGTTGCCCCCCTTTTGCTTTTCATTTTTACTTCACTATATGCGGAATCCACATTTGATTCTCGTCTACTTTTCTTTTCTGAAAACGTAGGCACATACTCGTTCTATTTCTTTGTCCTCTGTCGTCTGCATCACTAACAACCTAATAGCATCAACAAAAAAATGTGCTGACAAGTGGGGACTCAAGCACTTGAGCACTTCTGACACCTTAACATTGTCTTGTCCAAATTCCTTCTTAAGGGGAGGATCACATTAGATTTTCAATTTCTGAGCACTACTCTGGAGCTTTTGAGCCTTGATATAGTCCCATACTCTCTTGTGGGCATCAGGCCTCGTGGTCTCTGAGGTTTGCAAGATGGAAGCCAGGCTGGAGGAGATTCTATAGAGGATCTGAGCGCCACCTCTGGGCTCGGGCTTCGGGAGTGGTTTTGAGTTCAACCTTGGGCACTTTCATGCTCATCTATTCATCAACTCATGCAAAACACAGAGCAGTCACACACTAGACCAGGGGCAAGATCCCGATTGATGGCAAGACGAAGGATTGCAATCAATGGCAAGAAGACAGATTGGGATTGGCTGGGGTTGAGCGATCGGAGCTGGCACTTGCACGTACAATACCCAATACTATAGCAACAAGCCTAGGAGGAATGAGCAACATCTTGCACTACTATGATATGATTCCTGCAGCCGCCAATATTTCAAATGACTACAAGTAGTAGTACTAGCACTAGCGTAGATTCAAGTACTACTACAAGTAGTAGTACTAGCACTAGTGTAGATTCAAAGATCATAATAATTCATTGCTTATTCAATATGATGTTGATCACTGCACTGAAAAATTCTTAAAAAATCTATTCTAAAATATCTTCTCACAAACAATCGATCACAAGGCGTACATGATAAGGCCTATGATAGAATTGAATGAGAGTTTGTACTTCAAAGTCTATATGATATGGGTTTGGATAGATTATTTTCCAAATTCTTTTTGGGAATGTGTCAGCTAGAATAATAATTGCATAATAATTTTTTCAAATATTGTGCTACTTTTCTTAAAAGTAAACTTTGATCTTGTGGAATTTAGGAGGTAGTATATCCATTGAAAACTCTTTTTGTTGTAGTGCATCAATATATAACAAACAATAAATATTCTGTTGATGATAAAATTTACTATATTGCGTAAAAACACTTGCTCGGGTTTGTTTTTGCTCGAAAAAACTTGCTTGGTGCATGGTAAGACTCTATAATGGGCATGCGGCTTAACCTGATTGAATGATGCAAGTTATGTTTTCAGTGAATGGCTCCTTAGTGTTTCCACCCTAGACCTAGCAAGTGGTATCATATCTAACAAGGATTAGTATCTCCTAATCCATTAAGTCCACTAATTAATAAAGCATTGGCCTAGAAAAAGTAGTAAAATGTGACTATTTCTATCTAAGAGTGGTGGACAATGGCTACAATGGTAATGATGAGGTCTTGTTCAACCCAAAAGCCTTAGACAATTCCACCAAATCTTGAGAATTTCATTTGGGTTTCAAGATGATTTTGTATGGCCAGGACCTCAATGTGTTCCAACTTTCCTCCTTGCCCACCACCTCACAAAGAGTGTTTGCACATGGTGATGGAAATTCACACTCTCTTTTCAAAGTATGGAATATAATTTTTTGAGAAAGATGTGTTTCCCAAAAAAGTTAAAAAAAATTTGTAAAATTTTCAGATGTTTGAAATGTTAATAAATACGGCTTTCTCCTAGTCCTTAATTAGTCACCGGCGGGAGAAAGCATCAAAAAAATAATTTATGGGAGTTTGCAAGTTCATCGTGAGAAAGCCTTATGAATCACTTTATATGGATCAGTGCACCCTCTCTCGGCTTTTGGGTGTGTGTGGACTTAAGAAGCAACATCTATGAAGCAACACCTATTCTCTTGGAGCATAGGTAATGCTTCTTCTTTTCCACACACCCCTAAAATTGAGAGAGGGTGTGTGTGGAAGCTCTTTTTTCTCCTCTACTACACCAACACTCTCTCTTTTATAGTGTAATCATGGTGATTGATAATTATCCGTAAGAATAGAATAAATATTAGTAATTATGTACTTATGATACTCTTGCAAGCTTCCCCTGCTCTTGAAAAGTACTCAAGGTTAGAAAGTCATTTTTCAGTTTTGTGGGCCCGGGGTCTTCTTTGTGGATAAATCATGTATATTACATGTGTTCAAGGCCTATTTTAGAAAACCCTATGTAACTTTGACAAAGACAATAAAAAAAATTCCTATAACACCAATACATACCCTTCCTTTCATCACACTAATTCCCTTTTTGTTCTTTCTTTGGTGCACTACATTTATCATCCATGTCAATGAAGGCATTGCCAATCATAATGTGTTTTTTTCAAAAGACCTTAATGAACAATATCATTGTGAATACTTCTACCCATATCAACAAATTGCCTATTGCCACATGCCTTCAAGGTGCAAGTGTATGTGATTTCATTTGGAGAGATACCCTTGCTTTGCATCGTTGAAAATGGTCCAAGGTTGTTAGCCCTACCACTGTTGGGTTAATCCAAAATCAATGCATTCTTAGAAATGATTCTAATAACAAGGACATTGTGTCTTAACTGAAGACTAGCTACAACAGATTTGAACACTGTTCTTGGAGAGTGTTGGGATACCGAAGAAACTTTTCACATTGGGAACACAATCAAGTGCAGAGTAAGTCCAAATTCCATGTCTATCTCATACCAGCTTTCTTGTCAATCATTAGTCTTGGGCTATGACTATAGAAGATGGAGAAGCAAGCTAGATAGTTGGGTCCCTTTAGATTCTGAAGAGAATTGTCCAGATTTTGAGTTAGAGGTCAATGTCCATCCATTTATTGAGTCCAGAAATCTTATAGTAACGTCACATTAGAGATTACAAGATGTGAGAGAATCTGTAGAATTTTTAGATGAAACCTCTCTTGAATTTTGATTCAAAGTAGATGGCATTGTTGTGAGCACAAGGTTGGAGCCTACAACAGGTTGCCTTACATGCCTTCCCTTAAAAAGAGTGACTTTTGAGCCATTGGCAGGAATGACCTAGATAAAGCCTTAAACTTGACTGATTTTACCCCAATGTTGATGTAAGCTTTATCTTGAAAAGTATTATCAAGTTTTTGGATGTCTTGAATTGAGAGTACAAATCAACAAGCTTTAATTTGAGAAATGCAAACAAGTTCTTTTTGTTGTATTGAGTTGAAATTACAAATCGCTAAGGTGTAGAACCGGGTGGTCTGTATAAGTAATTGTATACAAAAGATTCATCCCAAGTCGGGACTTTCATATGGACAAAATGATTAAAAATGTGTAAAACAATGACTCAGGCAAAAAAAGTCACTTTTAGCTTTGTAATGGATTTGGGATCTTGAGAATCTCTTTGTTTCTTAGTTTTTGGCTCCTCTAAAGCAATTGGGACTTGTGTTGGTGGTGATTTTGGCTTAGCATGTTTTTTTGCTTTCTTTGGAGAAATAAATGGAAATTGGAGAGGGGATTGCATCTTAACGCCTATCTTCTTTTTTGCACCAAGCGAGGCTTTAAAAATCTAAATCTAAGTGGTGAATGGAAAGGGGAGCCCTTTGACACTCTCTTTGTAGGGCTCTTCTTCTTTGTGGGACTCTTCTCGAGAATCTCCTCCTTGGCATGGCTCATGACCTCCTCCTCCTCCTTTGTAGGGTTCGTCTCTTGCTCTTCATCCTTGGCAGGGTTCATTACCTCCTCCTCCTTGCTAGGGCTCTTCTCTTACTCTTCATCCTTGGTAGCAAGACTCATTACCTCCTCCTACTATTCATCCTCTATAGGACTCTTGTCTGGATCTTCTTCCTTTGTAGGTTTCTTTTTCTTGGAAGTAGTCTTCAACTTTATAGGTCCCTTGCGCTTTTTGGGTGGCAGAGGTGAGTGAGGCTCATTTAGAAATATTGATTTCTCCAAAAGCAAGGAGACAGACTTCTCCCTCACCCAAGACTCTAGATATTCATGTAACTGTAGACACATTAGAAAAATGTATGAACATGAGCAAATACATAAGAATGATAGTCAAATATAGATATCTATGCACACTTACAGTGAGTAAGGTCATCCTAAACTTTGTCTCTAGAAACCTCCATGCATTCTCAATGACTCTCCATCCACAAGTTGTTGCATTAGGTTGGATAGGGATATTTTGATTGAATAACTTCAGATCTTTTAGCTTGTCATCACCGTAACTTGTAGTCAAGCGAGTGTGGATAAGCTTGGTAGCACTGCAAGCATAAAGAAGAAATTCAACAAATGGCTTAAACACATGAAAAAATATAGTTACTCAAAAAAGGCTATGCTTACAATTTGCATTTCCTATGCAGGTTTGGTAGTGAATTCATAGATATAATTTCTTTTTCCACAAGATTGAAGATCACAAGACTCCAATGGCCCCTGTGAGTAAAAGATTCATGATCCTTGCAAGAGATAGCTTACATATAATTCAATAAAGTAGCAAGGAATAGTGACTTATGCTTTGTGATATGGATAAAATATAAAATTGCATGTCTACATCTCTAAATCCCTAAAGAAGCTCTTTATTTTTCCTTGTTTACGGAACAAGCAATGTGTCACCAATCAAATACAAATACTTGCATGGCCATTGTCAGGGAAATCCCTCATCATACACTTAAAGCAAGCAAAAAGCACTATATCTGATATCTCAAGGTTGTAGTCCATAAGCATGGATGTGTCCTCATGGAATATGTCAAGGTAGACCTCATCATCACCATACATGGAAACATTTTCCACAATTGTGCCTATAACCTTCTTCTCATAACAAGTGGTGTTGGCCACAATCAATTTTTTGCTTGCTCTCTAAGGATTGCATCCTCTAAAAACTTTTCTTGTTTAGTGATCTTCTCCTTTCGAGCTTTAACCTCCTCGGCCTTCCTTGTGGAATACATATGTGTCACATCTTCAATAACAACAATAGACCTTTTCTCCCTAGCAGGAGGAATGTTGAGAATGTGATAAGCCGTCAAGTCATCTCTAGGGATTGCCTCAAGCAACTTATCAAACTTGTACCTAAGCCTAGAAACAAGCACATAATCCTTGCTCATTAGAGTGACCCTATGAGTAAATGTTGCTGCAATGTAAGCATCATTCATGAAATTAATTAAGAAGTCCGCATCAGCCTCTTGAATGCACATAAGGGCTTGATATTTCCATCTCACTGTTGTGAAAACATTAGTTCTCATCCTTGTAGTTAACCTGTCTAAGATCTTCCCTACAAGTCTCATGAAAGGAAACCTTGGGAAGATCAAGCATGTGCTTTTTTGTGCATCTCTAATCTAAGGGATTTCACTTGATAGTTCAACTTCTGCCTTGGATTGGCTCTGGGTTATTTCCTGGGAAGTTGTTTTCCTTTGGGAGCACTTTGAGATTTTTCAAGATGTTTCCCTTTTGGAGGACCTTGAGGTTTCTTCTTAGGCTTCTTCTGTGGATCTTCTTGTGTCTCTGGCTCTTCTTCTCTCTCTGGTACTGCTTGCTCCTTACTAGGGTAGAAACCCTAGCAGTCTATTTTGTTCTAGCCATCAAAATAAGGTGAACACATGCAAGACTGCAAGACTAATGTGCCTTGAACTGCTTGAAGATACATTTAAAGAATAGAAGTACCACCAAACGGTGCGGTACGAGAGCTTTAAAGAAGGGGTTATTGGTGCCTTATGGGTTAGTTGTTTGGAAACTTCAGAATGAGTTAGAGATGCTGCCAAACAGTGCGAGGGCAAGGCTTGAAGAAATCCAAAGGCAGCAAGGTCGCTTTGTATGGTTGACCGACTTGTGGGTTGCTTGTGAATTTGAGACGCTACCAAATAGCACGAGCGCAAGGCTTGATGAAATCCAAAGGTAGCGAGGTCACTCCATATGGTTGATCAACTTGTGGGTTGCTTGTGAGGTTGAGATGCTACCAGACAGCGTGAGGGCAAGGCTTGGTGAAACAAAAAGGAAGCCAAATTGGGTGGCTTCTTGAGATAACCAAATGGCATGAATAAGCAACAACCAAGCAAGTGGCTATGTCAAAAATCACTCCATTTGGTGCTAAAAGTGACTAAAAGTGACGAGAAAAGATGTGGGAAAAGAACAGTGAACCTTGGAAAAAATTTAAAATGGTCGGTGCCCCCCTTTATATAGAGGTGACCCAAATATGACCGTTAGGTGCCACATGTTGACTTGTGGTCGGTCCACGTTGCCCAACGGTCATATCTGTACAATCAACCCTATATAAAGGGAGGAGACCTACTCTCAAAATCTTTTCGTGAGATTTTTGAAAAATTTCACCAACTTTCACCGCTTCTCTACAACCAAGCAGAGAAATTTGAGGCTTGCATGAATTGTCTAACACCCTTATTGCGCCATTTGGTATGGCCTAGAGACCTTGTACGGTCTTCTTCAAACCATTTTCAACCAAACAGAGCAAATAGAGGCCCTCCTTAACGTTTCTAGCCCAGTTATCGCACTGTTTGGTATTTTTTAAAAGACCCTTACCTTCAATCCTCCTCATCTTCTACATTCCTCTCCTCTTCTACCTTTGAATTCTTTCCAAGTGTCCTCAAACTCTTTTACCACTTGGAGTGCCGTTTGGCTTATTCTTTCCATACATTTCCACACATTCCTATAATTCTCACCTTCCTCTTCTTTTCAAGCCTTCAATCTTATAAAATTATATCCATTTTCACTCATACCCCTTATACCCTCAGGAATTTCTTCTAGAAACCAGATTGGCAGAGTGGAGTTAGTTGATGAAAGTACCATTGAGTTGCTTCTTAGTGCAATTGTTGAAAATGGGGATGACATTGGTGTATGCAATGAAGCGTTGATATATTTGATCCTCAGTTTGACCTTACAGATGTGGTAGAGAGGCTTAAGGACTATTTAGAGGATTTGTTGGAGCTTGAAGGAAGAACCAAAGGCAATTCCTATGTACAAGAGGGCAAAGAATATTTGCATGCCACAGATTTCACAAATAATTCAGTTGACAAGGGAAAGGTCACAAGGAAACTGGGAACTCTCAAGAAAAAGTCTTCTTCTCCTTCTTTGACTCCTTTGTATTGTCCTATCCATATCAAGCCTTGTAATCTTGTCCCAAAGTCACTTTGTTTCATTCTTTTCTTGTGGCTCAAATTTGAAGGGCAGGGGAAAGACCAAGCAGAAGATGAAGATATAGACAAAGAGAAAGCAATTGGCAATGTTTTTATAGCCTCAGAACTTGAGACAATTAAAATATTAGAAGAGAAAATTGACTTAAAAGCTAAGGAAGAGGAAAGTGCCAATCTTCATGTTGATCAGTTCATGACTAGCACTATAATTGATGATCCCACAGAGGAGGTTGAAGTTTTTGAGACCTCCCTCACTATACCAAACCTTCCCTTCTACCACATCAATGATAAATATTTTATCGATATCCATCATATCCAGACCCTACTTAACATTAGAGAGGACTACTGTCTTGCAGCTATATCAGAAGCTTCAGAGGTGGCAAAAGAATTTATTGACATAGAAGGAGATTCAAAGGAGGAATTTTTGGCCCTTGATTTGTAGACCTCTGACCAGGCTTTCCTTCCTACTCCTGATGCACTAGCTTTGTGCTTGCAAAGAGTAGAGAAAGAAAAACCAACCCTCAAAGATGAGGATTTTGAGGACAAACAGGTTGAGCTTGGTGTAGAGAATTTTGGTAGGGATTTTAAGTTAAAAGAGAGGGATGGGGATGCTGAATAGGTGAAAGAACTTGCTCATGTAATATTCTACAAGAAAGAGTCCTCAAGGAGGATGAAATGAAAAAGGTATATCCCACTCAAATTAGGTCACTTTTTAACAAAATTTTTACTTATAGAACTTCTTGATGACAATTTTCTTGGGAGAGCAAGTGGCTCCAGATGAAAAGAAGTTCAGGGGAACAGAACAATGCCTCACTTATGCACTATTTGCCAACATTGGACAAGGCTACTTTCTGTGCCTTCCACACAAAATATTCAGAAGACCCTAACTGGGCAATTTTTACTCTTAAGGTGTTGTCACATATCATGGGGTCCACTCTTCTTTTAATCAATGCTACCAGAATTTTACTTCTGGAGAGGTCCATCACACTTAGAATATATGGGTATCCTGCAGGCTTCAATGCCTCAAGAGCGGGATACTTCCTTTGCTACTCTAGTTATGCAACTGCAGTTTCTTAGATATAGTGGTGACATACTTAGTGATGTTAAAAGAATAAAAAATGATAAGAAAAATCGACAAGTTTTTTGGTGAAACATATTTTGTAACTTTTGATCAATAGTAACTGAGGTACAAACATATTGTAGCAGCCATGACAACTACTCAACAAAAGTTATTGTGGATCATAAGTCTCCATCTTGTGTCTCTACGGTTGTGTTTCTATGGTTTTCTTCTCTAATCCTTTGTAATTTCCTCTGATAAAACAAATTGAACAAATCTTTTAATGCATTGCTTCTACTATCTCCCCCTCCCTTGAGACTTCTCCATTCCCTGTGTGTTCCAAGTAGCCAAAGGTCCTTGTCTTGCAAAATATCGGTCCATGCAGGTAGAGAATATATTGTATGACAACAAAAATGTTAGCAAGTATTCAAAAAAATATTTAAATTTTTGGGATATTAAATATTTATTTAGCACTCACCAAATAATAAGTGATATCTTTCACTGCCCACGCATTTGTGATACTATTTACTAAAAGCTTGATTGTCTTTTTGAAGTCATCTGCATAAGTTTCTATGTTTACTTGTTGTCTTAGGACCTGCAAGAAATCATCCAGCTTCTTCCATACTTCCATTCGCTTGTTTGTCATATCTGATCTGCTTTTGACATTTGTAGTAATGACACAGAGATCTTTCCAGCAATTCCACATGACATTTACTTGTTTGCTGTCATGGTTGCTCAAAAATCTTCTAGATTTTGATCCTCCCATTGAAACATCTTGCAAGACATCATCTGTCCCATGAGAAAGCTTTGGATCTTTTATGAGATGCACTTGACCACCATGGAAACCCATCTAAGAGAGTAAAGCTTCACATTTTTTGATACATTCATCTACAAGTTTGGTGGGTTTGATAGCGTATGCATAATCTAGATGCACTTGAAGCAACTTATCCAAAATTTTGATCTCTGCATGTAATGTACATATATGTACATTTTTTAAGTCGATTGCAAGAATGGGATCCCAAATCATCTGAAAGGAGGGATAGTTAGAAACATTCACATGATTCCTAGATGGTGGTCTTCCAATCTCACTTTTAAAAATCCATCCACTTGTTCCCATTCTTGCCATGCAATACAGACAAGGGTACTTTGTGTTCAGACCATCGCATGTACCAAACATGCTCCTCAATGCTTTGAGATAGGCAGTCAGGTGCCATTCCATTGTGTAAACACCCATGCATCTATTTGTAGCTGCTCACCTGCATTCTGGATTTCTATCATAGAGGGGATGTGGGTTTGTGACACAGGAACTTGAGCCGAACCAATCCACCATAGTTCCATTTTAGATTGATTTTTGTAATATGGAGATGTCACCCTACCCATGTTGTAGTCCAAAGATCTATTCATTAAAGAAATAGAGGCTCTTTCCATATTTTGGCTTTTTTTAATTTGTGTCTCATCAAGTTTTAGTACAAATTTAAGCTTTCCTTCACACTCATCTTCCTATTCTATAATATTTGACCATAGCAAATTGGACTTTTTTGACATCCATCCACATATTATTAAGTACATTGTACTCAAAAAAATATTTGTTTTTTTGTTTCTTATATGGCATTTTACCTCAATGTGATAATATTCTCCAAAAATGTTAGATATCTCATTATTTAAGTGAACTCTCCATTTGTCAACATTATGCACTCTAGGCAACCCAAAAGCTCTAACCTTATAAGATTTAAGGACTTGGAACCAAGTTTTGGAAATGGCTCTATATCCCCTTCTACTTATCCCATGGTGTCATAAACTTCCTACATTTGAGAAATCTGGATCAACAAGTCCATATCTTTTATTCATTAACTCATTCAGAAAACTCCCCCTTTCCTGAGCATTCGACATGTCAAACCCTAAGAGTTTAGAAACAAGTTCTCTAGCAATTTTCAACATTTTTTTCCTTTGACGGGATCTTTCTGTTAGGTCAACCACATCTCTCATTTTTTTGACTCGTGCTCTTTAATCTACAAGAGTCTCTTTAAGGGTTTGTAATTGATTGGTCTCTTAGAAGTCAATGAAGCTATTTTTTTTTATGTTCATCACTAATCTCTATTTCTTTCAAAGACAAGGTATTCTTCATATTATGAATATATTGTGCATAGTTATTATGTATCCGAGATATACTAGAGCAATATCCAAGTAGACCATTAACACCATCTCCAACAAATCTGATCAAATCATAGGGAGTGTGAAAAGATGGATACCTTCAAGTACAGGGATCCACAGGATACAACCTCCCATCTGTCCATAGATCAATATGTTTCTTTCCCTTGTTGCACAAGCTTTAAGCTTCTTGCTCATCCAAAAGAGGTCTTTGATAGATGCTCCTTGTCGTCGCATACTCCTGGTTGAGCTTAATGTTTAGGTGGAACTTGTGATTAGATGGGAGATGTGTCTCACTCATTTTGAGCGTGTAAAAAGATCAGTGCAAAAGGTTTGATGAAATAAGAAACAGAGAATGATGAATCTTTTGATAGGTGCAATGGCGAAAGGCGCTTAAGATCGTGAGGTCAGGTGGTAAGAGTCTAACCAAATAGTATGAGAGAAAGAAGAGGGAAAGGGGGGGGGGGGGGAAGAAAAAAGGGGGAAGTGATTTGAATGAGGATCAACAACCTCGGGTAAACAAAGAAGGAATAAAGTGAAACTACATCCTCTGTTTTCATAGTAGGATATGCACCAAGATATGATTTAAATGGCATTTCCCTTCTTTAGTATCCAAAACGGCTAATTTTGGAGCCATTTTGACTGTCAAAGGTTTCGCTAATTAGTAAGTTAACCAATCCCTTACACAACCCTTCTCGAGACGTTTTTGGCCGTAATGTGTAATCAACGATCATAGTGTTTTTGGGCCAAACTACATTAATCCCCTCCAAAATGTAATGGAAATGGCCTATGAACATTGAGAGTAGCGGAATTAAGAGAACTATAGTGAGCATTTTAATGAGACTACTTTGAGAACATAGAGGGTGAACCTAATTAGCGGTAGCAACATAACCATTATACTTAATTAACTTGGCATGAACAATACTTTTGCAAGAGAGAGAATTAGAGAACATGACAACAATTGAGGACCAAATTTATGTGGAGACGGTCCCCCCTCCAAAAGGCTTTTGTATTATGATTTCTCCCATAAAGAGAGACTTGATACAATACAAGCTTTGTGTTTGTTGCTACCTTGATGATGCAATGAGGATAGAGAGATTCATGCACTACAATTATGCCTGTAACTTAGCTATATGAAAGCATTAACTTATCCCTGGTCTCACTCCCAAGCACCTCAAACACCTTCGAAGCTGGAGATTGCTAGCAAGGAATGAGGGTAGGGAAGAGGAAGAAGAAACATTCATATGAGAATGAAATAGTTCCTCACTTATCATCAGTCTTCTTGCTTAGCATAGCATAATAGCATAGTAATGAAGATAGAGAAGATGACAAGTTTTAGCATTGAATCATGTCTCTTGGTTGGATTTGCATTCCATAGCCAAGAGTGTTGGTGTAGGCTCTCAACTTCTCAACAAGCTTGGAAAAGGAGATGGAGTTCTTGGACTTTCACCAAGTGAGAATGAGCATGTGAGTCTGTGTGAGAGAGAGTATAACCTCCCAGGCACACCCCCATCTTTCTTTGGTCCACCCCTCATTGTAGCTAATGCTTGCATTTGATTGGTGTAAGGTCCTCAACCCGCCTATACCAAGATCGGGATGGGATCCTTGACAGGTTTCTAGGTCTAATAAAAATCAGAGTCTTTAAACAAGAAAAATCCAAGGAATAGACCTTTACCATTGACAATGGCTTGGGTCTATAGCCTTAAAGGAAGACCTAGTCCTCTCTTGCAGCGGAAATGGGACAACGTATTAAAAGTCAAAAAACTATTTCGGCCCTATAACTTCCACAATTTTGGCTAAGGTATCCTCAACCAACGCTTTTTTCCCCCTAACATATGTGAGGGCATAGCCGCTCGTAGATTCCTCTTCCTAGTGAAGAAGTTTTCTAAACGTTTTAGTGCGTAGGGATGGATAGTTACCTGACTAATCAGGTCCACCCGTCCATGATTGACAACCTTAGTCAATCCCCGCTTACCACCCCGCACTCACGCATGATTTTTTTGTTATTTAATTACTACCACGTTCTTATCACAATTAAAATAATGATTCCTTTTATCCTTCATGACAGGATTTTATCAAAAGAGCCCTTGAAAACAGTATTGAAACATTCTTTTAGCAACCAGTCTTCTTTAAACTTAAGACAAGGTATTGTTAATCAAAACATTGTCCATAATAACCATGACCAATACTCTTCTTGTCTCCAGACCACCTAAGGGTGAAAAAACGGCACCCATTCCTTATTCCTAATCTGGAGTGGATAAACCCCCACCCAAGGTTTCGGGTGCCCATACACCAAACAAGTTTCCCATACAACCGGGCGGCTCCCCTAGGATAAAAAATGGTATCCTAACTTATGTAGAAACATCAAGACATGACACGGAGTAGAAACTCATCGTTCATGGGGGTAACTGACTTATCTGTGGCTAGAAAGCCAATCATTATCATCAAAACATATCAAGGAGTTGGAGGTGTCTTGAGACAAGCTGTCTTAAGGATGATCAATCATATCCTTCCTAATTCAACCGGTTTTAACCCAAACAATTCTTTCCTACATTATAAACAAATGCACGTTGGAAATTACCTTCCGTTTTTTGTCAATTATTCCTTTTTTGATTCTTACTCACTCCTTACGAATGCAATACTAACTTATAAAAGAACTTAAACTATTTAAAAACTCAATTGAATAATACAAAACCCACCTAGGATTGATCGGCCATCTGCTGCTGCGCTGGCGCCTGAAGACTCTCCTTCGTAGGCCTACTACTAGGCCCGGTTTCGTCGTCATGCGACACTCTAGTTATTTCTAGAGCTACGTTCTCATCATCAGATGTAGGATTTTCTCGGGTCCTTTTAGGTGCCATAACTTCTTATCCTTATAAAAAGACTTAATCGATTAGAGGTTTAATTGAATAATCTCTTTTCTTCCTTTTTGCCCAAATATAAGGATTTTTGGAGTAAACAGGTATCCTTGATAGTTAATTGGATGAGATATTCCTCCTGTAACTTCTTTATACTATAAGTAATTTCCCATAATTACCATTTAATCGGGGAAGCCCTTTAACTAGGTTTATCCCTAGTCTATATTCCATTTTAGCCTTAGTAAATTATAAATTTCTATCGGCTAATGGATTACTCACCCTAAATTGTAATTGAATATGTTCTATCTTTAGGAATTTTCATAAATTTGATTTATAACCTTTCCCTCCTATACTTATGGTCTAATTTAGGCAGAATTTTACTGATAGTAATTTGTTATACCAAACATTTATGCTGAGGTAATTTTCCCACCCTTCCATAGTGATTTTGGACCTCATGTATTTATTTGGTAATTAGATAAATTCATTTACTAATTTCCTTTCTCTATTTTATACGCAAAATCGGTTACTTTTATTGAAGATAAATACTTAAACTATTTATCTGAGCTTGCGGTATTTATCACGGATTCCTCAAGGCGTGTTCTACCTCATATTTATATCAAAGGTTTTTGGATTAATTTACTATTTTTCCCCTTTTAATTTTACCTAAAAATAATGTAATTTTACTAGTATAATTAGGTAAACTAATTATCTGAGGATAAAATATTTATCACCAGTTCCCTAAGGTGTAATTAACCTCTATTAAATAACTCAAAGGATTTTGAATCAATTTTCTATTTTTCCACTTTTAATTTGTCCTAAAAATAGAGTAATTCTACTAAATTAATTATCTAAGCTTGATATAATTATCATGGGTCTTTTAATATATAATTAACCTCTGATGAATACCTTAAAGCATCTTGAATCAATTTGCTAATTTCCCCCTTTTAATTTGTCCTAAAATCAAAGTAATTCTACTAAAGTAATAAGGTAAACTTATTATCTGATCTTGACATAATTATCACAGATTATCTAACATGTAATTGACCTCTACTAAATAATTCAAAGAAATTTGCTAAATTCCCCCATTTAATTTGTCGTAAAAACAGAGTAATTCTCCTAAAGTAATTAGGTAAATTAATTATCTGAGCTTGACATAATTATCATGGGTCTCCTAACATATAATTAACCTTTGATAAATAACTAAACACATTGTGAATCAATTTGCTAATTTTCCCCTTTTAATTTATCCTAAAAGCAAAGTAATTTTGCTAAAGTAATAAGGTAAATTAATTATCTGAGCTTGTAATAATTGTCACGGGTTTCCTAACATGTAATTAACCTTTTCTAAATAACTCAAAGCAATTTGAATCAATTTGCTAATTTCCCCCATTTAATTTTTCCTAAAAACAGAGTAATTTTGCTAAAGTAATTAGGTAAATTAATTATCTTAGCTTGACATAATTATCACACGTTTTCTAATATATAATTAACCTCTGATAATTAACTCAAAGAATTTGGAATCAATTTTCTAATTTCCCCTTTTTAATTTTTTCCTAAAAATAGAGTAATTCTGCTAAAGTAATTAGATAAATTAATTATCTGAGCTTGAAATAATTATTACAGGTTTCCTAACATGTACTTAACCTCTAATAAATAACTCAAAGCAATTGGAATTAATTTGCTAATTTCCCCTATTTAATTTGTCAGAAAAATAGAGTAATTCTGTTAATGTAGTTAGTTAAATTAATTATCTGAGCTTGACATAATTATCATAGGTTTCCTAACATGTAGTTACCCTCTGATAAATAACTCAAAGAAATTTGAATCAATTTGCTAATTTCCCCCTTTTAATTTGTCCTAAAAACAAAGTAATTCTGCTAAAGTAATTAAGTAAATTAATTATCTTAACTTGACATAATTATCACAAGTTCCCTAACATGTAATTAACCTTTAATAAATAACTCAAATAATTTTGAATCAATTTGATCATTTTCCCCTTTAATTTTCTCAAGAAAATATGTAATTTTGCTTAGTTAATTATGAAAATTACTCAAAAAATTATAAGATAATTTTCCTAGCTTAATGAATATCTAATGCAGCTCTGATAATTACCTCAACTTAATCTAAACTTAATTAATATATTTCCCATTAATTTATGGTTAATTTGGATAATTTTAGCCCTAATATGATAGGATAATTAATTAGCTTAATATTCTCAAGCTTAGTTACAACAATCAACAGAGAATATCTAATTAAGAGAGGATTTATGAGTATACATAGGCCTCATTTTTAATTTATTAAGAAAATAGATTAATTTAGCCTTGCTAATCACCGTTTAAGTTAATCAACTAGAGCTTAATCTCTAGTGATTTTTGCGTAGCGGTTTGTCTAGCTGAGAGAGAGAGTGTGTCAAGGCTCCGAGTCTGTCTGAAATTGTGAAGCAAGGGTCATATTTATAGGTTTCTGTGCACTCACAGGCTGGAAAATGGCAATAACTTGCATCCCAAGCAGCCCTACAGGTAAAAAAAACACCCCTTGCTGCTAAATCTAGTCTGAGAGAGTTCATCATTACCCCACACAGTCCCCCAGATACACAGATTGATTTTTACTAATTTCTCTGATTTTTAATGATGAAAATTGGAAATATCTAGAACCTTAGGATAAGAAAGTCTTTATTGATAATAATTATTGAAACCATCCAATTTTACTTAATTAATTAAATTCCTAGCGTAATCTTTCAGAGCTCGTAACTTTTCCAGATTTTATTGGAATTTTGTTCTGAAAATTTCTAGCCCGGGGTTTGCTGTGCTTAAGATTCCAAAAATACCAATATTTGCCACGGTCGGACAGTTCTACATTGCTTTTTCAATAATCATATCAGTTTGATTAAGCCTTATACAATCTTTAAGGTTTCAGAAACTGGAAACCTTACAATTGCACCCCTGCAATCCTAGCCAATCACATGCATAGTGCATATCAAGTAGCCATGGCAGCATTTGGACAAGTGTCCTCCTTTACCCTTTGAGAGAGAGGGCTTGGAAAATGCTTTTAAACATTAATTAAATAACTAAATTCTCACTGGACCCCTCTTTATCCTAGCCAATAGGATTCAAGCACCCCATGTGGCTAAGCATAGGGAGAACTTGACATGTGTCCTTGTGCCCCTTGAGGAAGGGGTGCCCTTTGGGTGACTGAGAGGTTGGTCAAACTTTCCCCTAGCTTTGGGGCTCACCCCCTCCTTTGTAGGGCATCTCTTTGACTCAAGCCCCTCAAGTACCTTACCCTCCAAGCATGGGAAGCTTTTGAAGCACCTTAGTCAGTAAGTATATGCTTAGCATGAGCATTGGTTCACTTTCTCTCATGCCCCTAGCTTGTAGGCTCGCCCCCCCCCCCCCATTTATAGGGTTTCTTGCTGACTATGGAACACCTTAACCACAGGTACAGCTTGGCCAAAGACCTTAGTCATCAAGCATGCCTACCATTTTAATTATTTAGCACCAAATGCATGGGCCTAGCTTAACCTAAAGCCTTAGTTCTAAGGTCTTTAAGCCCTACGGTCTTTAAGCTCCATTTCTAGCTCTTTGACACACCATCTCACATTTGGACCCATTGAATATGGCCTCGTGTTGAGATAGATCCATAAGCACATGTCTATATTCTAATTCTTATTCCCGTTTATTCACCCACATTAAATTATCAGTTTAATACGAGAAAATAATTTGGGTTAGTTAGATATTAGATTTTATGGCATTACCTCTCTCTTAAAATCATAGTCATCCTCAACTATGAGGTAGAAGAGATAAATCCTTAGTCTTTAGTCAATGTTTCTTAGCAGTTAGAGTAGCCCTTTTTACCGTACAACATCATTCCAAGATGGATGACTAATCCATTTGGGGCTTGGGAGACTTAGCTGCCGCAAGCATGTCTGCTCTTTAGTTCATATCATAGTTGCTAAGTAGAGTGATAATTTCTAGTTGGTATTTGAGAGACGTCGTCAACACAAACATGATTCTAAGCATGCATACTACAATTTTTGCACAATAAAAAGAGAATTAGTCTTACAAGACAAAAACATTGATCATTTAAAAGAAACATGTACATTTGCTTACTCTCATGTAGCATTGTAAGCATTGAAAAGGTTCATGTACTATCCTTAAGTTGTATTCCTTACATCTATCTAGCATCTTCAAAAGGATAATTTTTGAACTTAATAAGATGTCGTTGGATAATCTTACCATGTTGTAGTACCTTGTACTCATGCCAAAGGATAGCTTCGGGTTCTAGCACCTCTTCTTGGTCTACGATTTCTGGGGGGGCCTTCAATGATTGGTTCTCTTGGTGGCTCTCCTTTGTAGGACTTAAGTAGGCTCACATAAAAAGCAATGTATATGAGCCAATGGTTGGGCAACTTGAGTTGATAATCCATGTCATTGATTAGCTTCAAGATTTGAAAAGGACCATAGTATCTTTTTGCTAGTTTAGCATAATATTTTTGATGTCTCATAGGATTTTTGCGCATCATGCCTTGGGAAACTTGAGTAAGACCCAATCATTTTCTTTAAAATTTAAGGCCCTTTGGTGCTTATTAGCAACATCTTTTTGCCTTTGTCGGGAGATGGATTTAGCCTCCTTAATCTTTTGGAAAGATTTTTGTAGCTCACGGCTATACTCATCGGTAGCGAAGATCTTCCCATGTACTTTAAGTAGCAAGGGAATTTTTGGTCTTTCCTCTATGATCCCAAAAGGTGCCTTTCCCGTAGTAGTATGGATAGTATTATTGTATGCATACTCTACAAGTGGTAAGTACTTCTCCCATTGTGAGTGTTGATCTACTTCTGTAACATAAGTCTTTAGTAGATTGAGAACCGTAAGATTGGCTATCTCACTTTGGCCATCCGTTTGTGAGTGATAGACCGAAGAGAAATTAAATCTTGTACCTAGATCATACATCACAGAGCATGGGATTCAGGCATCAGTGAGTTGGGGATCGTCGAGACCGCCATCTTCATGGAGCCACATCTTCAGAGGAACTTAGTGATTCACTTCTTTCTTGTTCTTCGTATTTTTCCTCTCTTATGGGAGAGAGTCTTCTTCTAGGAGTCCTATCAAGAGGCTTCCTAAACTCTCTCTCCTCTTGGAGAGGAGGGGAAATCCCATAAGCACAAAGTTGATGAGTAACCTCGCCTTGCAAAGCAAGGTTACCCATAGCTTGTTGCAACCTAGTAACAAGATAATTAACAACCATGGGGGCATCACCATTAGCACCTTCATGTGCAAAATCAAAGTTCTCAATATTCATTCTACTCTCTTGATTATTGTCATCCATGCAAATTAAACTTATGTATAAAATTACTTTGTGCTTTGGTGCCCTCAAAAACCTTAATTGCGACTCTTTTTTACCTTTGAAAATTACTTCTCAAGCATCCAAAACCGTGATTTAGAGACTCTTGATTGAAAGGACTAGTGGAGAGGGTCTAACATTTCTCGGTTGATTATGTTTCTTGTTGAGCTTGCTAGTAGCTCAATAATGGTTAACCAAAGGCAAGCCCCAAGAGACTCCATTATTAAGACTATAGTTCCCAACGGTGTACATCAAACTAAGTACTTTCAACCAAGATAATATATCCTTGTTCCACTTACCCTATTGCAATGAACAGGTCCAACCTTTCATGGACAACTAAAGGACCTCTCTTCTTAAGCAAGAAAGGGGGAACCAATAGCTTTGATACCAATGTAATGGAAATGGCCTATGAACATTGAGAAAAGCAGAATTAAGAGAACTATACTGAGCATTTTTATGAGACTACTTTGAGAACATAGAGGTGAACCTAATAAGCGATAGCAACATAACCATTATACTTAATTAACTTGGCATGAACAATACTTCTGCAAGAGAGACAATTAGAGAATATGACAATAGTTGAGGACCGGATTTATGTGGAGCCGGTCCCCCCACCAAAAGGCTTTTGTATTATAATTCTCCCATAAAGAGTTAGTTGATACAATACAAGATTTTTGTTCCTTGAGACCTTGATGGTGCAATGAAGATAGAGAGCTTCATACACCACAATTATGCCCATAACACCATTTTAGATAATTTGGGAAAATCCCGTTTCCCAAATTCTAAATGTGTATGCTACGATTGTGTTATTTTATGATTTCTAAGCTCTAGTTGCCTTTAATTTAGATAAATTATCATGATTGTATGAGTCTATTTTAATTTCTCTACTATAAAATTTAAGAATAAACCTCCAATATAGTTTTTGGAAAGAGTATTTGTATGACATCAGTGCTTTTCAAAATTCAACAAATGCTTCTAGAAGTAGCTTCTCAAAAAATGAGGTGTCAAAAAAACCAATTGATATGATTTTAAAGCAGCATATAGATTGATTACAACAATTAAAAAAGATAATATGTAAAGGCAAATACTATTAAACACTCTTGTCATAATTTGGTGACCTTAATCCATGTATAACAAAATACTTGGTCATGGTTTTGTAGCATGCTATCAAGTTTTAAATACACGATAATTTAAACAACATTCAAACTAATATTTCACATTTAAAAAGTCAAAACAATACTATATAGTATCCTATGGCTATAAGACCATGGGATGCCATCTATTGCACCTATGGCCTTAAGGCCATATGGTGCTCTTTGTAGACATTTCTATGACTTTAATATGTCTCTTTATGACCTCAAGGCCGTAGGGTTAGGATTGTTAGTTGGTCCCAACGTATAAAGAGATCCAGTCCTTCAAAGCCATATGGGACTTTATTTATGTGCCACCCTATGTCCGTAAGGCTGTAGGTTGTCTTAGGGCCACAAGATGTTGTTTATGCCAATAAAAAACCCTTCTATGCTCTATGTTGGCACTCTATGTCCCCAGGCGCACAAGGTGTGCCTCGTATGCTAGTTAGAAATCCTTTATTCTATATGTTGTCACCATATGGCCTTAGACCATAGGGTGCCCTCTCTGCTAGTAAGAAATCCTCTATACTTTGTGTTTGCACCCTATAGACCTAGGGCCACAAGGTACCCTCTATGCTAGTAAGAAATCCTCTACGCTCAATATTGAGACCATGTGGCCCCAAAGCCATAGGATATCCTCTATGGTAGTGAGAAAAACCCTCTATGATCTATGTTCACATACAATTAAAAAATCTAAACATTGTAGCTTAGCTAGATGAAATCATTAACTTATCCTGAGCCTCAGTCCCAAGACCTCAAACACCTTTGAAGGTGGAGAGCTAGTATGGAATGAGGGTAGGGAAGAGGAAGAAGAAACATTCATATGAGAAAGAAACAGTTCCTCACTTATCATCACTCTTCTTGAATAGAATAGCATAATATCATAGTAATGAAGATAGAGAAGATGGCAAGCTTTATCATTGGAGCTAAAGCAAGATGGGGGTGTGCTTGGGGGAACTTCACCATGATTTGAATCTACAACCTTAACCAGAAGTCCATTCAAATCAAGAACTAGAGTGTGCTTCTCGTCAGCCAACAATTTGGGCACCCATATTGGGTGCAACGGTGGATACCACTCGACAAAAATAACTTCCCCAAAGAGATGAACCAAATGCAAGTACTCATTAAATTTCCTACGGTGTTTAAGGTAGCGGTCCAAGCACTTCTCAATCTTTTCTTTTTCTCTTCTTAGCCATCTGGCCTATTGGAGATATGCCTTTTTTGTATCTTTTTTAATGCAATGGCAACATTCATATCTTGCAAGGAAATTAATTGTACTTTCTCTTTCCCTGTGACACAGTAAAGGTAACAAATGAAGACATCATAAAGGACAAGAACAAACTATTGAGCTATTGCATAATTATTCCAACAAGATTTTCTCCACTTTAAATAGCCAGAGAGATACATGCCATAATATGTACATCTTGCTAGCACTACAAAAGTTGGGCACAACAGTGAACAGGTTCAACATAGTTTCTTGCAAGCGTGTGAGCGAGTGGCTTTCATTCACCTTTGGTAAGGTCAATTATTTCATCCTGGGTGCCCATGGCCTAGGTTTGGCATGAATAACCATGATGAATTCATCATCGTATCCGTTTCTTTACTGTCTACATCACCCTCATGCAATTTTTCTTGTTGTGGTGTCACATTTTCCCCCTATGCATTCTATCCAGCTCATACAAGTCATCATTAAAGGGATTCTCTTCTTCTATCATTTCCTTGACATGCTTCTTGTCATACACACCTCCCACATCATTGATTCTTGTGAAATCCTTGCAGACATTAGTTATCATATCCAAATTTCTAGTAAAAATGCAAATCTGGACTGTTAACACAACAATTAGCATATTGAAAATGTTGGTAAGCATGGGATGTGTGGTAGCTAACATAATGACTATGTAAATTATGCTAGGTAGCATATCATTATGATTGCTTGCCAATAAGAACTCCATGTTTTGAATTCCATATACTTGGAATGCTAACTAGCATAATTGGGTTTGCTAACTAGCATACTGAGTCTGCTAGCCACCATACTAATTATGCTAGCTAGCATAAAGACTAAGCTAAGTAGCCAAAAAATCATGCTTTCAATCCCTCACACAATTCCAACTAGCATACAATGTCATGACTAACATGACTGGGTATGCTACTTAGCATACCCGAAATACCCAGCATATATGCTAACTAGCATAACTAGATATGCTAACTAGCATAGCTAGGTATTGTAATTAGCATACATAGTATTCTAGCGAGCATATGCACTATGCTAACTTGCATACAGACTATGCTAACTTGAGCATACAGAGAATAAATAGCATGTATGCTAACTACCATAACTGGGTATGCTAGACAACATACCTACTATGCTAACTAGCATACAGGCTATGCCGACTAGCATACATAGCATAATAAGCTTGTATGTTGATTTCTATGTATGCTGAGTAGCATACACATTAAAATAGATGCTAACTAGCATACACAGAAGCATGTATGCTGACTAGCATAACTGGGTATGCTAGCTAGCATACATAGCATAAATAGTATGTATGCTAAATAGCATACACAGTAGCATTTATGCTAACCAATGTAGTTAGGTATGCAAAATAGCATAAGTGGGTATGCTCACTAAACACAATATTCTAGCCACCATATGCCCTTTTCTAAATAGCATACAGACTCTGATAACTAACACATAGACACTATTAACTAGCATACATAGCATAATTAGGATGCATGTTGACTAGAATAAACTGAATCATGTCTACTGACTAGCATAACTGGGTATGCTAACTAGCATACAAAGTACCATGTTTGATATCCAGCCTAACTGGTTTTTTTAACTAGCATACATAGTACCATGTATGCTAACAAGCATAGATGGGTATGTTAACTAGCATAATTGGGTATGCTAACTAGCATACACTGTAGCGTGTATGCTTACTAGCATAGTTGTCTATTCTAGCTAGCATAACTAGGTATTATAAATAACATAATTGGGAGCATAGACAGTAGCATGTACTTAACTATCATAATTGGATATGCTAACTAGCATACACAGTAGCATGTATGCTTACTATCATAACTTGGTTTCTTACTAGCATACATAGTAGCATGTATACTTCCTAGCATAACTGGGTATGCTAACTACCTTGCTTTGCATGCTAACTAGCCAAACTGGGTGTGCTAACTAGCATAGATGGGTATGTTAATTAGCGTACATAGTATGCTAGCCACCACACCCAGTATGCTAACTAGCATAAAAACTATTCTAAATACCATGCCCAGTGTGCTAACTAGCATACACAATATGCCGCTTACTAGCATTCACAACATGCTAACTAGCATACCAGTGTTTTCTTGTTATGATGATTTACTGATTAACATGTTGCCATTTAGATTATCTTACCAGAGATTGGTGTGATTGGATGTCCTTTCCCTATGAGCTTTCAACACCATTTTGTTGGTATCCTCTGTTAGCAGGTGGAAGCTCTACATTTTGTCCCCATGGAGCATGCAGTAGCAAAGCAGAGAAGATATAGTTATGTGCACAAGGGGCATCTTGACCATTGTAGTGATTTCATATACTTCTAGTGGTAGACCATAGCCAATACACTCATGGATCATCGTCCCATTGCATACCCCTCCTATCCTTTACGTAAAAGTGTCCATAGTTAATTTAGAGAGTGAAGTGGGGAAGAAGGAGCCTTGTAGCATCTTTCTTGTATGCATGAGTAGCTACAATTGACTTCCACAAGCATGCACTTTTTCTTCCTTCACCTCCACATTAATCTACAAACCAAATAAAAGAGAAGCATGTTAAGTACATAGGATATTTGTGCACATATTCTAAACATAGGATGCAAGCACAAAATTCACGGGCACTTACACACGATGACAAATGTCAACTTCAACATTAATGGGGGTGTCCTCACTATGCGGAAACCGCAAACCATCCAATGTCTCTATAAGTGCCTCTATCTTCACTTTGAGCTGTATATAACTCTTTACATCCACACTCTGGCTTTGTAGTAAACCCTGCAATTCATTATTAGGATCATGAAGCTTCTGTCTCATAGCAACCACAACTAGGCTAACCCTAGCATTGCTTACTTTCAAAACCCTTGCAGCTTTGAACTCTTGTCTTGCATTGGCGAGATGTTGTTTAGCATCTTGCACTTGTTTTGTGAGATGATCATTTGAAACCTTTACGTGGTGCAAATCCTCAAGGCCAAAATATAACAAGCTTTTTGCCCCTTGGTGAGTGTTATGGTGAGAGAGGGGTGTCACCTTGGTAGCTTTGAAAATATTTGTAGAGCTACTAGGCTTGAGTCACTCCTCCTTCATTTTTGCAGACCCCTCCTTGGTGTTTTTAAATGAACGATAGGAATTACGCATCCTCCACAACAATTCTACTCACAGGTTGCATAGTCTTTCCAATTACGGCACATGTAGTGCTCATGTACGAGTGTGTGGAGATTTTTACAGAGACTTTTTTACACAGTTTGGTGCAATTTCATGCTATGTATGCATTATGCGGATACATTTTGAGCTAGCTATAGCTTGCAAGTAGCAGGTTTGGGGGTTTATAGGGTTACATGTATACATCCATAGAGCCACTCGGTTGGACGGATACTCCGCGACCGACGTCAGCATAGCGATAACTCACCTAACATATAATGTCAACTGAGGACAAAGCTCGACCCGTAGGCGCATGGAAGCAAGCAAAGGGTGTCAACCTCTACTCGACCGACTAATGACTACTTCCTACAGAGATATCAAATCTACATGCCATCGGTTCTGTGAATGTGAGAGTCTCCTATGATGCTACCGCAAGCCAAAAGCCCATTAGACGTTCTCGAAACGTTACGAAACTTGAGGGATATCTATCAACACCAATAGGCCACTCTCCCTAAGGTCCGTGACCAAAAAAACCTACCCAATACCCTCCATGCAGAAAACGTGTAGGATGTCTGGCCGGTTTTTACAGGTCGACGTCTCCAAAAACTAAAGTGCCTAATGTGTAGCTCTACTCGCTCTGATCGCGTGGATATACTGAAATGCAAAAACGGACAACAGTTACTCACCGAAACTCCAAAAGTAGCTCGCAGGTGAATCTACCAAAACACAGACGAACATGCGTAATGTAAGCATCAACACGTAGCTCTCCTCGTTGGCAACACATTGCTGCTCTCCGTTTGCCATTCCGACCACCATAGCTCCTGTAGCGCACACACACTCTCTCACTCTCTCGTAGTCTCCCAACGACACAGAAGATCAGATTATTAGAAGTCTCTTTCCAAAGCTTTAGGTTTTGGTTTATATACTAAACCTTAGAAAACCTAATGTCCGGCCAAAATGACATGATTTGTCCCTAAGCTTCTATAGAGCTTAATTACAACACTGTGAGCTGGCTTTACAAGCATCTCTGGCCAAAATACAATTGTCGACTTAAAATATGAAGTTCCCGTAAACATTACAAAAGTGGCCGTAATGGCTCAAAATAATAATAACGGGATATTTGATGATGTTTATGAGCTTGTATTTTCACATTTCAGCATCCATCTTCGTCTTCATCACTTCATCAGCATCTTTATTTTGGGATCTTTAGAGAATCTTTGAGGAATCTTCATGGAATCTTTGTGGAAGCGTTGTTGAAAGGTTGACCTTTCAACACTCTCCCCCTCCGAAGTCTTGTCGTCCCCGACAAGACCCTATGTCTGTAGTGGCCTTGACGAGTGCTTCATGCTTTGGTGTTCGTTGAAGCTTTTTTTTGTTGCAGTTGCTTCTACCAGATGCTTTGTATGTTGTAGAGGTACCTTTTTCTTGTACATGTAGTGTAGTTGAAGCCATAGCTCTCCCCCTCCGATTGGTTGTTGTATCGTGAATAGGTTGAGTGAGGTTTGTTGCTGTAGCAAGTCGTTACCGTGGTAGCTCTATATTGCTTGTTCTTTGGGTGTCATCCTGCATGTGTACCTATAATCTTGAAGCCTTTTTTATTTTTGTCTAGGCCGTTCCCCTTTGATCTTCTAGTTGTTTGGGGATGTCGTTGGTCTGCTTTTCTGTGTTTTTATAAGAAAAATAAAATAGTAAAATAAAATGTGGTGTATATTACAAAATGAAGGTCTTGGATACCTAGATAGGACTAAAGGAAAAAACCCAATGGGAAAAAAATTCCTTTAGTCACGATTAAATGTGAGGCTGTATGTACTTATGTTTGATGTAACCGAGTTTGGTTGAGTTAAAGTACTTATGGCCATATGGCTACTATTATTGACTTGATATACATTGGATAAGTGTTAGTAGCTTGAAGTCAGAGTCGTTGTTGTTGAGCAAATGCTTATGAAACCTCTTACCGCTTCGTCATCATCATTTTGTTGTGTAAGTGCATGGGTGGAACACAAATCGTGTCAAATACAAATGTCCAATGATGGGACATTATATATGCTTTCACAGATAGATGCATGGAAAACAATATGCGGTGCGAGAAGAGTTTGAATGGGTGCTTCCAGGAGTGAACGTAGCTAGAGAAGCAAAAATATATTTGACTTCAAGAGCTGCCATTACTCACAAGAAGGGTTTTTGTCGACGAGGTTTTTTCCACTCTCCTCACTGTGTTCATGTGCGTGAGTGTTTTCTCGACTACTCTGCTACTCTACCATTTAAAATAGTAGACTTCGACTCTTACGCTCACCTATCTAGCATGAGCGACTCCATTTTACAATATGCTCAACTCTTCCAGCTTGAGCTATAATCTAAATATCTAGACTCATAGACCACAAAAAATATTAAGACATGAAGCTTGGGTCTGACGCTTGCTCATTTAGTGGCTCAGCTGCCCGACTCTTGACTCTTATGCCATGATTTTTATGGCGACTTGACTTACTCTCGGGAGCTTTCGACCAAGAATAGGTTTTGAAATTCAAAACTCCCATCCTCGAAGAGAGGATTTGTAAAGGACCATAGTGGCAATATTGGTTTCTTTTGCCATACCTGGGTGACCTTGGTTGTCAAAATTTCTTTTTGTTGTTGTTGGTCCCTTGGTTGAGAAGATTGGCTCACTCCATTCTCCGTAACACTTTGTCTATCATGTCTTGACATTTCTTGAGAGCTAGAGATGACTTGAATCTTCTTCGTTATGTGTTGTTCTTTTGGCACGTATTTGTATCTGCATCGTGTGATTAGCGTGTCTTTACAGATATCCTTTGCCTTGACTGTGACATTGTCCTTGATTTTGCCTTCCGTGAAATTGCGATTATTTTCAAGATGAAGTCGTTTGCTTGTAGAATGTTTACCTGGCATCTTTGGTAGCCAGATTCTCCGATTTCATTGATAGTAACCTTGTGCTTGAAGAATTGTAGATGGCACTTCCCATGATGTTTTTGATGTCGTATTGAGATGTACAAGAGTGCCATTTTTGGGATTATTTATCGAGGAAGTCCTATGTTGGTGTGAAGGCCAGTTGGATTTGAAATTTCTTGCATACCTTTGGAGAGCCTTGTTGGTTGGTTTCCTTTGGCGATATAAATATGAGCTTTGTTGCTTTTGGGGACGCTTTTTGAAACCTTTATCCACCACATCAGCCGAGGTCTGTGGTTTTGGGAACCAAAGTTTCTTTTGACCCTCATAATAGCCTTGCTCTGCTAAGCTGTAGTGGGAGGCTATCCATCCCATGTGTTTACCTTTCGTCAATTGGCTAGGATCATTTACCCATATTGGGTCCTGGACCTTGATTTCTCCAGCTTTAATGTAGGCCTTTGAAACTTTTGTCGACGGTGATCTCGCAGTGTTGGATATTTTGGTTGAAAGACTTTCTTTGGAGACTACCTTTGATGTGGAAGCATGTTGACGGTTGATGTAGAAGCTTTTTCTTGAACCTGAATGGTTTTGGCTAAAGACTTTGATTGCAGAGGATGTGTGTGTTGGTAGGACATTTGTGTGCTAACTTTAGCTTTTCCTTTGTCAGCAAGTGATAATCTTGGAGCGGTCGTAAGCTGGCTTTCTTGAGAGCTAGTCATGATGACCATCATTGAAGATTCAAATTCTTCTTCAAGTGTTTTTGCCCATAGCTTGGACAAAATCAAATGTGTACTCATTTTGGAGGAATTCACCACTAGGAATTTGTCTTTGATTACCTTTGACCGTAGTTTAAGGGTAGCTTTTGCAATCCCTAAACTTGTGACAGCTATTCCATGTGATATAGGAACCTGTACCTGAATTTCATACAGTTCTGGCTTACCTAGAAGTAACCACAGCCCATAAGACATGACATTAGTCGTGGCAGTGCAATCTATCTTTGATGTAAAATTGAATTTCAGTTTCTCATGCACATCCAACGAGAATTTAATCTTCTTGTTGGCTGCCAAGTAACTAATGTCCTCTTTGCTTTTAATACTTTTCTTGGACTTTTGTGCCTTGAAGGCTTTGTCATCCTCTTGTATGTTGAACTTCTCTGTCATTTGACTGGTTGTAGCATGTCCCAAGTGCTTACTATCTTCTGATCTATAGCTTTGGGGAAGGTCTATAGCATGGGCAACTTGTTGGTCTTCATTGCTAGTTTCTGACTGTGACGCCTTGACTCTTGATTTCAGAAGCTCTCTGTCACTATTTACTTCTTCTAGAACTTGAAGGTCATTCAATGGTTACTTTTCTTCTTGGAAATGTTTTGAAGCTTGTGTAGCAGGATGTTGAGGTTGACTCTCTTCTTCTGATGCAATGGTCACCGTGGCCTTTGGTTTCCATTGTTCCATGGGTTTTTGTAGAGTCTCTTCTCGAAAATATTCATTCATATCCTATATTTGTTGTCCTTGGTCGTCAATCTTGGACTCAGTCATTTCCTGTTCTTCTATGCATTCTATGTCTTCACTTACATCTTCTTTGAGCTTCTCATACTCTTTGATTTGTTCAATCACCAATGAAGAGTCCACAATAGAAAATTTATTTGGTAGACTTTCAACTTCATCCATTGATTCTATTTTCATGTCTTCCACTTGTGATGTGGCACTAAGATTTTTTGTTACCTCTGCCACCTCTTCTTGTGTTGGCTCACTATCGTCAGAATCTTGGCTTCTTTTGCTCTCGAACCTTGAGCTGTGAGCTTCATCTTCATCACCTTGTGGATGCTTTGACTTGTCCTCACTGAGGTTCCTTAAACGATCTTGAATCCGCTGATTCAATTGATCTTTTTTGAAAGCCTGATTCTCTATGATAATGTCGTTGACACCCTTGACTTCAAGAAACTATGTCTTGAGCATATCTTTTGTGCTCTGCAACAAGATCTGCTTCTTTTCCGGAGATCTTGTTGGGGATTCTTTCTTCCATTCCCTTGTTGTCACTGTCTAAACTTTGCTTTTGTCTTGTTGCTTCTTCTTTTCCATGTAGAGCTTTGCTGGGCAATCCTTCACTAAATGACCAATGGCACATTGGTCGCAATATGTTGTTATCTCAACATGTGCACCCTTTGGACGAGGCATCTCTCCATAATACTGCTGATAATGGTTTCTTGTGGTATCTAGATACAGATATGACTTCTTCTCTGCATGCCTAAACCTATAGATTACGATTGACGTAGGTGTATCCACTGGCTTTGTCTCTTTATCCTTCATCGTCTTGTCCTTGAGAAGCTGAAAATAGCTTCCATTATGGCTTGCATACAAAATCAAATCACTATCCATGATTTCTAGCAGTTGTAATGCTAATTCTTCCATCAGTATATGGTCTTTGTCGTGGGGCTTCTGCATAGCCTTAGGGCTATGTTTCCAAGTTGATTTTGGCGAGGTTTGCACCGAGGGTGAAGATCAAACCGAATCTTTGTTTTTGGTTTCCCTGGATGGTGCTTTTGGACGGGGTCCAAGTATGTGACTTATAGGTTGCCCACAATTGCTAAACTCATCCATCTTTTTCACATCGGCTATTTCATAGTGCCTATCATATTTGTCAACCACAATGACATCTTGACCTGACCTTCTACGTTGGGCATTGTGAATTTCCAGTGGTCTCTCCTTCGGCTTGGCATCTTCCAATGCTTCTTGAAATTCCACTTGGGTTTCTGAAAAGGACACTGCTTCTTGTAAATCTAGACTCCTTAATCCCACTCTTGAAGAGATAGGGTCTCTTTGTTGAGTTTGAACTCCCCCCATCCGAGAGGGTTTCATATCTGATGTTGGCATTTGTTCAATGCCTGATGATATGACTTGTTGTGCTCTGTTAAGTAGCTCTTGAGACCGTGCTAGTTCTTTTTGAAGTTGTGCTATCTTCATAGGTGATACTTCTGGCGTATTCCCTGTTTGTGCAATTTGGTGTGTTTGTGCTTTGTCTTGTGCTGGTGCGGTGCACGAGTCTTGTGCCGTGTCTTTACATGTGGTGTCTTGTGTTGTGCCTTGTTGTGTGTCATGTGGTGTGTCACTCATTTGTGTAGTGACAGCTGTAGGTGTCAATTCTTCCAGGTGCGTAGTTAGAGGTAAACCCATGACGAGATGGTATACATTACCACCTTTAGACATGTAGTCTTCTCCTCTTGAGCCAAATGCTTCTGCTACAAAATAATGATTGTTTTCTACAGGAACTTCCTGACTTGTGATAGCTTCCATACAGGATATGCATAGAGTTCTGTAAGTTGATCCTTGTACAACATTTCTATCTCATTGTCGATGTATTTTCCTTGCCTCATGTAAATTGATCCCAGACAGTCTTCCATGAAATCTGGATGTCGGTGTAGTACATTCTTCATTGTTTCAACTTCCACATATTGAGATGTCTGAGTTTCCTCTGTATCTTTGTTTGTCTTAATGTAAAAATTTCGATTGACATCCTCATAGCATGGAAGTCCTTTGTAGTGGCCAATCAGATAGATCCAAATTTGCTCTCTTGTAATTTCTGTGAATGTACTTGAAGCTTCATCTCGGCTAGTCTGATTCCTTTGAGACGCCATTGCTTTCGTCTTGACTCCCTTGTTGTACTTGTTTAGTGATAGCTCTAATTTCTTCCCTCAATGCTAATAAAAATTATTAGCACCCTTGTGTCGGTTTTTGAGCTTGAGGTCCTTCCGCTTTTGGGGATGCCTTAATCTCTGAGTTATTGAACTGGGCTTTGCTTGAACTTCTTAGCTCCCTTGCTTGCCAGGGTTGATACTGTCTTGTCTGGCTGCTTGCTTTTCCTAGAGCTTTTTAGCAGGCCTCGATCTAGTGGAAGCACTGTGATAAGTTATGCAACTTACCACTATACTGCAACGACTGCTCCCTTTGTAGCGATTCTTGAGTCGAGCTAACCTGTGTTCACTTTAGCACACAATCTGCAAAATTCTATTTAGCTGGCAAACTTTTTCACAATGAATGCAAAAATTCTTGATGTGCCTTTGACGGCCACACTTGTTCCGTGCACTCGGAAGTGACTTTCAAGTTCGCTTTTAGCTGAATACACTTAAGCTAGCACAAGAGAATTATGCACAAGTCGCAGTGATTTGCTAGAAAAAATCTTGTGTTAAAGTCATTCAAAACTTGCGACTGTTGTTGCAAAATCAAGAGTCCTTGTGTATGGTCTTTCTGCTACCATATTTTTGTATGGACGCTCAAATTTTACACTAGGCCGTAGCTAACTAGACCAATGGTTTTCCCAAAAGATAATTTCAATCTGCTAACTTAGCAGTCTTTGATGGTCAATTAGAAGGTCTAGAGACCAAATTTGGTTTCAAATTTCAGCTTCCCTGATGATGAAAATCTCACATGCACTCGAGTCTGCTCTAGGTCGATTTGAGCGGTCTGTTCTAGAGCCTAGGTCGACTCTAGCCGATGACCTCACTTAAGGCTCACTAGCCCCTCTCCTGGGGAAAAGTCAAAACTATGTTCAAAACCGTGCCCGTTTTCTCACAATTCTTTCGAACTGTCGGGTTTTGACACACCTGACTTCCGGATGCAATTTGAGGCCTTAAACGATGTTTTTTTTAAAGTTGAACTAAATGGTTGCTCTAAGATCTGTAGTGTCGCTCTCAAGCTATGTTTTGATATAAAAACTTTTTCAATCCGATACCGTTTGTAAACGTTATGGCCAAAACAGTGAAATGCAGTTTAGGATGGTCAAAATGAGTCCAAATTCAATTTTGAAAAAAGTTATGGAATCCTTGAGACACTGGGAACACCCCTGTATGATCAAAATTACAGTTGGTCCCTAAAACTGGCCTGGAGACATCCTACGCGCACCTAACATATAATGTCAATTGAGGACGGAGCTCGACCCGCAGGCGCGTGGAAGCAAGCAAAGGGTGTCATCCTCTACTCGACCGACTAATGACTACTTCCTACAGAGATATCAAATCTACCTGCCATCGGTTCTGTGAATGTGAGAGTCTCCTATGATGCTACCGCAAGCCAAAAGCCCATTAGACGTTCTTGAAACGTTACGAAACTTGAGGGATATCCTATCAACACCAATAGGCCACTCTCTCTAAGGTCCGTGACCAAAAAAACCTACCCAATATCCTCCGTGCAGAAAACGCGTAGGATGTCTGGCCGGTTTTTGCAGGTCGACGTTTCCGAAAACTAAAGCGCCTATTGTGTAGCTCTACTTGCTCTGATCACGTGGATATGCAAAAACGGACAACAGTTACTCACCGAAACTCCAAAAGTAGCTCGCGGGTGAATTTGTCAAAACACAGACGAACGCGCATGATGTAAGCATCAACGCATAGCTCTCCTCGTAGGCAACACACTGTTGCTCTCCATTTGCGATTCTAACCACCGTAGCTCTTGTAGCACACACTCTCACTCTCTCGCAGTCTCCCAATGACATAAAAGATCAGATTATTAGAAGTCTCTTACAAAGCTTTAGGTTTTGGTTTATATACTAAACCTTAGAAAACCTAATGTCCGACCAAAATGACCTGATTTGTCCCTAGGCTTCTATAGAGCTTAATTACAACACTGTGAGCTGGCTTTGCTCATCCAACAAGCATCTCTGGCCAAAATACAATTGCCGACTTAAAATATGAAGTTCCCGTAAACATTACAAAAGTGGGCGTAATGGCTCAAAATAATAATAACGGGATATTTGATGATATCCATGAGCTTGTATCTTCACATTTTAGCATCCATCTTCGTCTTCATCACTTCATCAGCATCTTTATTTGGAATCTTTAGAGAATCTTTGAGGAATCTTCATGGAATCTTTGTGGAAGCGTTGTTGAAAGGTTGACCTGTCAACACACTCAATCATGAGTGAGCTATTTTGTCAAGCTTTTGGCAGTGCTATCGATGCCATTTGTGGCTTTTTCTACTGAGACACTCAGTGTTTGTTTCCATGCGTATTTGGTGATATTTTTGGAGTTCTTGCTCTATTTATAGGGGAAACACTGTTGAGGATTTCTTGCCATGGTTTATGCGTATTCAAGTTTTCTCTCTGATGGTTTAGTGGTCAAGCTAGACCCCCACTTTGACAGTGATTGAGTGTTCACTCTCACTTTTGATAGGTTTTATTAGTTTGGACACAATTTGGTGTTCTTGTAACACTCTCAAAGGAGTGAGGATTTGCGTATGCTTGTGTGGCTACAATACACGCAGACACAGGTTTCACACATTTTTGCAGGCAATTTCTCTTGTGGGATGCGTTTTGATCTAGTTTGCTCTCTACTTGTGTGTATGGTTATGCACTTTACACTCAGTTGAGCAGTTTTTCCCAGTTTATGCTTGCAGATAGCAGATTCTAGAGTTGTTTTATGCATATGTTATCATTAATTTTGATGCGTTTGGTCATGATTTTGATCATTGTGTAGTGGTTGACTAATTTCCCACTTTGTTGCTATTTTGGCATTCACTTATGGGAGTATGTGTGACATTGAGAAACGGTGGTCTTATTCTCACTGATACGTACAATGTTGGCATTGTGGTCACAGAAGACACATTAGGCACCATTGTTTGAGACATATGAGACAACAATGGAGATCTATGCATTGTGCATATGAGGTTTGTTGACACATGCTACAGTAGTGGCTTCATATACTAGTGACGGTGATGTCAGTTTGCCTTTAGCGTTCCTCCTAATTACATGTCTTTGAGCAATGAAATTTCTCCATGTTGACTGCTAGATGAGGGTGCAGTTTTCCATGTCACACCGCATCGCAATTTTTTTGGCACCTAGTGGGAGTTTTGATTGTCTACACTTGGTCGATGGTTTGGCGTTTGACATAGAGGGTGAAGAAGATGTTTGTTTGTCTTTGCCACGTGGTACATCATACATGCTACAACATGTGTGCTACGTTCCTTAGCTGAGACAAAGCTTGATCTCAGGGAGACAATTAGCATATTGTGGTTGTCAGACACTTCTTAGAGAGTAGTCTTTCCAAATGCATTGTGGTTTATTGCTAGAGGAGCCCGCATTGGCTTGGTATATCCTATGCATGTGTTTGAGATTCAAGACGATGTGGTCTTAGTTTTGTTACTAGCATGCTTTGAGAGAGAGACAAGAAGTATCTCCTTTGCGGGTGAGCTTCACCATGCTCATGAGATAGAGCATTTAGCTGTGCAAGACATGCCAGTAGACTCTGTAGAGACGAGGGTAGAGCGGCGGTGCTCTAGTGAGACACAACAGGTGTTGATAGAGTTTATGCAGGCAAAGATAGATCAGGTTTTCTCCCTAGATACATAGGCAGAGATGATAGATATGGAGTTTTTTTATATGCTCATGCTAAAGGATGATGAGGTGATATCAGGACACACGCATCGAGTCGCTATGGATGAGGGGGAGATGGTCCTCCAGAAATTAGAGTCGAGACATCCATTTGTGACAGGTAGTCCTAATGATGCAAAGTATACACATAGCACAAGGGAGGTGAGTACACTCAAGTTTGCATAGATTTTGTTAGCGTTCAGGCATCTCATGTACGACTTGTTTTAGTGTTAAGGCCCAATTGAGTAGTTGTAGTAGAAGAATTTATAGTAGTGGTTGTTAGTCATGTGATGGTTGGCACTAGCATGATGCATAGTGGGATTTTACAGACCATACAAAGTAGTCTGTGGGATTTACATGCAAGCTCTAGTGTGGGTACGCACGCTCGTCAACCACCAGAGATGATACAACTATGTGTAGATCGACAGAGTGAGCTAGTGGGCATAGGTTGAGAGAGTCTCTCACCTAGTTTCTTGTACATACTAGCAATTTAGTAGGTCTCACTTATCGATGCATCACCTTTAAGTGGGAGTTTGTTGGGGTAAAGGTGCTATGCCTTTTTCCCGGGCTGGCAGACTTCCGATGCCAGCCCACCCGCCCACATGTGCACAATCCCTTATTCATTATATACATTTGAATAAGGAGCACCTCACTCACTAGTTCCTTAGAGGTTTCTCCACCCACACAGGTCTCGTGCTCCTCCCCTTCCTCGCACACACAGCACAGTGCACACACAAACACACTCACATTAATTTCTTGTAAATTCATAGATTCATGTGTAAAATAGGGGTGAAATGGATAATTAAGATCCATTTTGGTAAATGCACATGATATTAGAAAAATTTACTTAGTGAACACCCCGGGCATATCCTCACTTGAGATGGTCAAGGAGATCTTGCAAACACAGGCTCCTGTTGTGCTGCCGAACTTACACCTGCTTAAGCTTTCAATGCCCCCCCCCCCCCCCCCCCCCCAAGCTTCAAGATCCCTATGCTCTACACTTCTTGCACTCGCCTGCTCCTCCCAAAGTATTTGCAATGTCGACCTTCTCATTTCGAGCTTTGTTTCCTACTCGAAATTTCCAAGCTTACAATTCATAGCCTGATTCTACCCACTGCAAACACCTACTAGGTGCTTGGCTTGGATCCCCCAATTGCCTGCTTTGATTGCTTCTGCCCGTGAGCTGCTACTATCCAACTACTTGCTATTGAGCGTGTGTGTGTAGCCACACACAGTCTTCGACTCAAAAGATTTTTCTCTAATGATTGCTATCCACTCCTAGATTCCCTAGCTATTGTGTGTGAGCAGAGTGTGTGTGTGTGTACATACACACATTTCAATTTCTTCTTATGCTCCCCTACTCAAATCTTGTAGAGCTCCAAGCTCTATTTTTCTTGATCTAATTCCTCAGAATCTTCAAGATCTCCCTTCTTCAAGGGGAGGCTCCAAACGCTTGGACTCCGAGATCCTGCGATCTCCTCTGATTTGTGCTAGATTTTCCCCGAATCAATGCAATTCCCTGTTGCAAAGTGCCAAGCTCCATCTTATCTCCTTTTGCCTCCATTGAATCAAATCTCTAATACCACTTGCGAGTGTGGGTGTGTGGGGATGCATGCATGCATGTGCGATGCGATGCGTGCGGGGAAGGGGAGAAGCACGAGACGTATGTGGGTGAAGAAACCTTTACACTACAAGAGGTTGTGTGCTCTTGTGACGCTGTTAGTGACGGAAATACACTAGGTTTTTATAACCCCCGGCGTCGCTAAAACCGTCGCTACGAGCGCCGCTACGAGAGCGTCGCTATATGCGTCACTATATAGCGATGCTCATAGCGACGCATATAGCGACGCCCATAGCGACGCATATAGCGACGCCCATAGCGACGCATATAGCGACGTTTACACAGAAGACTATAGCGATGCTCATAGCGACGCTACAGAGCCATAAATAGCGACGCTTATAGCGACGCCCGAGAGAATTTTTTTTTGGTGGCAGGGCATTGAATGCCCTACCACCCATCAACCATATTGTACTTGATTCACTTTTTTAAAAAAGTGCAAGGGTAGATAATAGACCCAAAATAGTCACCCACAAGACGCATTGTTTGCAAAATTGACAATTGTACACATCATAGGCAAAATGAATTGATTGGCAAATGTAATAATGACAATTGTACAACATCATAGGCATAAAGAATTGATTGGCAAAAGGAACTGCGGTGACAAATGTAATAATATACATGGTTCAAAAAGACGTATAAAATCCGTCTCATGATACATAAGCTATGAGAAACCCTAAACTAATGCTATCTAGCTACGGCTAAACTGACGTCGTCTAGTCAGACGTCTCATCGCGTCCAAGCGGCGTATCTGTCGGATTCTGCAAAAAAAGACAATAAGACAAATTTCAGTAAGTATAAACATATAACGACATTTATAAAACAATACAAAAAATAAAAAAGAGTAAACCCTAATACTAACCATGCCGCCGCGAAAACTGAGAATGTCCATCAGGGCGTTTAAGCCCTTCCTGCCTGCGTACTCGCGCTCGTACGGTGTGGGATCACGTCCTGTCATCGACCACTGTCAAAACATACAAAGATTTCATTATGTTAGAACTAAAAAACTCATAAACCCTAAACTATCGAACATAAAGAGCAATGTGAAAACACTTACAAAATCGGCCTCAAATGATGCCCATCCACCGCTCCCCAAGTGGTGCGAGCTCCCTGCCTCTACTCGCGCTCTGGCTGCATCCTTTTGTTGCTTCCACTTGTCGGGATTCTCGCGCGCTGCTTTCTTCGCATTCTTCCAATCTTCTTTGGCCAGCCAATCTGGCCTGTTCCACCCATTCTTGATTGCTTTTTGCACTTTGGAACGCTTGTGTTTGCAGTATTCGCGCATTCGAATCTTCATCAGGTCTTCTTTGAAGCGCTGATCCCGTGTTGGAACGGGAAACTCATCATGAAGTATGCTTATGACTCTGTTTTTTAAATCACTTGGTACTTCACTCCATTTGTTTAGTATGTAGTGTCTAACCAGCTGAGAGCAAAGACCACGCATGCGCGAGATCACCTTCTTGCCGTCATCATCCATGATGATGCCGCCGCTGATGTCGACGGAGTAAGGCAAGCCCTCTGGCCGGTGACGCGTGAACCTGGGTGTCCCGGCAGGGGTCTCTAGTGGCGTGTCGATGGGGGTACGGACGTCAGGTGTCTCCACCGGCGTCTGGGCCCCAAAGCGAGGAGTGTCGAGTGGGGTGGCTCCTGGCGGAGTAGGTAGAGGTGTGTAGCTTCTAGGAACAGTCAGCCGTGCAAAACCTGGCGTAGATGGTGATGCTATGGCTGGTGTGGGGGCGGGCAAAGAAGGGGAGGGTAAAGAGCCTCGTCGAACACGAGGCGGTGTGGAGGCATCGGTGGCGGAATCCCCACAACAACCACCACCGCCACCACTAGAGCGCCGGTGTCTAGACGAGTGTGAAGCTCGTCTCGTCGACGCCGAAGCTTCGGAGCGCGCCGAATGCTCCGAAAGAGAGGGAGATGCGGATGGAGTAGGAACGCGCGATGATGCGCCAAAGCGATGACGCTCCACGTACCACTGTCTCTGCTGCGGTGACAAAGAAGAAAGAAACTCCTCATCATCCATACCTGCATTAAACACACGAATATTTAAACTTAATATTGAATGAATAGAGTAGACAATGACGCATATAAATACAATGACGCAATGAATTGAGTGATAGAAGAGGCAAGTCGAAAACTCAGAATTTTCAATCAAAAGATGTGAGCGCGAGTAGAAAAGAGTGTTATACACCATGGAAGGTACTTAGAGAGGCAGAGCTTTTACAACACGGAGCAAAATTGTTCAAATACAATATTTGTGGCTTTAAGAGATCTCTCTCTCATCCTTGCATAACTCAGCATAACTTCCTATATCTATATAGACACATATCCTCCGTTTCATTTTGTAGCTCCTCTGCATGCACCCCATATAGAGTAGTAGCATCTTGATGCTCGTCTGGCACCACCGCAGCGGCTTCTGATTGAGCATCTTCTCTGATCTCCTCCATTGATGTCGTTGTGATTGGCACATGGTAGCCTTCATACGTCCTTGCACTACGAGGGGCTACCTCTATGACGTACCACCAGTTTGATGTAGACTTTGTAGGATGAAATATTACCTGCCAGAGCCACATAACTTACATGAGAGCTTTCAAGCACATAACTTGTAAAAGGGGGATGTTAACTATTTACATACTTACTTGTTCACAATGCTCGGGTAGTACGAAAGTGTCTCTTACGTCAGTCCATTTCTTAGTAGAATCCACCTCAAGAAAACCAGACTCTCCTCTACGCACAGTAGCGTTGCGACCCTCCATGATTATCTTGAACCATTGCACGTCGAACAAGTCGACAAAAAATCCTCTGTAATCGATCCTCAAAATCTCTTGCAGCGTGCCGAAGTAAGTGAGTTCCGCCACCACAGGATCTGCATCAGAGGAACGCCGTCGACTAGACTGTTCAAATTTTGCCATGATTCCACAATCTTGAGTAAAACGCTTTTTGTCGATTCGTTCCACCCTAAAATGTCGACCTTTACACCATGCTGCTGTGTATGACTTATACTACAACGAACAAAGATTATGAGTGGCCGTTCAAACGTTTATAAATAAAGTCACTTGCTAGTCGTACATTGCAAACTTACCTTGGTCGCGCAACCCCGAGAGTACTCCCACTCTTCTTTAGTCACTTCGTCACCGCATTGTTGTGCGCTTTTCAATTGGTTGTGCAACCATCTTAAGCTCATGAAGGTTGGTAGGCTCTCCAGAACCGCTGGATAGTGCATCGGTGGTCGTCTTCCCCGTCTCCACTCGATTCATGCCCTTTGTCGCTCTTGCTTTGCATCCTCATATTGTGAAATCCACTTTTGCATCACTGGATTGTGAAGCATGCAAAATCGGTTGATTTTAGCCTCTAGATCTTCCGTCATCTTCTTCTCAACACCGAGATTGCACATGACAATCCCAGATATGCGCTCATCATCTATGGTTCGCCATAGCGTGTCCCGGGATTTATCAAATCCGTCTAGCCACTCTCCAATGTACACTAGGGACTCTGATACCAACCAACCTTCTGCCATGCTACCCTCCGGACGTGCCTTTTGACGCACATATCCCTTAAGCGTTTTCATGAAACGCTCTAAGAAGAACATCCATCTGGAATGAACTGTGCCAGCTATTTCCACCTCATCAACTATGTGAACAAGAAGATGCACCTGAATGGTTAGCATTGTAGTAGGAAAATGTTTCTCAAACATGCACACAAGCTCCGCAGCATTTAGTTTGGCGAATGGTATGGAGTCTACGTTGATCTCCTTTTGTGAGATCCATTGCACCAGCTTTGCAAGTTTGTAGATTGTGTTACGGATGTCGAGAGACAAACATCCCTCAATGGCAACCGGTAAAATAAACTGTAAAGTATGTGCAGCAATGATATTAAAGTCCACATTTTATGCAATGATATTAAAGTCCACTACGAACGTACCTGACACATTTTATGCCAATCGTGTGACTTCAAACCGGTAAGCTTTCCTTCTTTAGTAAAACACGTTCGGAGCGAGTGCATTACGCCAGTGGGGGTCCGCAAAGATCGAATGGTCTCTTTTACTTTGCGTTCTTGGGCTCCTGTGAAAATCCATGGTGCTTTAGGGAGTTTTATCGATCCATCAGACGCTGTTTGCGGCCAATATTGTTCCATACGATCCACATTTCTAAGGTCAACTCTGGCTCCCAAACTATATTTCTTGCCGGTCAAATGGTCCCATAGTAGATTACCCACATTCTTGAATATGTGCATTGGATCGAGCAAGTGATTGATCATGAGTCGGGGCCAGTATGGTAACTCGTACCATAGAGATAGTCTCTTGATCCCTGGAGGCAATCCGTCATCGCACATCTCCTTCTGCTCTAACCATGCTTGTGCAGACATCCTTGGTGGCTCTCTTCCCAAAAAGCCGTCGCGTAACACATGATTCTCTGGAAGATACGCTTGATGACCTTCGTAGATTTGCTTCTTCAGTGAGGGTTCCCTACGTGCATTCAGTCTAGGTCCACATGTGACACATGCTCTGTATCCGCTTGTTTGAAGCCCTGCATGTATACACATGATAATAGATCAACTATGGGAAAAAACAAGATTTACAGTGTCTGAGTGAGGAGTGTCAATAGATCACCTGAGCATTCTGTTAGCCCGGGATAGTCATGCATGGTCCACATTAGAATGCCTCTGATCAAAGCATTCCGTCGTCCTGTGTGTCGGCTCATATCCACCACCTCTATGCCAATCCACAATTGTTGTAGCTCTTCCAATAGTGGACGAAGATACACATCCATATTCCCCACTTTATATCGCCCTGGCACAATCAAGCTTAGCCATAGGTGCCCCTTCTTCGTAGTCAACCACGGGGGAATGTTGTAGTTGACGATGACAACGGGCCATACACTGTAAGATGTTGATCTTTGACCAAATGGATTTACGCCATCCATAGCCAGGCCTAAGCGCAAATTTCGAGCTTTCCTGGCAAAATCCGACCATGTTCCATCTATATGTTTCCACGCTACGCAATCTGCAGGAATTCGTAGCACACCATCCGAAGATTTATTCTCCTCATGCCATGATGCTAGGGCGGCCATGGACCTACATTCGAAGAAATGCTTGATGCGAGGAAGCAGAGGGAAATGTCGCAAAACCTTTTGTGGAATTTTTGTCCCGTGGAGATCTACTCGATATCTTTCGGAATCACATTTCGGACACTTCTCCATGTCTATGTATTCCCCTCTGAAAAGAATGCAGTCATTAGGACAAGCGTGGATAGAATTGTAATCCATCCCCAAGTTTCGCAAAATCTTTCTTGCTTCATCTCGGGAATCTGGCATCACATTGTCAGCTGGTAGTATGTGCTCTTTCAGCAATCTACACAACATAAAAATATGATACAGTCGTGTAAAAATCTATCAGATCATTATACATTTAGAGTTCTATTAAAGTAAACTAATTGTAATAGATCACCTGAAAAGCGCTGTGACGCTAGTGTCACTCCATCCAAACTTTGCCTGCATGTTGAGAAGAACCAAGAGTGCTTTCAATCTAGACATACGTGCTCCATTATACAATGGCGTATCGGCTTCACTTTTCATATCATCATAGATAAGCCTTTCTGAATCCATGATCATCTCGATCATTTCATCAATCTCGGGCTCAAACATTGCCTCGTTGGGAATGTGCTCTGCATGATCATCCCCCGAGCTGTCAGAGGCTACATCTTGTGGCCTCACATATGCTGCTTGACCACAGCGCCTGCGAACACGTCTATTGGGTTGCAAGATTGCTGCTTGTTGGCCAGCGTCAGAGTCCGACGAGTTATAATTGGCAACAACTCGATCTATAATAGATGGATCGAACTCGCCAAATTCGCGAACGTGCTGCAAAGAAACACGTCTTGTCCGTCGCACAGCATGCTTGCATTGATTACAAGGACATAAGACCCTCGTTGAGAGATAGGTGTTTCGGTTGGACGGTCCCACATCCTCGTCGCTACTCATAATGAGGATAAAAAACTTATAACCTGGACAACAAATTTAATATTCTATTGGCATTCTTCGTCTTCTCTCTCTCTCTCTCTCTCTCTCTCTCTCTCTCTCTCTCTCTCTCTCTCTCTCTCTCTCTCTCTCTCTCTCTACCTCACATTCTCTAGTCATGTCCAATCCCCTCACACCTCGGTCTAGAGGTGCACGGAGATCAGAACCACCGGGTTATAATCTCGTCTTTATTGGTCAATACCTATATTTGTGGGTACAAGAAATCTACACACCCACGTCTACATGATACTGCATGTAGTGGACAAAACCCCTTTGCCTCTTCTCTAGCTGTAGCACTTCACAGCATCTTAACATCTTTTCACAGTAGATCTTTTCACTGTTCATCTAACTCTAAACCCTAAACCGTAAGTAATTCTTGCGTGGACTCGATCTAACGTAAATAAGTGTAAATCTAAATAAACGTAAATCTAACTAAAAATAAAGCTAAATCTAATTTAACGTAAGTCTAATGACTAGAGGTTGTCTAGATGGTCATTGTGTCGGGGATGTAGTGACTCTTGCCGCCCTGAAGATCCACCTTCTTCCCTATCTTCTGAAGACATTTCACCAGTACTTTTGGATTGACGGAGCCCACCATGAGTGAAGGCAGCAATACCCTATATTCCATTGAGGGCTTTCTTCACCCGCTTCATGCAGGCATCGCAGTCTATGGAGACCTAAATCTAATCTAATATAACGTAAATCTAAATCTAGCTTAAATAAACGTAAATCTAGTTAAAAATAAACCTAAATCTAATTTAATGTAAGTCTACATATAACCTAATCTTTAACATCTTTTAAGATAGTTTCCTACGACGTTCTAACTCTCTTCTTCTTGTGTGTGTGCGCGTGTGTGGATGTGTGTGCCAATAAAAAGAGATAAATGGTATAACCTTTCTATCACCCATGCCAAGTATGATAGATTGATTATGCCATTTCCCTCTTGAATAATAGGTCTTGAGTTCAACTCCTCGTCGGCTAGATCTTTAGGTCTTTTAATTTTAATTAGTTTCCTACGACGTTAAATTAGTTTCTCTCTCTTTCTCTCTCAATGTGTGTGCGTTTTTTTGGATCGTATGCATGTTTTCTCTCTCTTTTCCTCTCTCAATGTGTGCGTTTTTTGTTTATGCATGTTCTCTCTCTCTTTTCCTCTCTCAATGCGTGCGTTTTTTTGTTTATGCATGCTCTCTCTCTCTTTTTCTCTCTCAATGTGTGTGTGCATTCTTTGTTTATGTATGTGTGTGTGCGTTTTTGTTTTTGTTTGTACTCTCTCTCTCTCTCTCTCTCTCTCTCTCTCTCTCTCTCTCTCTCTCTCTCTCTCTCAAAAACACTATGTGTGTGTGTGCATGTGTGTGTGTGAGAGAGAGAGAGAGGGAGAGAGAAAGAGGGGAAGGGAACATGAGAATGAGGAGAGGGAAGGAGCATACCTGGCTCTCCTTCCTCTCCTCGTGTGTGTGTGTGTGTGTGTGTGTGTGTGTGTGTGTGTGTGTGTGGAGAAGAAAAAGAGAGAGAGAGAGAGAGAGAGAGAGAGTGAGGGAGAGCGTTACCTGCTCCTTGCTTGAGGGCACCGAAAAACTCAGATCTGAGATCTGAGTTTTTGGGCGCGCTCGGTTATTTTTTTACCCCAGCCGGCGTCGCTATAAGCGTCGCTATGAGCGTCGCAAATTTCTTTGTAAATTTGCGATGCTCATAGCGACGCTCATAGCGACGCCGGGAATTTTTTTTTTGAGCGTCGCTGTGTGAGCGTCGCTAATATGAATAGCCTCTTGTAGTGTTAGAACTAGTGAGTGAGGTGATCCTTATTCATATATGAATAATGAATAAGGGCATGTAGACACGTGGGTGGGCGGTCGAACACCGAACGTTCAGCCCAAGAAAAAGCGTAGCGCCTTTACCCCAACAGTTAAAATCCATTTTGTTGAACGCACATGCAATGTTACATATACTTTAGTGAACTCCCCAGTATTGCATGGTTGAACCACTTGCAATTACTGTCAATCTAAATTCTTTTACAAACCCCTTTGCAAATGCAGAGTTGATCTCCATGTGGGTTGGGGAATTCTGGTACACCTTATAGTGCAACATCACTTGGTCATACATAGTGCTATGTATGAATTTACATTTAATGTGATATCGACTATGATCCTTCGGCTCTCTAAATACACCAAACCACTCCACATCAATAATTTTTCCCCATTTCATGAGTTTGGGGTTGGCACCATCCATCGAGGGCCATGAACAACATTGAAATCTTCTGCTATAATACAAAATTTCTCCTACACTAGGATGTTGAGCTTGGGAGATTTCCATTGGTTTGCACATCCCCAATGTCATAAGATAATATGACGCAAGTCGATCCATGGCAAAGGAAAAACTTCCTATTTATTGGGTAATAATATGTGTCTCACATTTCATGCATATAGGAGATAAACAAACACAGAGAAAGAATTAACACCTTACAAAGATTCTTTAGTAAACCACACTAGAAAAGAACTCTCAAGTAATATGTGCACAAGCTTGAACCATAACTTCTGAGTTCACACACACACACACACACACACACACACACACACACACACACACACACAAAATTGCATGAGTCCTTTCTCAAGCTTCGCTACATAAATGGACAGAAAGAGCATGTCTTAGATTTGATAAAACCCTTTGTCATCACCTTTACATCTCAATTATCCCATCCATTACATGATCACACAGGCAGGTGTCACAATAATACACATGTTTAGATGCTCATCCAAAGGTCAGATACGGTTGGCTAAAATTACACTAAACTCCCTGGTTTGAGGTGAGTGGTTAAAATATCCTCTTAGGGGTAGGTCAAAATGGGGATACAAAAATATTTACGATGTGGTAGAAACTGCACTAGCAAATATACCCGCTCGGAAAATCCAAGCTTCATTGAATGTTCCACATAATAATATTGTGGCCCTAACCCTAGGGCTTCCTTTACCGTTTCCAGAAGTATATTGTTCCGAAAGTGTTCTCAATCCCAAAGGGTCACCCGTGTCACTCTATTTTGATATCTCCACCATTTTGTCTGCATAACCGAAGTTCCTAATAGAGGGAATAGACGACACTCATATTGGAGTATGGAGTTTCTCCTATTGGACTCGCTTGACTGCTGCTGCAGATGAGCAATGGTTATTGCTAATTTGACTATAATTCATAGATGATGAAGTATAAGGCACAACCTAAGACAAGATATTGAAGAAACTTGTAAAATGTTGACTTAAACTCTTAAAAATTGCTTAGTCTGTTACAGTGCACTTTGGAGTATAATACTCTTGCCTTATATAGACCCACAATGCAACCACTACCCAATGACTATCCGTACTAAAATCCCACATTACTTTCCCACACTTAGTGAAATCCCATAACACACTAACACACCTTTGTTTGCTTAGCATATGTTTCTCCTAGAAACAGATCCAACTGGCCGCCCACCTATAATAGTCTCTCTAGAAATTTTGAAACTATGATTATTTTGTCTGTGACCATTCAAATTTGGAGACTATACCTCATAAGACTTTTTATGTTAAATCAAGACTTGCATCGCCTTGCCTAAAAATAGCCTCACAAGTTCAAGTGACTACTACTACAAAATTACTAGTTTTCAAATTTTCACTACTGGTCTCCTCTAGCAAAAAAAGGGGGTGGTTCTTTGAAGCCTCTTTTTAGAAAAATTAAGCTATACTTTTTCTACTTTCTAGAGACCTTATATACTTTCAACTTAAAAAAATTCTTTACCTCATAGCTTTGCTACTCTTCTTAGCCCTCTACAACATAAAAACGAGGCGCACTATTTTTCTATCGCACGTTACCCTCTGCAAGCGAATTGAGTGTTCACAGATATGCAGCTACATTGCACACGATTCGATGTCAAGAACACACACGATGCACTACCGGATCTTGCGCTAATGAAATACCAAAAAACATGGGCTTTATGAGATACCTCGAATGCAAAAAGTTCTAGAAGAAAACCTTCGATAAAGAGAGAGCTGCAAATTTCGGGTCCCTTCAGCTACAGCTGGGCATCAACCTCTATCAAACCTTCACAAATTTTGAACAGGTGAGTACTACACTCACTTATCATTGTTGTTCTGTGTTTTCAGTCTGTGTATTCAGCTTGTGTCTACCTTGTACGAAATTAAGACTGCAACATGCCTAAGGGAAAGGAAAACATTGTGGTGGAGTTGTCGTCTTCTCCGAGTTTACAGGTTATTTATTTTTGAATAACTTTGTCAGATGGAACAGTATGATAGCTACTACATGCGGTGTTAGGTTCTAAAACTTCCTCATACATATTAGTTTCAATTTCACATTACGGATTCTGTGACTGTTATCATGCTGGTTCATCATGATATAATTGATCGCTAACACTAGGCTTATACAAGAATTGCCAGGCATTCATATAGGAATTGTCAGACATTCTATATGAGAACAGTTCATGTTAACCTCCTGAGATGTTTTTTTGTGACTGTAATTGTGTTGATTCATTGACATGAGTTACTGTAAGAATGGTTCCATGGGTTTACATAATGAGGTTGATAGGTGTATTGTCTCATGGTGGACTATCATAAGTTGATTGCTACATTTTTCTTTATGGGCATTTCCTAACTCTCTCCCGGATTCGTCTAGGTTGGTTTGTTTAGACATAGGGACATACATGGTACTCTCTTTGTGTACTATTGTCACTCTATGTGTTTGTCTCTATTATGGGAAGTGTCTAAAGCATGCTATTACCATAGGGATGGCCAAAGTTGTGGTGATTGATCCACCTACAGCGGCTTCTTAGTAGGTCAAAATGGTGGATACTGTTCGATGTATTGGTTATTGAAAGACAGCCTGTTCATTGTTGCTCTTATTTGTACATACTGTTCAACTATATGATAGTAAGCTTGAAAGTACAAAGGTGTGTGATGGTAGCAACATAGTACTCATTATATACATACCTTGTAGGACTCAACAAATTTGCAGACACTTATACATGTGCTATATGAATTGGGATGAGGATGAACTAGGATTTATTCTGCTCTACTGGCATGAGAATTCTTGCATAGATGCTGATCTATTGAACATATACACACCTTTGTTAAATACTGACATGGAAGTAGGGCAAGCATTCAACTTCTATAAATTGCTCATGCTCATACATAATCCACTACTTCCTTATACATTTGGGAATCTTAGATGGAGATTTTGTACCAACTCTGTCAAAGTTGGTTTAAAGGGTATACTGCTTTTTCTGATTACCTAGGTAGATAGTTGGAAATACTCTAAACTGCATTATAGACTAGTTGAATCATTTACTAAATAGTCATTGCTCTAGGTGTTTGGAGAACTGTGTTTTTTTCCTACTGACAATAGGGTGACCCTATGTAAAAACATATGACGGTATGGGGAAAGCTTCTTGCTTGTCTGCCTAGTGCTAGCATATAAATCTTGGTTGATTATGGTACTTGCCCAACTTCCTATATATTGGTTCATGATGATTGTCGGTGCATGATTCTCTCCTACTAATTTACACTATATTTGAACTTAGTCTAGTGCTATGAATCTGATAAATTGATACACAATTAAAATATGATGATAGACTTGATGTGGTGGATATAAACCTACACTGACACAGGTAGAAGGCAACTTAGTGGCATAACACTGATGGCTTTTTTGATAACCTCATGACACAAGATTATGACTTGATGTCAATGGACCTTATGTTTTGTTAATGATTAAACCATACCAATTACTTGGTAGAGGTAACATGGCTAGGTGCTTTTACCTAAACTGCAGATAGATCATGGCAAATAATATCAAGCGTAATAGATTCTCGAGTTGAGTTGAAGGTCTTGGAAATGTTGTAACTGCATAAAATGTCCTACTAGTGTTTTGTGATAGATACATGAAGGATAGTCTTCTAAGTTTGAGGCCGCTCTTAAGGATAGAATGAATGGGAATTTGTATCTCCACTCCTACCTTGAAAGATGGCTTAGTATGGATATAGAGCTTCTAAAGACATGCTCTGAAGCCATGCCAATCTGACATGTTACTGAGCTTTCTAACGGACTGACGCTACTACCTTTGCTAAGTTTGTTTTTTATATATCTTGTACATAACAAAGACGGATGGTCCAACCATCTGACATAACAATTGTCATAACAACAGTCATGCTGAGATCTACCTTCTCCTTGAAATTGTAGGGATTGTCTACTAATCATTAGAATAGATTTGTTTTGTAAGAAGAGTTAGCTAATGAAATGAAGTCGCTTGATAATGCGTCTAGATAAGATTTCCTTTTTTTGCTATATGGGATACCCATATGGTCTATTGCTATGTGTCAGGTTTGGTAAATCTGTGGAATTGTTGTTGCTAGATTATGCTATTAAAAGCTATAATTACGACATAAGAAGTATGATTCTCCAAATTATAATTTTTTTAGCACATATGGTTTTTTACTTTGCAAACAATAAGTTGTTTTTTACATCACCCTGACATGGATAACAACTGGGATGCTCGTGCATCACCTGCATACAGAGCCATGCTAATAGAATGTTGTGCTATTTTCTATGGGTGCAGGTGAGGGCTACCTTCTCTAATGAAAAACATGTATTGTTATGTTATGCTTGTTGAGTTGAAGTTCATCTTTAAAAACCATGGAGTGGAAAAACTCCATCCACGAAGATCTCTTCCTTCCTCTACTCATTGGTTTCCCCTCATCTTTGTACAAAATTTATTTTCAATAGAAAATAAATCATTTGTACAAATTCCTCTGTACTCGTCTAGAATTATTGGTTTATGAACAGGTAGTGTTCATTTGCGAATATGTGTCTATTTGTAACTACTACACACACACAATAGCACAAATGTGAGGATGACTTGTCACTCTCTCTTAGACCATGCTTCTAGGATTTAGTGCTTGTTATAATATAAGGGATTATATTCTAATAGGCAGGGGTGCTATCACACAGTCCTAATGGCCTCTTATGACATGACTAGTGAAAGGTTGCTAGCACTATTACAATATTTTGACATATTTTATCATAAAAATTATCCACCTCTCTTCTTGTCCACTTTTTATTTACCCTATGTTTTCACTTTATTTACTACTTTGTCTACCAGGTAACTGGAAAACTTACATCCAGAATGAAGGTCTACTGTGACCCAGTAAAAAGAGCTTTTATTACGGAAAAATTTACAAAAATCTAGAGAACTAGAAACTTTCTTTCCAGCTATTATTCTTAGGACTAGGCCCTATTTTCATAGGGTTGTAAAACTCAAAGAAGTTACCTATTGAGTATGCTCTAAGCAATTTATGTTGTTCCTTTGAGATGATTTGCTCTAATATAAGTTACTGGAATCTTTTTAGATTATTTCACTATCCCAGGGGCTTACTCTGCCTATGGAGCCCTTTCCATAGCTTCTCTTCTTGCTCTAAAATGTATCCAAGATGGGGAAGACTCCTCTCTTATTTCTAATGCCTCATAGGAGGCTAGTATATCTCTAGTTCATCTTATTACCTTTGACCAGTGGGTAAAAATCCTACCCCTCCTTGTTAAAAATATGGCTGAAGGCATCAACCTACAACTTGAATTTACTTCAAATCTTTCTGGTCTTGACAAAACCCACAATCAGGATTTAGCTACTTTCTCTTCTAAAGGCTTTGAGTTGTCCAATCTCCTCAAAAAATTCTTCGGGCTAAGTCCTAACTTTGTCAATACTCCGTCTACTCCAATAGCCCCTCATATTAACAGCTTCTTATGTAGAGATGATGCTGCTCTAGAAGCAGTCAAAGAATTTTGGAAAGACCTTTGTTCACTTAGTGAGGCCTCCCTTTTAGAAATGGTACCCAAAGTATCAAGAGATTTTCCTTTCTTACCATCTCAATAGATTGAAGTAGAATCCTTGGGAGTAGAACACAAACTTTGGTCTCTCCTAAATAAAGGGTTTTTGGTCCCCCATCTCTATGGAAACTTGGGTCTTCCTTGCAAACCTCGCGCCTGCCACAATGGAAGAATGCAAGCTTAAAATACTCAAGGGAATACAATTTCTGAATAAAGGAGATCTGATTAAAAGCACCGTTCAACATGTTCTTCCTCGATGACAAAAAATGTGGTTCTAACATTGGGCTATATGTGAGAACCAAAGGAATAATTAAATTTAGTAAAAATGATGATGACAACTATACAAAAACAATCTAGAATGTTTTTAGACCATACCTCAAGTGTGCCTGCAGATTTTTGGATCCTAAAGTTTCTTGTGAGTCCATGATCATATGGTTTGACCATGCTGTTTGGTACGCCCTCAACAATCTTCCAAGTAATTTTCCTGTCAAAGCTGCAAAGTTCCATCTCTCACTTTTCTACTCTTGGCTTGGTGGACAAGCCAGGGAACTGGTCTTAGCACAGATTGCCTTTATTCACTATAGAAGTATAATGTGCAACACCCGTTAAGAGCTAGGTTTGGATGTGGTACTTTGCTAACCACATATGGAGGGTATAAAGGTATCAAGGGCATGATTGGGAAAATCAAGCCTAATATTGAAGATGAAGATTTGCAAATATCCAAACGACCTAACACTCTTGCTTCCCCTTCAACATCGTACACATCCTTTTTAACACCTTCTTCGGGTGAATCTGTGTTTGGAAGAGGGAGGGCGAGAAGTTTTACAAGAGGTAGAGACAGAAACTTACCAATCAAACATCTCTTGGATATGTGATGTGCCAGTGGCAAGGAGCGCCAGTGGTAGACTCTACCTTCCTCCAAAGAAAGAAGACTGTATTGGAATTTTTACACATTGTTTGTTTAGCAGACAGATTGTAGAATTTTTTACTCCGCAATCAATTTTTGATGAATGCTTTAGACATGTTTTTGGACCTAATCTCATTCTAAAAGAAGTTATTTTTGGGTGGAAGTACCTTCCTTCAATTAAAAACCTTGTGTATTCCAATGATTTTCTCCGTAAAGAGGACATTCTACAATGTGATTGTATCCAACACCCTGAATTTTGTAAAACATTTTCTAATTTTGGCATGCATGTATGTACTTCCAACTTGGACTTAATCTCAGACACTCAGGTAAGGAGCCTTCTGAGTAAAGGCTTAAATAATATACCCCTTTTCCCCTTAAATCCTCATTTACCCTTCGTGGCACTACGCGAATGCCTGGCCGACATGGCCTTTAAGCTCCAACTAGAGCCTGAAATTCACTCACTACTTGCCTCTTCACTTAAAAAGATATTTTTGAATATGATCAATTTAATGCCTCAAAATTGGCTATGCACTGACACTACTTGGCTTACTCCTAATTTAAGGATGGCTATCTCCAAAATTATGGAGAAGTAGTTCATAGTCGGACTAGATAAAGCAACTAACACTGCTTCTTTTATTTGTAAAAAACTGGCCTTTGAGTCTGCCTTAGCCAAACTCAATGGGGACGAATTCTACAAACTTAATATTTCTCCTATAGACTTACTACTCTAATGTATGATGAACTATCAAAATTTGGATATAGTCCTACCTCGCATAAACTACCAATACTCTTCCCAACATATAAGAATCATGAACATAAATTTAGATGGATCTTTGATGCATCTAATAGCCTACTTACCTATATTACAAATGACATTACCTATTGCTTAAATGTTATTCTACTAGAGATTGAAGCAATTTGTGCCATTAAACAAAGTGGCCTAAAACGGTTCAGGAATATTGACTACTGTTCTTTTTGGTTAGTTGAAAATGTGGCTGATGTTTACATCAACCTCCCAGAGAACATATAGTCTTCTTTACTGCTGATATAACACAATGCTATGAGAATATTCTAGTAACAAGTTCTTTTGGTCTTCTAAATACCCCAGCTGATCTCATGCACATAGCATTTGCGCAAAGAGAAACTCTTGGATATACCTATATTTCATAAAAAATAAAATTGGTTGGGTAAAAAAGTCAAAATTAACTGCCCCCGATGTTTTTAATGAAGATGATTTATATAAGTATATTACTTAGATCCTTAGTAATTGCTCTATCCAACTAGGAAAATCATGCTACAGGCAGGTTATGGGTATTCCAATGGGTTTTTCTTGCTCCCCAGTAATGTGTAACCTTTATCTAATATACTTCAAATACAAGTGGCTCCTGAAAATGATAAGTGACCCTGCACTGACTCCCTTACTCAGCCACTTTATGTATTCTTTTAGATTTATGGACGACCTTTGTAGCCTTAATAATCCCATACTTGAGGAAACACTTAAAGATCTATACCATCCTTGTCTGACTATTGAACCTACTTACTTAAACAGATTATATAATCATGATAAGTGGGTTGTCTCTGAAACTCACTTTTTGAATATCATAATCACTATGAATCCTCTGTTGATGGGAAATTTTCAAACTCGATTCTTCTGGAAGAGAGACAATCTCAAACTCATGTCTTTAGAATTTGTGAAAAGAAAAAGCAGTAGACCCTTTAAAAACTCTCTACATTCGTGTTTGGGAATGTTATTCCTAATAATGTACACCTTGTCAGACATCTTTTCAGCTTATGAAGAAATCAATACTCTCATAACAAAGTTTGTCAATAATAGTTTTCACAAAAAAGACCTTGTTGCATGCGTGTACAAATCATTAAAGATGAATGATTGGTCACGCCTCAAGTTTGACCTTCAGAACTTGTTTCTTATCTTATAACCAGAAGGACATACCTGTTTCATCGAGAACTAATCCTCTCACTAAAAGCATGACTGAATACTTCCCTTCTAAAAAATATATGTATAGTATCACTTTGTCTCTGTTTTTCTCTATTGAGGTAGTAAGCCCATATTCTATGGGTCTACTACCTTATAGAATATGGTGCCTGGGAATGGGTGGGCACACACACACACACACACACACACACACACACACAATTGCATGAGTCCTTTCTCAAGCTTCACTACATAACTAGACATAAAGAGCATGTATTAGATTTAATAAAACCCTTTGTCATCACCTTTACATCTCAATGTTAACCCTCACGCACATTCCTGTCACCTACGATAGACGCCTTATTATTTATTTGGTAGAGTCAGGTACCGGGCTTGTCAGTCCAATAGGAAAAGGGTAAGAGTGATCGCCGATGAGAGGTGCACTCTAACAGGAACATTCAAGGGTTAGTTGGCTAAGTATGGACACCCAAGTGTGAAAGGGGCGAGCTCATATAAAAGTCACCTAAACCTAAAAATCGGGAGCATTCTCTCATTTGTGCAATTGAAGAGTGCTCTTGCTTCATCTCCATCTTCTTCTTCTTCATCTCCTTGTGTGTGTGTGTGTATGCAAGAGAGAGAGAGAGAGAGTGATTGAGCATTGTGATGACAGCACGGTGGCAGTGAAGCGGTTGAGGTGGCGCAGTGGCGGCTCCTTCTTCTTCGCGACAAGGAATCCTCCACGAAGGCAAGCATAGGGCGGTGAGTGACACACACTTGCTCTCTTGAGCTTGCTAGATTAGTCTAGTTGTGTGCTTGGAGCCATTTGTGGCTCGCACATAGTGTATTGGCAAGTCCCTTGCATTGACACGTGCGACAGAGACACGCACATTTTTGGTGTGGTTGCCGGGGAGATGCCCTACATTAAGCTCGAATAGCACTCTATGTTACTTTGTGGTGCATTTTGAAATGTAGTAAAGGTAGAGAAGGAAGGTGTGTGTGTTGAGAAGGAGTTTGTTTTGTTGTTGTGTATTGTTTTGTTAATAAGGTATTGAAAGGTACTATGTTTTTTCTGTTCATAAGGTGTTTTCTCTGTGATAAGGTGTTAGGATTAAGGTAGTAGATCCATATTGTTAGTTCTGTGTAAAGTACAATAAGTAGTTCTGTTAGCTAATGAGTTGCTATAGTAGTGTGTTAGTGTGTAACAGTAGCTCTATTAGTTGTAAGTAGGTAGGTTAGGGGTGTCTGTGCTCGCACGCACAGCGCGGCCGTGGCGACCTTATCCACACAAAAAATTAAAAATTTTAAAATAAATTAAAAAATTAAAAATAAATTTAAAAATTAAAAATTTTAAATGTAGGACCGGGATCGGGAGTATCCCCCAGACCCAAGCCCAAGCCCACGCTCAGCTCAGGCCTCAGTCCCCCTTTAAAATTACGTATTTTAGCCTCACGTGTAGGTAAAAATCAACCTTTTTGAGGACCAACGGAACTTCTTGTAACCAAATGCACACCACAACCCCCTGAGAGATACGCTCGTTTTGAGCTATTGCACGCTCTAATCCAAAAACCGATCATTAAAAAACATTAAAAAACGAGTGAAAAGGGACGCCTAAAAAAGTAAACGGTTAACCTTCAAGGTTATTTGCCAACGCTTGTAGGGTGCCAAAGGCACATGCATCTGCGCTTTGGTCGTGTGCTAGAGGCTGAGCAACTAGAGAGCATTAATTTTGACTTATGCAAGCTCTCAATATCCACCTACCTTAGGTTTCGGGGCCTCGACAGCGACCCAAGGTAGTACAAACCAAGACCCAAACATAGCGGCTAGTGACTTTTCCTCTGACTACAACGTCATGGAGGGTTTCCCAATGCCTAATCCTGATAGCTCAAGCCAAGACATGCATGCCATGGGTCCATGGTCCGGGCGAAGCGTGCTTAGCCGCTTGAAGGAAACCTTTAGTAGAGCCACTCACTCCGAACATGAAGCTAATGATGTAAATGAGGGGGGTGGGGAAGTAAATTCACCATTCATGACCAACGTAGGCCCTATGCTCTTAGAGAGTGTGCATGTGAATACTCCATTCACTGCACCCCCTTACTCTTCAGAGCTATTTCCCTCCTAGGTTATATCACCTAATGGTAGAAGCCTTGCCGAAGTGCAAGAGGTTGAGCGATATATCATTGCGGCTAGGGAAAAGGAAATTGAGAGCTTACGCAAGGGGGAGCAACGAACAGAGTTAAAAGAAAAAGCTCATATGTCAATATCCTTTCTAGGAGATCAATCGAGTGCTCCTAACTTAGCAACCACTAAGGGTCAACCCATAGAGAGCCTCATTGCATCTAGTTCAAAGGACACCCCTAGCACCTCAATCCTAGATGGAGCGTTCTTAAATGAGAATTGAGAGTACAAACTAGAAATGGAAACTAACCGACCTATACACAGGTCACACCTATCACGTGGGTTGGTTAGATGTCCTACAATCCACAATGGGTGCTACTAGTGTGGAGGATCAACAACAAAGAGTTTGTGAGGTTACCCATAGGGTCATTGAGCTAGAGAGACAGAATAAGGGGATCCACATGTCTTCAACGGGTCTCATGAGATTCTTGGATACAGGGGAGGCTAAACAACCAACCTTATCGCAAATGGAGACTCCCTCGGTAAGTCCGATGGATCCCCCATATGTTGTTTCGCCAGGGGTGTCTGTGCAATCTGATCCCACCAATGATAGCTTTACTTTTCCAAGTTTAGTTCATCTTTCTCTTGATGATGCCACGACTACCATGCCTACCCCAATGACAGGCATGCCAAGAAACACGCCATGGACCTCATTTGTTAGTAAAGCACCACTACATGGTAGATCAATGCCTGCAACAGTACCTACAAGTGTGTACCAATCGTATATACCTATAGGTCCTTGTACTCATGTAGTTCCTACCCCTCCCGTTGTTTCAACTACCTATGCTCCACAACCACAACACCCAAGTTCTTATTTCCATGGGACCATACCGGCTAGCATTAGCATGTCACATCCGATGACTACTATGCCTAGGGCCACACATAGGAACTTTGGACCGCCACATGGCACAACATCGTACCAAACATGGAATCCAAGGGCTTCCTGTGTGCCAAGCCCAATGCCAATACCTACTCCACATGTAGTCTCTGGAGCACCTCCACCCACGGTTCCTGCTCACTTAGGTGACTTGGCAACATTTGCTCAAGCTATCGGTCGATCTATTGCTGAGAATATGCATAACATGCTTGATAGAGAACCTAGAAGTAAGGCAGTACAAATAGCCAAGGTCACAAAATTTTAGTGAAGACGGGGATGTGAGAAATCATATCGAAGTGCTTGAACAAATATGCAATTCTCTAGGAGAACACAATGACCTACATAAGAGTAATGCTTTAAGCCTAACCTTAAGTGGAAAGGGTGGGGATTGGTATAGAACCCTAAGGGTGGAAGAAAAAACCAATTACCCTACTCCTAGGAGACTGTTCTTAAAAGAATACATATGAGAGGGAGTGCTTTGGGGTGTAGCCTCTCAGCTCTAGAAAGCCCAACGAGAGAAAGAAGAGTCGGTGAGAGACTTTATTAGTCGCTTGAAGCATTTGAATTCTCACTGTAATCCAAATGAGTGCTTCAATAATAATCAATTTCTTGATAGATTCATTAGGGGATTACGACATGAGGATATCTACAATGGCCTAGTCATTAGAAGTATCACCACTTGGGAAGCAGTCACCACCAATGCGACCCAATTGGAGGATAATTTAATGATTCAAGGAGAAAGAGTGTCTGTTGAGCCTAAATCTATTAGCTCGCAAGCATCGGGGCATCAGCCAATGACCCTAAAGCCTATTGCCAAGGAGCCAAAGATATCTGAGATGACTTTAGCAGATCTCACCAAGACCATTCAAGAGAGTCTTAGAGACAATCGTGCTCCACAAAACAATCATATGTATCCAAAAAGGGAGCAACAACGGTGCTTAGTATGCTATGGACCGCGTAGTACTAGTGAATGTCCTACTTTTAGAGTAAAATTCAATGGGAACTGCAATGCATGTGGTAGGTATGGTCATCAAGCTAAGGATTGCATAGTATTTAAGCACACGATGTCCAATAGACCAACCTTAGCATGGACAGACACACCTCGAGTGTCTGCATTGATGCCGGCCCCACCTTGTCACAACACATGGTCCCTAGGGCCTTGAATGTTGTTCAAACAACACCCTTACCACCTCCAGTGCTATGATCATAACCACCACATCCGCGAATCACTTAAGTGAATCAAGTGGGCTGTGAGTCATCTATTCCTTGTTTGGAAGGCTGTGAGGAAGATATAGACCCTATTATTGCCTATGGGATGGATGCGCTTGAAGAAAGTCCACAATACTACATGCAAGACTATTAGGGACAAGTCAAACCTGTCTATCAAGTGGTTGCTCTTGCTGCATGAGGCCAAAATATCAATTACATTGCTAAGAGACCACCTCTTCAATGCTATGAGTGTGGAGGTCCACATCGTGCGGCCGAGTGTCCTATTAGGCTACAAAATAACACCACACTAATTCAAACCAATCAAGCAAGCACGTCTACAATGCCCATACTCATGTGTAATCGATGTCGCATAGATCATTTGATTGCCCAATGTCCAAATAATTCAAATGCACCAAAGCTCATGCCATTAGACTTGATTGAGGTTACCGAGGAGCCATCACAAAGTACACCTGTGGTATCAGTAAACATACTCACATGATCGATGCTCCAAAAACAAAATTATATTCTTGAGGAAAGAGACATGGCATCAATTGCCCAATCAAAGAGACATAAGAAAAAACGAAGGAAGAGATCGCAAAAATTAGTGAAGTCAGACCCCAGTTCAAAGACCAACATATGGACTGGTGACGACCCCGTATATATGAACTACACGGAAGAGGATTTTGATTCAGGAGAAACCACGGAGACAAAAACGACCACTAAGATAGAAACCAACAAGGAAGATATTCATGAGCCACAATGGCCAGGGTCCAAGAAGAAGATAGGAACTTATCGAAACCCTACAAAGGCTTCTTGCTCTTCATGTAGTTCCTATACGGAAATAGAATCTTTGACACAATTGTACATATCCATACAAACAAGAAAGAGTTTGCACCTCCCATTGTAAGTTCACCACCTACAACAACGTTGCAAATAAAATCATGGGAGAGTACCTTACCACCCTTGCAACTAGATGAAACGCATAGGGTGATCGAAAACTATTGGTTAAAGACTTCACCCATAACAACTTGGAACAATTGGTTTCAAAAGGTGACGACATCTTTCCAGAAAGTATGATCTACCCAAGGAAGGGGGGAGTGTTTACTGACATCCATCATTCACTTGCTTCCCTCTCAACCTTCCTCCCTGACCTCTCAATCTCCCAATCTTAGGGAATGTATATATGTATAGCCTTATACTCACAAAAAACAAAAAATAGTAAAGAGCAAGAGCAATTAGCAAACGAGTGTGCACAATAAAAGTCAAAACATTGACCGAGACCTACATTTCACATCCGGTACACTGAAACAGAAATCTATGTCATCAAACACCTTTGATCCTCATCACTCGAGTGATGGAGCGTAGGTAGGATTAGTACAATAGGAGTGTTTCTGTTTTAGAGTTTAGTGATTAGCAAAGTTCTTTTTTCCCACTGATGTGCCTCTTAGAGGTATTCTTGTGTTTCATAGTGTGTACAGGAATGTGTTGCTGTAAGGTTTGTCTCATTCACTCTTCAAACCAAGCGCGATTATCAACACAAACAGGTGTTTCTTGTCCATTAGCATTGTCCCTTATCTTTTTTGCATCCATGTTTGTCTGCTTTAATTGTGATTGGTAGCAAATATTCAGCGCATTTTCTTAGTATCAAACATTAAATTCAATGTAATTTTTTGCCATACTCACTTGTCTAGGTTTAAAAAAACAAGCACCCCGACTAAGCTAGTTTGACCAAGTTAGGCATTAGAGATCTTCTCTTAATAGCATGGGGAATGCCTTCCTAATAATCAATGGTTCCTTAGGTTCTTAATCTGATTTAGGCACCATTGTGTGAAATGTACTAGGGCTTTCTAGTGGGCTTAGTCCCTATTGACCTTTAGCTTAAGTATAATAAAGGGAGTTTACTAGTGTGATGAGCCTGGGGAGGGTAACAATGTTATATGACCCCCCAAATTTACAAAATTAAAATGCTGAAAACAAAGAAACAAAAATCAAAGCGCCACAATGTAAAATCTTAAGCTGGAAGAGAAATCTCAGCTTGATTTGGTACTTCACTCACATGTATCGCCTATGGTACTAGAGCCCTAGAGGTTCTCAATGTGGGTGCTTTTCCTTGAAAAGCAAAAAACCCAAGGCATACAAAATAAGCACACACACCAAAATTGAATCATTGTGAAAAGACTTTGGAGGGTCAAAGAAAAGGTAATCGGTCAGCCAATGATTTCATGAGAAATTCCTTTTATCGTAGCTTAACTACAAGGCCTTCTAGGTGTAGCCTCTAGTCAGCCCTCGGACATGAAATACTTGCCTCTCGTGATTAAGCAACTTACTTGACTAGAGAAAATTGATAAGCTTGCCTATGGTATTAATAGTCAATCTCTAGTGCCTTTCGACCGTTAAATTAGCGACCCCCGGACTTGTTTAACTTTTTGACCTTCACAATTGTTTATGCGTTTGATTATATTACAATTTAATGTTTCTTGCTGACAAATGGTTTAAAATTCTGTTACCAATCAATTTGTCTGACTACACTGCATATGCTTTCTAATTGTATATGAGAATGCAATTACTGTGCCAATTTTATTTGATTTTGAAGTGACTGAAAAAGGCTAAGGACATTCAACTCAAATGCTCTTCTACCTCGAGCATCAACTCAAAAGCTTCCGACGATGGAATCTACATCAGGAAGGGGGGACATGTTAACCCTCACACATATTCCTATCACCTACGATAGATGCCGTATTATTTATTTGGTAGAGTCAGGTATTAGGCTTGTCAGTCCAATAGGAAAAGGGTAAGAGTGATCACCGATGAGAGGCGCACTCTAACATGAACATTCAAGGGTTAGTTGGCTAAGTATGGGAGCCCAAGTATGAATGGGGCGACCTCATATAGAAGTCACCTAAACCTAAAAATGAGGCATTCTCTCATTTGTGCAATTGAAGAGGCCTCTTGCTCCATCTCCATATTCTTCTTCTTCATCTCCTTGTGTATGTGTGTATGCGTGAGAGAGAGAGAGAGAGAGAGTGAGATCAAGCATTGTGACGAAGGCATCACGGTGGCGAAGCGGTTGAGCGCAGCATAGCAGTGCCTCCTTCGACTTCGCGGCAAGGATTCCTCCACGAAGGCGAGCGTAGGGTGGTGAGTGACACACCCTTGCTCTCTTGAGCTTGCTAGATTAGTCTAGTTGTGTGTTTGGAGCCATTTGTGGCTGGAACAAAAAGTATTGGTAAGTCCCTTGCATTGACACGTGCGAGAGAGACGTGCACACTCAATTAGCACATCCATTACATGATCACACAGGCAGGTGTCACAATAATAACACATGTTTGGACGCTCAGTCAAAGGTAAGATACGATTGGCTAAAATTACACTAAACTCCCTGGTTTGGGGTGAGTGGTTAAAATATCCTCTTAGGGGTTAGGCCAAAATGGGGATACAAAAATATCTTACGATGTGGTAGAAACTGCGCTATAAATATAACCGCTCAAAAAATCCATGCTTCATTAAATGTTCCACATAATAATACTCTGGCCTTAGGCCTAGGGCTTCCTTTACCATTGCCAAAAAGATATAGTTCCGGAAGTGTTCTTGACCCCAAAGGATCACCCGTGTCACTCTATTTTGATATGTCAAAAATATCTTACGATGTGGTAGAAACTGCGCTAGCAAATATAACCGCTCGAAAAATCCACGCTTCATTAAATTTTCCACATAATAATACTCTGGCCCTAGGCCTAGGGCTTTCTTTACCATTTTCAGATAGATATTGTTCCGGAAGTGTTATTAACCCGAAAGGGTCACCCGTGTCACTCTATTTTGATATGTCCACCATTTTGAATATGAGTGGCATAAAATGGTAACCATCTTTTTGCAACATTTGTCAGCCTTCTCAACGTCCTCTTCCTCATATGTGTATATATTTTTCTACGCTATTAAGTCATCTGAGTAAATTCCCCCTCTTCGTTTAACCTTTGTGGCGACACATACATTATACTCTTCCCAAAAACGTCACCTTAGTCATATATTTATATTACCACCCTTTTCTTTTTTGCTTTGTAAATAGAATAAGCATACAATAACCAACTATATACCCCCAAACTTTCTTACCTCTTGTGAATTAGTAGTAGAAAAATAATATATCCATCTTCCACCCCATATAGATAAATTCCCATGGAAATCAACTCTCCACTTGTCTTTACCAAAGATTATGGTCCCTCTCTACAAGTCTTCTATGCCCCCTACATAGGTGGCCCAATATCTCTTAAGAATATACATATAGTTTCTCTCCTTTCAAAAAGACTCCAATTGTATATTCTTTTCACAAGCAAATAATATTGGGCCCTCCTCTATTTGTTTAAGCATCATAGCCTTTTGAAAAAGCATGATTCCCCTTGGATGCATACAAGCAAAGGGCCCATACAAGAAGACTTGGAAGCAAAAGGTTCCCTAGCCTAATGTGGACCTTCCAAACCGAATTCCTTGGTGCATGTGCATGAAAAATAGTCCAAATTCATATCAAACATGTTGGGAAGGTCAATTTTGCCTTTTGAAGCATGTCATTCCGAGCTACAGGTAAAAAGTTATGGTCAAAATAGTGTAAATTTGTCAGATTCGCAGCACAAGGGAACTGTAAATCAAGTAAATCAAGAGGGTGAGATCTTATTTTTCCCCTACTCTTTTAGAAGAGCAATGAGTGTTCAAGGTCACTTGCATGTGATGGAACCAACCTAAAGATGCTTTCTAAATGCCAAGACAGACAAGTTGAGATACCCCGCAGGAGCCACCCGTAGGGCCTCATGGTGGGGCCCACCTACATTATGCACCCCTATGGAGCCTTCACGGTCTAAAATGATATTTTTGGTGAATAAATAGTCCCTTTTATGTCCAATATTCAATGAGTGGTCAAAGGACACTTAATTAGGTCTAATCACTTACTCTAATTAAGTGTAGCATAATCCCACTCCTACACAACTATAAATAGCCCCCCTTGGAGAGACTCAAGGACACACCTATATTTTCAACTTCATGTTGTTTCTTGATCAATAGTAGAGAAAACCCCAACTCTCCCTCTTTCACATCCTCCCTCCTAACCCTCCTCTTTGGAGGAAGTGCAACTCTATTCTCCACTCTTTCCATTCTACAATCTCTTACTCCATCAACCCAATAAATCATTTGTAGCACCTCAATAACTTGTAAATACATCATGATCTCTCTCATGGTTATGTTAATGATCATGAAATCATCTTCAAAACTTTCAAGTGTCGCAATTCGTGATGGTTAGCCAGCGTCTGTCCTCCCCTTAAAAGGTGTGCGAGAAATCAAGTAAGTGTTCTATTCTCAAGTTACCATTGGTTTGTTTCTCCACACTTATTCAATTGGTCTAAAGAAATTTCTCACTCCAACTCTCTTTTGCTTCATTACATATGCATGTGGCTACCTCTCATGGTGATTTTATTTGTGTCACGGCATTGCATAGATGGAGATGAGCTCTCTATGCAAAGTGTGTTAGTTTGATGTAAGTGATTCTCTTGTGTGTTTGAGAGGCAAGTCTTGTGCGCATGATTTTTTGATGAGTGCTTGAGAGAGGAAGAGTTTGGATGTATTATGGGTATTCTTATGGGGAGAAGGTGAATGCTATTCCACAAATTGCATATTTCATTTTGATGCATGGCATTGGGTTGCATAATCGTTGATGGTGTTCAAGTGTCCAAAGTGTATATAGAGTAAAGGGGTTTTCAAAGTGTGTTGCTTGAGTGGGTGAGTGCAAGTGTTATTTTGATTGGTTTCCTTCTCCACTCCCAAAAGAAGGTGGTGCCCCAAGTAGTGTGCGTACCTCTTTACGAACATTTTGTGAGGGTAGGCCCATTGGTTTGGGTTTAGAGGCCCCATTTCAAAAAGCTCACCCTCAGTATGCACAACCGAAGTTTCTAATAGAGCGAATAGAAGACACTCATATCGGAGTATGGAGTTTCTTCTAATGGACTCGCTTGACTACTGTAGATGAGAAATGGTTATTGCTAATACCTGATCTTGACTATAAGTCATATTTGATGAAGTATAAGGCACACCTTAAGACAAGATATTGAAGAAACTTATAACAGGTTGACTTAAACTCTTAAAAATTTCTCAGTCTGCTACACTGCTTTCTGGAGTATAATGCTCTTGCCTTATGTAGACCCACAATGCAACCACTACCCAATGACTATTCGTACTAAAAGCCTAGATACTTGCCCACACTTACTCGAATCCCGTAACACATTAACACACCTTTGTTTTCTTAGTATATGTTTCTCCTAGAAGCTAACCCAACTGGCTGTTCCACCTATAATAGTCTCTCTAGAAATGTCGGTAGTATGATTATTTTGTCTGTGACTATCCAAATTTGGAGACTATACCTCATAAGACTTTTTATGTTAAATCAAGCATCGCATCGACTTTGCTAAAAATAGCATGATGAGTTCAAGTGACTAAAACTACAAAATTACTAGTTTTCAAATTTTCACTACTGGTCTCCTCTAGCAAAAAAAGGAGGTGGTTCTTTGAAACCTCTCTCTAGAAATATTCAGCTATATTTTTCTCTATTTTCTAGAGACCTTATATACTTTCAACTTAATATATTTCTTCACCTCATAGCTTTACTACTGTTCTTAGCCCTCTAAAACATAAAAACTAGGCGTACCATTTTTGTGTTGCACGTTACCCTCTGCACGAGAATTGAGCGTTCGTAGATATGCAGCTACATCACACACAATTTGATGTCAAGAACCCACACGATGCGCTACCGTATCTTGCACTGATGAAATCCTAGAAAACATGGGCTTTATGAGATACCTTGAATGCAAGAAAGTCTAGAATAAAACCTTCGATAAAGAGAGAGCTACAAATTACAGGTCCCTTCAGGTACAATTGGGCATCAACCTCTATAAAACCTTCACAAATTTTGAACAGGTGAGTACTACACTCACTTACCATTGTTGTTTTGTGTTTTCAGCCTCTGTATTCAGCTTGTGTCTACCTTGTAAGAAGTTAAGACTACAACATGCCTAAGGGAAAGGAAAAAACTGTGGTGGAGTCATCGTCTTCTCCGAATCTACAGGTTATTTATTTTTGCATAACTTTGTCATATGGAACTGTATGATAGCTACTACATGCAGTGTTAGGTTCTAAAACTTCATCATACATATGAGTTTCAATTTTTCATTACCGATGTAGTGATTGTTATCATGCTAGTTCATCATGAAATAATTGATTGTTAACACTAGGCTTATACAAGAATCACCAAGCATTCGATATAAGAATTGCCAGACATTCTATATGAGAATAGTTCATGTTAACCTACTGAGATGTTTTTTGTGATTGTAATCGTGTTGATTCATTGACATGAGTTCTTGTAGGAATGGTTCCATGGATGTATGGGTTTAGATAATGAGGTTGATAGGTGTATTGTCTCATGGTGGACTATCATAAGATGATTTCTACATTTTTCTTTATGGGTGTTTCCTGGCTCTCTCTCGGATTCGTCTAGGTTGGTTTGTTTAGACATAGAGAAATCCTATGCTCTAGGTATATTTACATATAATGTTCATTATCTGAGTTTTGATTTTGATTGTAATATGGAATGGCTTCTGAGCTTAACCAGTAGCAAGGTTGGACCTAAATTCCTTGCTTGATAAGGTTGTTTTGGTGCAACATAGCAAACAACTATTAAACCTATTTGCTTGCTTTAGATACTGCAATGGCGACATGAATTCGTGGCTGGAACTCGGAAGATTTTGATTAAACAAACTTAACTTCATGGATAGCTTGATTCAAGCTTGTGTTTGATTCTGGAAAAACCTTTATGGTGTAAATATAGTGAGTTGGGACATATATGGTACTGTCTTTATGTACTGTTGGCACTCTATGTGTTTGTCTCTATTATGGGAAGTGTCTAAAGCATGCTATTACCATAGGTATGACCAAAGTTTTGGTGATTGATCCACCTGCAAAGCGACTTCTCTATAGGTCAGAACTGTGGATACTGTTTGACTTTCTCGTTATTGACAGAGAGCCTGTTCATTGTTTCTCTTATTTGTATATACCATTCAATTATATGATAGTAAGCATGAAAGTACATAGGTGTGTGATGGTAGCAACATAGTACTTGTTATATACATACCTTGTAGGACTCAAAAAATTTGCAGACACTTATACATGGGCTATATGACTTGGGATGAGGATGAACTAGGATTTATTCTGCTCTACTGGCATGAGAATTCTTGCATAGATGCTGCTCTATTGAACATATACACACCTTTGCTAAATAGTGACATGGAAGTAGGGCAAGCATTCAACTTCTGTAAAATGCTCATGCTTATACATAATCCCCTACTTCCTTATACATTTGGGAAGCTTAGATGGAAATTTTGTAACAACTCTGTCAAAGCTGGTTTAAAGGGTATACTGCTTTTTTTTATTACCTAGGTAGATAGCTGGAAATAGTCTAAATTGCATCATAGACTAGTTGAATTTTCTTACTAAATAGTCATTGCTCTAGGTGTTTGGAGAACTGTGTTTTTTTCCTACTAATAGCAGGGTGACCCTATGTAAAAACATATGTCGGTATGGGGAAAGTTGCTTGCTTGTCTGCCTAGTGCTAGCATATAAATCTTGGTTGATTATGGTACATGCCCAACTCACTACCAGAGGTCACTTGAATTCTGGCACCACATTACCGGCATCACTGGCGGGCGTCGGTATATGTGTGTGTATTTATGGAGGGAGCTAAGGTTTTTTTTAACAATTGATTTTCAAATTTCCGACGCCTCTTCTGGCATGTTTTTGGACGACAGCTCGAATGCGCATACCGACGCCTCTGCTGATGGCTGTACCGATAGCTGTACCGACGGCACCTGAAAAAATCAAAACCGTTGGCTTTCTCTGCGCATTTCTCTTAGTTCTTGCACGTTTTCTCAATCTCTCCTCTTCCCCATCTCTCACAGATCTTCTGCAATACACACCGTTGGAGGTGCTAATCTTGCTTGTGGGTTAGCGCATTTCTCTTAGTTCTTGCACGTTTTCTCAATCTCTCCTCTTCCCCATCTCTCACAGATCTGCTACAATACACACCGTCGGAGGTGCTAATCTTGCTTGTGGGTTAGCGTATAACACTAAGGTAAGACTGTTTTCATGTTTACTTGTAGATTTAGGGTTTAGGGTTTAACTTTGTGTTTGTGTGTGCGTTTTTGCAAGTTCCAGGATTTTTACAACAACTTTCATTGCTTAAATAAGACGAATGTGAGTGCTCAAACATTTAAATGCATATTAAGTTTATTTAAACTACTTTGTATATTAATAAAAGAAAATTTCATGCTTTAAACTTTCAATGCTTTAAAAGAAATTAGGATTTTTTATGTGAAATTTCATTTTAAATTATGGAAAAAAATTGTTTAAGTTTATGAAAAAATATTGTTTGAAGATTTTGTTTTTTGAATTATGTCGTTTTTCAAATTATGTAGTTGATGGTGTTTATGTTTCAGGTTAAGTTTAGGTTATAAGTTAAGTTAGATTAAGTTAGGTTACGTTAAGTTAAGCTACATTATTATGTTAGGTTATACGATAGGTTAGGTTATCTTATACGTTAGGTTAGATTACGTTAAGCTACGTTAGATTAAGTTATATTAGGTTAGGTTAGGTTAAGCTATGTTAAGTTAGGTTAGGTTATCTTATATGTTAGGTTAGGTTAAGTTGATCTACGTTAGGTTTGATTACGTAAGGTTATGTTAGGTAAAACTACATTAGGTTAAGTTAGGTTAAGCTACGTTCGACAATACGGCAAGCCATAGAGCTTACCCATGGCGCATATTAAAAACAACACAATGGCAATCCGTTCGTCAATACGGCAAACCATAAAGCTTACCCACAGCACATATGCATTGTGGGAAAGCTCTATGGCTTTCCGTATTGCCAATGGCTCGCCATTGTGTTGTTTATATGTTCGCAAACAGTTTTCAAGTCCTAAAATAGCACCATGGCAAGCCGTTTGGCAATGCGGCAAGCCATAGATCTTGCTTACAATGTATATGCATTGTGGGCAAGCTTTATGGCTTGCCGTATTGCCAAATGGCTTGCCATGGTGTTTTCTATATGTTTGCGAGCAATTTTCAAGCGCTAAAATTACCTCATGCCCCTAAAAACAACACAATGGCGATCTGTTTGGCAATACGGCAAGCCATAAAGCTTGCCCATACAGCATATGCATTGTGGGAAAGCTCTATGGCTTGCCATATTTCCAACGGCTCGCCATTGTGTTGTCTATATGTCTGCGAGCGTGGTTTTCAGGCCATTAAATCGCTTCGCAACTCTAAAAACAACACAATGGTGAGCCGTTTGCCAAATTGGCAAGCCATAGAGCTTGCCCACGTCACATATGCATTGTAAGCAAGCTGTATGGCTTGTTGTTTTGCTAAACGCCTCATCAATGTGTGGTTTTTATGTTAGGTTAGGTTAGGCTAGGTAAGATTATACATTAGGTTAGAGCTATCAACGGCATAATAGTTGAAAAAATACAAACGGACTTCAAATACGACTCGTGTACTTCTAAAAACGTAAACAGACTTCGGTTAGGTTAGGTTGTAAGTTAGGTAGATGTTATAAGTTAGGTTACATTAAGTTAAGTTAGGTATAGGTTTTACGTTAGGTTAGATTATAGGTTAGGCATAACGGTTATAGGTTAGGTTAGAGCTAGCGTCAAATTAATAGTAGAAAATATGCAATCCGACTTTGAAGATGACTCGTGTACTTCTAAAAACACAAACGGAATTCGGTTAGGTTAGGTTATAGGTTAGGTAGATGTTATACGTTAGGTTAGGTATAGGTTTTATGTTAGGTTAGATTATAGGTTAGGCATAACGATTATAGGTTAGGTTAGAGCTAGCGTCAAATTAATAGTAGAAAAATGCAGTCGAACTTTGAAGATGACTCGGGTACTTCTAAAAATGCAAACAGACAGACTTCGGTTAGGTTAGGTTTAGGTTATAAGTTAGGTTAGGGTTATGTTATAGGTTAGGCTAGATTATAGGTTAGGTTAAAGCTAGCGTCAAATTAATTAGTATAAAAAACACAATCAGACTTCAAAAGTGCACACAGACTTCAAGAACCTTAATATATAGTCATTGACCAATAAAGACGATATTATTACCCTGCGGTCCTAATCTTTGTGCACCTCTAGATCGAGGTGTGCGGGGATCGGGCCTGGCTAGAGAATGTGAGGTTGTTAGAGCTAGCAAAAAATAGTTGAAAAAATGCAGTCGGACTTCAAAAGTGCACACAGACTTCAAGTACTTTAATATATAGTCATTGACCAATAAAGATGATATTATTACCCTGTGGTCCTAATCTCCGTGCACCTCTAGACCGAGGTGTGCGGGGATTGGGCTTGGCTAGAGAATGTGAGGTTGTTAAAGCTTGTCATGTACTTAGTAGTGTGTAGTTATAACAACTAGAGTGTTTTAATTATTTGTTGCATCATTGGTAGATAAAGTATGGACAATAGGATGGTGTGTCCTTGTGCGCATTGCAATCATCAGATCTTTCAAAAACAAAAAATATGCAACCAACACATATGCAATCACGGTCTCTTTCCAATAGAGAAAGTACAAGAATTGCGTTATCGATCTCATGGTCTAGAGATTGAAGGTCGAAGTATGCAAGTAGATATTGCTCCAACTTCATCCCAGAGAAGACAATTTTCAAACGAGTAGCCATCGACTGAGTCCTCCCAACTAATATCTGAAGCGGCATTTCAAGAAGTAGAGATGGAGCAGATGTTTGACGCGTTCTTTGACATGGATTCCAACATAGAAGGCGGCAACATTGAACGCAGTACTATGGACCAACCTTAGCCATCCCCTTAATATCGACGGCATGATAGAAACAATGAGGAGGTTGAGATGATGCAAAGTCTTGCACGCATGCCACTCTACACTGATGCAAAAATCTCAGTTCTCCGTACTGCATTGGCAATGCTTAATTTGCAGTCTGTCTACGGTTGGTCTAACGCCTCAGTCACATAGCTTTTTAGGTAAACATATTTATCCTAAGCATGGTAAATTGAAAATTACAGTTCATATAAAGTGATCAAAGGGCTGACTTGTTCATGTAACGTCAGGTTGCTGAATGAGAAAATCTTGCCAGAAGGGAATCACATGTCTCCTACCCGTCCAGCCGCTAAAAAGCTTCTTACTAATTTGGGCTTGGATTATCAAAAAATACATGCATGTCCTAATGATTGTATACTTTTTTGCACTGAGTATGCAAACCTAGAATAGTGTCCCGATTGTGGATCAAACAGGTACAGGGAGGACACACAAAGAAAATTTATCCCTACAAAGGTCCTTTGACACTTTCCTATCATTCCAAGAATAAAGAGCATCTTCAGGTGCAAGTCCATAGCCGCTTTGATAACATGGCACTCAAATACTAGATCGACAGATGATGTTATGCGGGTACCTGCTGACTCTCGTGCATGGAAGCACATAGAGGAAAGTTGGCCTTACATTTAAGAACAAGCCTTGATGTATCCACTTCAGTATGGCAATGGACGGAGTAAACCCATTCGGATTACGGAGTTCCTCATGGAGCACGTGGCCTATTTGTCTAGTTAATTATAATCTTCCACCATGGCTCACTATCAAGAAGGGCCATCAGTTGTTGTCATTGATCATCCCACGAAAGTACAAATCAAAGAACATGGACGTCTATCTGGCACCACTTATAGAAGAGCTCCAAATCTTGTGGACAGGAATCGATATGGTTGATATGTCCCAACCAATTGGACGATGGAATGTACATGTGCAAGGCATTCTCAAGTGGACCATGCACAATTGGCTAGGCTTTGGCGAATGCTCAGTTAAGTGTCTTTAAAACCCTCACACACATGTTATTCATGGCTATGTCAACACTTTTAAATATTAATATGTGATGTTTCAGGCTTGAGTTACTCGGGCAATCATGCATGTCCAAAATGCGGTCCTCAACTTGGCTTTTGCCGCTCTGAGCATTTGAGCAAGACAGTTTACAAGGAGCATGGTAGATTTTTGCCTAAAGGACATGAGCTACGTGGACCAAACATATGCAAACATGAGATGCATCCACTGAAAGCGAGCGATTGGAAAAACATGTGGCTGGAGAGGGGAGATTGGATGCCACTTGGAATGAAAAGTATTTCTATTTTCCATGATCTCCTGTACTTGAGTGACCTGCTGATCATTTTCTCGACCCAATGCACATCTTCAGGAATGTGGGGGAGATCATCTAGAAGACCATCACTGGAAAAAGGGAGATCAAGGCCCAAAGAGATGACCTGCAAGTTGTGGGTCGAATGCCAGAGATGTGGCCTCGACTTAAACCCAATGGAAAGTGGTCTATACCAAAAGGTCCATGGGTTCTAAGTCGCGCAGAAGAGCAACAAGTGAAATAGACTATATCTTCATTCAAGACTCCCACAGGGTGCATGCGATGTTTGAAAACGGCTTTTACGAGAGATGACAATCTCAGTGGTCTTAAGTACCACAATTGGCACAAATGTTTACACTTCATCTTACCAATTGCCATAAAGGGTTGTATGACAGATGACATTGGAAGAACAATCTACAAAATCAGTGAGTTGGTACGCTGGATCAGTTCACAAGAGATAAGAGAAGACAACATCGATGCAGCACGCTTAAATGTTATTGAAGCAGTGTGCATGGTGGAGAAGTACTTTCCAACAAACATTCTTACCATCCAAATGCATGTACTTGTGCATGCGGTTGATGAAGTTGCAGTTGTTGGGGTGGTCCATAGCAGGTGGATGTTCTTCTTGGAGAGATTTATGAAGACTTTAAAGGGGTTTGTTCATCAGAGGGCTCGCCCCTGAGGGTAGCATGGCCGAAGGATGGCTTGTACAAGAGTCTCTTGTCCTCATCTGTGAACTTTTGGTCTCAATTGATCCAGAGATTCCCCAAATGTGGACTATTGAGGTCAATGTCAAGGTGACAGGGGACGAGTTGCAGGGACAAGGTATCATTAGGAAGATGGACATCAAAATGCGAGAAAAGGTTATGAAATTTTGCCTTCTCAATTCAGACATCATTCAAAAGTGGCTAGAGAGGTACGAAGGGGAAAAGCAACAACGTTTGACAGATCGCCTTTAATTCAAGCGCAACCGTGCAACTAGAAACCTTCCTTTTCCAGATCATCTTCAAAAATTGCCTTACTGTCCAACTGGGCGGTGGTTAGATGCAACACTCTCAGAGGCAAAGAGGAGTGGAGTGTTGATTACTGAAGAGATTGGCATGTACATTGCATAACTTCCTTTTTGAGCTCCGCATGAAAATTAGTTTGCTTTAATAACTTTTAGTCTGTTTCAATTTTGTGGCTGTAGTATCACAAATATGGAGCTTTATGGTCGCATGGGAATCACTTCAGAGTGCAATGGATTGACGAACAAAGGGTCACTTTTGACAGTGGTTTTAGGGCAAGCTTCGTCCAAGAAAGTAGGAGTAGTGCCAGGGATGACAATACAGAGACTAGTCAGCTTGAATACTTTGGCTACATCCAAGAAATTTTGAAGATTAGCTTTAGAAATTTTTATATGTTTATCTTTGATGTAAAGTGGTTCAAAGTTATTACCAGCGGCCCTAATGCAGCAGTGCACAAGACAAGAGTGGATTGATTCAAGTGAACTCTGGGCGGGTGTGGATAGATGTGCGGGATACATTCGTACTTCCGCAGCATTGTGAACAAGTTGTGTTCATACACGTTCCACTATGGATAGAAAATGATGAGAATGTTTTGTCTAAACCCTGCAGGCTATATGTCGTTCAGGTTTCTCCACGTAGCAAGCAAGTGTGTGAAGGATTGGATGTTGAGCTCGAAGAGGTGATTCATCAATAAAGCGTAGAACCGGCTCCAAATTTAAGTTTAGATTTTGAGGTGGATGTCAGCATTGAGCAATTGTTTGAACCTAGAGATGAGGTGTCAAATAGTAAAGCTGATGCGGAGAGCAACGAAGAAGTAGAGTTCGATGACAAAGATGCAGAAGTACAGATTGAGATAGATATCTTTGGTGCATCAGATCTCATAGAGATTAACTAATAAATTTTTCTAGGAAACCTTTTGTAAAGCTCTTTTTATTAGTCTACAATACACTTTAGATGTTGTCATTTGTGTAGCAGTTTCATTAATTTGTTATTTGTATTGATTAAGCATTTCTTATGTAAACTAACGTATTTTGTGGGTGTTTTTTGTGTATGATTAGCCATGTCCGATGACGATGAGCCATACTCTCTTAGTTTTAGTTTTCCTGTCACTCCGGCCGACATGTCACCCGAGCAGATGGGCTCGTTTTTGTTTTAGTTCACACCAGAGCAGATCGCAGTGGCACAACACCTTTGGGATGCACGTCCCTCTAGACCTACTATGGCTGACCCTACGCCCGGGACTAGTGTGGTCCCTACACCAAGCGGCCCCACACCTCAGTCTAGTGTGCCCCCTACGCCTAGGACTCATGTGCCCCCTACACCGACGGGTGGTTCATCCTCGAGACGACGTAGCCGTCATTTCTGGAGGTGGTAGTTGTTGTGGTAGTGGTTCTACCAATGTGTCCACACCACTAAGAGAGCATCCACCACTCTCTTCAGTAGATAGTTTGCCAATGGGCACACCATGTATACCTTGGGAATCACACGAGCATGATCCTAGCAAGGTGTACAAGAGCATGGATGTGGCTATTGTGACAGATAGGGTCGGAAAGGAAATGCGATAGAGGATTCGACAGCTCTGTACGATTCAGTTTGGTCACTCTATGATGGAGATTTGGAAAAACCTTGATGCTGAGAGAAAGAATTACATCGTCGATGCCATTCCACGAGAGTACAGGCCGGCAGAGGGGTACGATCAAGGCTCGAACGCCTGGATTTTGAGCGTGGCGAGGTCCACAATGTCACACCGTTGGTTTAGAGGCGTGAGACAGGTACAATGACAACAATCCCAAGCCGGATGGTTGGAGGTATAAGAGTGGACAAGGATTGCAAGAGAGACACAAGACAATCCCGATAGATTTCAGCTGCAGAGAGATGGAGCCAGAGCACGTTTGGAGTCTGCTGGAGCGTCACATCTTGGGAGTGGAGGCTACGATATGCTTCGACATGAGTTTGTAAGTATTATACGTATGCTTTAAATTATTGCTAATATATATGTTAATTGAAGATTTATCTAATGATTAAACCATAATTTTGTAGGAAGTTGCTGTGAAGCGCCTTCCGACACGCCAAGAGGAGAAGTATGGGTACAAGCATGGACTTGTGGCCCTTTTGACCCAGCTACAGGAGGAGGGAGAGGACATCGATTGGGAGGCATTACCATCAGGGTCTTCTCGTTGAGTGATTGTTTGCATATGTACAGTTTTGTATGCTTATGTTTATGGTATGGCAAATAAATTATGGTTAAGATTTGGCAGTCAACTTAAGATTATGGTTTTGCTATGATGGTATGACAATCATCTGATGGTTATGGTTATGTCTATGGTATGGCACATATATTATGGTTAAGGTTTGGCAGTCAACTTAAGATTATGGTTTTGCTATGATGGTATGACAATCATCTGATGGTTATGGTTATGCTTATGGTTATGATTATGGTTATAGCTATGGTTATTGTTGTGCAATGATGGTATGGCAATCAGGTGATGGTTATGGTTTTGCTATGATGGTATAGCAATCCGGTGATGGTTATGGTTATGGTTATGGTTATGGTTGTGCAATGATGGTATGGTTGTTATGGTTATGGCTGTTATGGTTATGGTATGACAAGCAAGTTATGGTTGTGCAATGATGGTATGGCTGTTATGGTTATGGTATGCATGCAAGTTATGGTAGTGGTTATGGTATGGCAAACAGGTTATGTTTATGGCTTTACAATTTTTGACTAATTTTTTAATTATGTTAACAAGTTATATTATTCTTACAATTTTGCTAATTGCCATACACTCTCTCTTTAGCGTCAGCTTGTAGGTGGAGTGTGGTTGCTTGTGCACTCTTTCTTTGGGTAGAGAGGGATGTTTTCTTTTGTTGTAGTACATGCAGCATTAGTTCCTAGCCCTCTCTGCCGAAAAAAAAAATCAGGTTTTGGTCATCAGTACAGGTGACGGTATTAGCATCAGTAGGGGCAACAGAATGAGCGTCGGAATTTAGTATATAAATACCGGTGCTTATTATGTTGCATATTCCGTCGCCTATTTAAAGGTGTATTTCGACGCCCGCTATACCGATGGTCATACCGAGGGTAGGATAACAACGTCTCTTACGTGGCTTATTTCAGCGCTTTTTAGTTTAAAAATTAATGCTATTTTGTCGGTACCTGCGCCGACTTCTATGCGACGTCTTGTAGTGACTTCCTATATATTGGTTCATGATGATTGTTGGTGCATGATTCTCTCCTCCTAGATTACACTATGTTGAACTTAGTCTACTTCTATGAATCTGATAAATTGATACACAATTAAAATATGATGATAGACATGATGTGGTGGATATGAACCTATACTAACACAGGTAGAAGGCAACTTAGTGGCATAACAATGATGGATTTTTTGATAACCTCATGACACAAAATTATGACTTAATGTCACTGGACCTTATGGTTTGTTAATGATTAAACCATACCAATTACTTGGTTGAGTAACATGGCTAGGTGCTTTTACCTAAACTGCAGATAGATCATGGCAAATAATATCAAGCGTAATAGATTCTTGAGTTGAGTTGAAGGTCTTGGAAATGTTGTACCTGCTGGTGTTTTGTGATAGATACATGAAGGATAGTCTTCTAAGTTTGAGGCTATTCTTAAGGATAGAATGCATGGGCATTTGTATCTCCACTCCTACCTTGAAAGATAGCTTAATATGGATATAGAGCTTCTGAAACCATGCCAATCTGACATGTTATGGAGCTTACTAACGGACTGACGCTACTACCTTTGCTAAGTTTGTTTTTTTATATATCTTGTACATAACAAAGACGGATGGTCCAACCATCTGACATAACAGCTATCATAACAGTAGTCATGCTGAGATATACCTTCTCCTTGAAATGGTAGGGATTGTCTACTGATCATTAGAATAGCTTTGTTTTGTATGGAAAGTTAGCTAATGAAATGAAGTCGGTTGATAATGCCTCTAGATAAGATTTCCTTTTTTTGCTATACGGCATACCCATATGGTCTAATACTATGTGTCAGGTTTGGTAAATCTTTGGAATTGTTGTTAGATTATGCTATTAAAAGCTGCAATTACGACATAAGAAGTATTATTCTCCAAATTAAGACTAATTTTTTTAGCACATATAGTTTTTTACTTTGCAAACAATAAGCTGTTTTTTACATCACTTTGACATGGATAACAACTGGGATGCCCGTGCATCACCTACATATAGAGCCAATGCTAGCAGAATGTTGTGCTATTTTCTACTGGTGCAAGTGAGGGCCACCTTCTTTGATGAAAAACATATACCACCTTCTTTGATGAAAAACATATACTATTCTGTTATAGTTACTGAGTTGAATTCATCTTAAAAAATCATGGACTGGCAAAACTCCATCCAGGAAGATCTCTTCCTTCCTCTACCCACTGGGTTTCCCCTCATCTTTGTACAAAATTTATTTTCAATAGCAAATAATCATTTGTACAAATTCCTTTGTACTTGTCTAGGATTATTGGTCTATGAACAGGTAATGCTCATTTCCGAATATGTATCTATTTGTAATTACTACACACACACACACACACACACAAGAGAGAGAGAGAGAGAGAGAGAGTACATGAGATGATCTTCCACTTCCCTACATGCATGTTCTTTGGCATTGGGGATCCTTGGGATTGAGACAGCTTCACCCTTTAGCAGGGTGGAGGAGATGCAATAGAAGCTTTTGCCCTCGACTTCCTTCTTGGTGGAGTGTCAAGAGAGTTGTTGTCGATGGTGACTAGCTAATGTGCTGAGCTATTCTCCACCCAGGTAGCCTGGTGAGCTAGGATTGAGGGATGGATTATAGATAACAATCGCCTTCTCCCTCTCTCCTACCTACAGCCCTTGCACCCTGTTTTCCTCCATGCATCATGACTCCATCACACCTTCAAAGTAACATCTCAATGTAAATTTTCAAGCTCATTTAAACTTTGTTTCAATTTTTTAAAAGTATTTATACACCTTATATAGTTAATGATGGAGGCCCAGATGCTTGAAAAATTGTCTTTATGCTTACAAGATATGCTTGTTGGCACACGCTAACTAGCACAGAACAAATGTAATGTAAATAGACTATGAAACATTGAGAATAATGAAATTAAGAAAACTATATAAGTGAGCTTTTTTATGAGAATAGAGGGTGAACTTGATTCGAGGTAGCAACATAACCATTATAATTAATTAATTTGGCATGAGCAATACTTTGCAAGAGAGAGAGTTAGAGAACTTGACAACAATTGAGGACCGCATTTATGTGGATCCAGTGCCCCCTCTAAGAGGCTCCAATAAAGAGATACTTGGTACAATACAACTTTGTGTTCCTTGAGGCCTAGTTGGTGCAATGAAGATGGTAAAATTCATGCCCCAAAAATTATGCCCATAACCTTTGTGAAAGAATTAACTATCCTCAGCCTATGTCCCAAGACCTCAAACACCTTCAAAGGTGAAGAGAGCTAGCAAGGAATGAGGGCAGGGAAGAAGAAGAAGAATTATTCTTAGGAGAAATAAATAGTTCCTCACTTATCATCACTCTTGTAGCTTAGCATAGCACATTAGCATAGTAATTATGAAGAATAAGATGACAATATTAAGCATTGAAGCATGTCTCTTGGTTGTATTTGCATTCCATAGCCAAGAGTTTTAGTGTAGGCTCTCCACTTCTCAACAAGCTTGGAGAAGGAGATGAAGTTCTTGCACTTAGCACTTCACACAATCAGTGTGTGTGTCTGTGTGTGTGTGGGAGAGAGTATATGCCTCAAGCTAGCCCTCTACTTGCATGGTTGACCCCCTCTTCTAGCTCATGCTTGTGGCTCATTGGCTCTTTCAAGCCTAGCCAATCACAAGGCTTTGTCACAACTAGCAATAGAGGTAGCTTTTAAACAAGTTTCCTCCTTTCCCATTTGAGAGAGGGTTTTTTAAATGCTTAAACGACTAATTTAATTAGCTAAATTCTAATTGGACCTCTTTAAGGTTCAACCAATAGGCTTTAGGCACACCAAGAGGGCAACCTAGCTTGGGGCTTGACATGTGTCCCTTTTGCCTCTTTGAGCAAGGGGTTCCCTTTTGGGTGAGGGAGTAGTCACTCAACCCCACCCCCTACTCTCATTGCTCCCCCCTCCTTTGTAGAAATTGGTTTGACTTTCAAGCCCTCGAGCACCTTGGCCCCCACATTCTTAAATACCTCAAGCACCGTAGTCACAAGCATGGGACTAGTAAGAATATGGGCTCTCTCTCTCTCTCTCTCTCTCTCTCTCTCTCTCTCTCTCTCTCTCTCTCTCTCTCTTCTCTCATCCCCCTAGCCTCAAGGACTCGGTCCCTGCTTGTAGGGATGAATTTGAAATTTCAAGCACATACCTAGCTTAAACATGCACCTTAGTTATCAAGCATCTCATGCACTTTCAGCATCTTAGTTATCAAGCACGACGAGCACCTCAAGTTTGGGTAGGGTTCCCACCTGAGGTCAGCCGCTGCTTGATTAAGATACTAGGTCTAAGGACTTATAACACTAGCCTTTATAGTTCTTTGGGTAGGGTTCCCACCTGAGGTCAGCCGCTGCTTGATTAAGATACTAGGTCTAAGGACTTATAACACTAGCCTTTATAGTTCTTTAATGAATCTAAACCTAAGGTATATTAAGCTCCATTAGCTGGCATTGCTTTTGCTAGACCATCTCCCATTTGGACCCATTTCCTTTGGTCCCGTGTTGAGATAGATCCATAAGCACATGTCTATATTTTAACTCCTCTTCTCGTTTATTCTCCCACATCAAATGATGAGTTTAATATGATAAAATCATTTGGAATATTAGATTTTATGACATTACCTCTCTCTTGAAATCATAGTTGTCTTGGACTATGAGGTAGAGGAGATAAAGCCTTAGTCATCAGTCTATGTTTCTTAGTGGATAGAGGATCCCTTTTTACCCTACGACATCATTCTAAGATGGATGAATAATCCATTTGGGGTTTGGGAGACTTAGATGTCATAAGCATGTCTACTCTTGAGTCCATATTCTCCCAAAGTAGAGTGACAAATTCTACTTGGTGTTTGAGAGATGTCGTCATCACAAACATGATTCTGAGCATGCATACTACTTAAATTTGTGCACAATAAAAAGAGAACTAGTCTTATAAGACAAAAACATTGATCATTTAAAAGAAACAATTACATTTTCTTACTCTAATGTACCATTGTGAGCATTGACAAGGTTCATACTATCCTTAAGCTGTGTTCCTTGCATCCATCTAGCATCTTCAAAAGGATAATTATTGAACTTAAGAATATATTGTCGGATAATCTTACCATGTCTTAGTACCTTGTCTTCATGTCAAAGAATTGATTCAGATTGAAGCACCTCTTCATGATCTTTGATCTTGGCAGGTCCTCAATGTTTGGTTCTTGTGGTGGTTCTCCTTCAAAAGGCTTAAGTAGGTTCACATGGAAAGCATTGTGAATGGGCCAATGGTTGGGCAACTTGAGTTCATAGGCCATCTCATTGATTGGTTCTAGAATTTGAAAAGAACCATAGTATCTTTTTGCTAATTTAGCATACTACTTTTGGTGGCCCGTAGTAGGACCCAATCATTTTTGTTGAAAGCTAAGGACCTTTTTTTCTTGTTAGCATCAACCTTTTTTCTTTGTTGCAAGATGGATAAAGCCTCCTTAATCTTTTGGAAAGATTCTTGTAGGTCTCGGCTATACTCATCGACAACAAATATATTTCCATACACCTTAAGTAGCAAGGGACTTTTAGGTATTCCTTCAATGATTTTGAAAGGTGCCTTCCCCGTAGTAGTAGGGACTTACTTATTGTACCCGTGCTCTATGAGCGGTAGATAATTCTCCCATTGTGAGAGTTGATCTACTTATGTAACATAAGTCTTTAGTAGATCGAGAATCATAAGGTTTGCTATCTCACTTTGGCCATCCATTTGTGGGTGATAGACCGAAGAGGAATTCAACCTTGTACCTAGATTTTCAAAGAGACCTTTTCAAAATTTACAGTTCATTCTAGGATCTCTATCTGACTCGATGGATGTTGAAACTCCATGGTGTTTGAAAATATGAGATATGAAGAGGGTTGTCATTTGATGTGCCTTAAGAGTCTTTTGACGTGAATAAAGTGTGCTTGCTTGCTAAACCTATCAACTATTGTCCATATTCCTGTATTCCCATGGATAGACTTGGGTAATCCAAAGATAAAATCCATGGATATGATCCCCCATGGTGAATTAGGAATTGGTAATGATTGGAGTAATACAGGTTGTTTCCCTCTATCATACTTGGTGTTTTGGCATACCACACATTTGGAAACATACTCTTTTATTTCCACGTTCATGGTGAGACAATAAAAATGCGTCTTTACTCCTCGAAGGTAGGTTGAATCCCTCTATGTGGGGCATAGAGGGAGGAGCATGGGTTTCATACATCACTTTCTCATGAAGGGAGTGACTACACATAGCTTGTTGCCATGGAGAAGATAACCATTTTGCAAGGTGAATGGTTCCTCTTGCTTCCCTAAGGCAAGGGCCTACATTATATTTAAAATCAGGATCAATAGTGAACTCATCTATCATGGAAGATAGATCATTGTGAGTTGCTATAGACACCGCATTTGCTCTCGGTCGTCGTGATAGTGCATCAGCCACTTGATTCTGGTTACCAACAATATGAGCAATCTGAAAATTGAATTACAAAAGGAAAATTTTCAACCTCATTTGTGTGTTGGAGAGCTTGGTTTGTGTCATGAAGTACTTAAGACTTTGGTGGTCCGTTCGTTAGATGAATGGAGTCCCCAATAGATAGTGTTTCAATCGCCCAAAAATCTAATTTTAAGAGCTCCTTCTTGTAGATGCCCAATACTCGCTCGTCTGAATTAAGTCTTTGACTCTCATATGCTATGGCATGCCCTTCTTCGAGCAAAAGTGCTCCAAGGCAATCTTCACAAGCATCACATTGGACTACAAATGGTTTTGAGAGATCCGGTTGTGTAAATACGGGTTGAGAGGTAAGATTTTATTTAAGTTTCTCAAAATCACTTTGCTCTTTTAGTCCATATGTACTTAACATTTTTCTTGGTCAAGTCATGTAGTGGTCCTGCTATTTGGGAGAATTTAGCTATGAAGCATCTATAGTATGCACGCATACCAATAAAGCTTCATAGCTCATGTAGATTCCTTGGATTAGGCCATCCTTTTATTACCTCAAGCTTGGTTGGATCCATACAGATACCATCTTGAGAGATAATATGACCTAGGTATTGAATCTCTTGGAGGAAAATTTCACTCTTCTTTTGGTTAATGAAAAGTTTATTCTCCCTCATATCTTGAAAAACTACCTGGAGATGTTTCTTATGCTACTCCAATGATTTGGAGTAGATGATAATGTCATCAAAGAACACTCCAGTGAACTTGTGATAGGGTCTAAGATTTTCTCCATTAGATGGTTGAACGTGGTTGGAGCATTTGTCAAACCAAAAGGTATGACAAGATATTCATAAAGACCAAACATTGTGCAGAATGCGGTTACAATATCTTCATTCACTATCCTTATTTGATTATAGCCACTTTTAAGATCAATCCTAATGAAGTACATTGAACCTTCTAGCTTATCAAATAGATCTTCTACCCACGGTATTGGAAATTTGTTCTTGATAGTGATAAAATTTAGTGCTTGGTAGTCCACACACATGCGGTATGTGCCATCTTTCTTTTGCACTAAAAGGACTAGAGAATAATAGGGAGAGGAGCTAGGCCTCACCATCCCCTTGTCTACCAGCTCATGCACTTGCCTCATAATCTCTCCTTGTTGAGCTTGAGAAACTCTATAAGGAGGTTTATGAGCTTCCGTGTAGAAGCTTTATCATATGGTCATCATGCCCTTATTTTGCAGGTAACTCCATAGGGATGTCATCAATAAATACAACTTGGAATCTATTTCAAAAATTAGACAAGTTTAATTCTTCTTTATTTCTACCACTGTTTTGTTAAAACACTAGCATCATTTAGAGACTCTTTGACAAAAATCATGTATGAGGAAACTGATATTTTCATTGACTTATCGAAAGCAGGTGATTTTACAAGTGGTATAGTACGATCGGACTCATTAGCATCTATATACATGCTCTTTTTCATGTAAATAAAGCAGATTCTCCTTTCAAGGAACTTCATGTTGGCAACCATGCAGTTGAACCATGGTGCCCCTAGGATAAAAACCTCATGTTAGAGAGGAGGGATGAAAAAGTTTTCTTTGTCGACGTATGTATGCCCATCTTTCTAGCCAACTCCGTTGATACGAAGTTGTGAGTAGAGCCAGGATCAAATAGGATGAAGGAAGCATGCTCCCTCACCTTCCCCCAAGCATATGAAAGGGATGATCCTTTGCAATGAGCATCCTCTTTTGGATCTTCGACTATGGAAGCTCTAGGAGTCTCATTGCAGGAATTCCTTTTGGGGCAAGAACAATAGCCATGTCCTTGCTCCCCACACGTAAAGAATTTGTGATATTTACGAAAAGCCTCTAGCTCTTTAGGAGAGAGGTTGTTTTTACCTTTGTAAACTCCTTTCTCCTTGGTCTTGCTATTGTTGTTTTTGTTGTTGGAAGAATTTCCTTGGGAAGAACTTTGAGCATTGTTCTTCCCTTTTGCATCATTTGATCTTTGTTTTCCATGGGCTTGGCATTCCTTTTAGCCCCTTGTTGGAAATTGATAGAGATGCAACCATAGTGTGGTGGATGACTTTGGTGATAGAACCGGGCCGTTGGGAGTTGACATACTCGACCATTTCTTCAGGTAATCTTGCACAAAATTGTTGCTTTTGCTCAACAAAGCCTATCTTTTGAAAGACTGTAGCTTTGAGATGTAAATCCCAAAACTTGTCTACATATTTGTGGATAGAATAGTGGGAGAGTAGCTTCAGGCTTCTCCATTCAGTAAGCACTTTGTCCTTGGCATCGCTTGCAAGGAATTGCTTCATTATGGAAACTCGTGGAGTTTTCCATGTCCTTGGGGCACTCCCACATCAAATGATCAGTTTAATATGAGAAAATCATTTGGGTTAGTTAGATATTAGATTTTATGACAAAGCATGACACGTTAATGTGCTTTCACCCACATCAAATACTAAGATTAAAATTTGCGCATTTTACTTCTAAATCCTAGTAAGTTATTTACATTATTGTGCATATCTAATGAAACATCCGATGTAGAATTTCGTTGCACCTCAATTATGCATGCCAAACTTCTAGCATTTTATTTATAATTCCTAGTAATTACTTTAGATTTTTGTGCAAAACTTACCTATCTAAATTGCTTGCCTTGAAAAATCTTTGATTTTGGTGCAAAGCTTAGCTGTCCAAATAGCTTGCCTTGAAAAAACTAGGCTAAATTTTATTTTCTCCAAACACTTGGCTTAAGAGTGGGGGTTCAGCCTCTTTATGCTTTGCCTAAGGCTCTCAAATAAGAAGAAGTTAGCATCAATGGGTCTTCTACGTTCCCACCTCTAGGGGCATAATTGAACCACATACAAGATATGATTAGCATATCACATTTTTGTGCTATGTGACTCTGATATTGAAGGTGGTCTTAGGATGTGTCATGTGGGAACCGCTTATGATGCAATCAAAATTTGCATAGTGCAAAATGACTTGCATAGCTACATATGAAAAACAAGGTGAAAAATCACGTTAACATTTTAAAACAAAAAGTTGAAAAGAAAGTCCTAGCCCTAAATGAAGGGACTATTTATAAACTAAAATAGATCTTTTTAAAGTAAAGATTTGAAAAGAAATCATGAAAATCTTCAATGAAGGCACCCAAAAATTGGATTCAAAAATTTGTATGCCTTTCTCCGTGACCACTCCAACATAGTAATTGAGAAGTATGCTTCACGTGACCATGATGCATAGTTATCCAACATAGTAATTGATAAGTATGCTTCACGTGACCACTCCACCTTACTTTGATTGATATGCTTCTTACTTCATTTAATTTTATTTTAAGCAAAAATTGTTGCTTGTTGAGCCTTATTGTCATTATTCTTTTTCAATCAAGGGATACACGCTAGCTAGTCTCTATATGTAGAGAGTGAAAAGACTTTTGACTTCTCAATTTCATAAGGCTTTTCATTTCCTAAAATATCACTTTTGCATTTTTTATGTTTTGAAAGATTTTTTATTTTCTAAAATGGTAGAGACCTATTGAAAAGTCCTTTGAATGTTGAAACAAACACCTCGAGAACTTTCGCTACAATTTTTTTCTTTCTTGTTAAAAATTATTTTTTTCATGAACATTGGCGGGTATCAAGTGCTCAAGCAATGTGATATAGGTGTGGAGCAGACAATGGAAGGTGTTTTAGGATAGTCAGAAAGCTCCATAATTCTGATATGCCTTTGCTCTAAAGGTTCTCTCTCTTATGAATGGAGTGTTACCATATACATGTGGTAGTGATGTGTGTGAACACACTAGGATCGCCGGGGCATTTTTTCCCTCTTTAGGAAGTTTTTTCCCCCGTGCATTGTATATACGCCCATTACTCTAGGGCTATCTATCTTTCCATTGCACACTAAGTTATACACTCTCTATTGTGTGCCTTGAGCTTCCTTCGTCTTCTCCAAGCTGTGTGTATTTCTCTGCAACCCTAATTCCAACAATTGGTATCAGAGTAGGTCACGTCCTCTCGGGCTTAGTCGCCAGCTGCTCCAGCACACGCCTGCTCACTTTCTCCGATTTCAGTGAGCTTTGGCAAGTGTTCGCAGGTCGACAAATATTTTGGCTCGAAGAGCTAGGTCTCCTCAGAATTTTGATCTGGGCTCATTTCGGCCTCCGTTTCCACTACAGGCAGTACTGCACAGGCTATTTCGTCATTTTGTGCAGAATTTCTGTCAGTGCCGTTTTCTGCATAGCAGGTGCCTTATAGTCTTCAACGGTTTGTGCTATATAGCACAGGTTGTCCCGCTCTGTTTCTCCTATTTTTGGGCAGTTTTCACATCAGGTGCAGCATTTACCATGGCTGACAACAACAACACAGATGTGTTCAAGATGTTCGCTGCTGAGGACAGGTTGGATGGGGACAACTACCCTATGTGGGCTTATATGATGCAACATGTTCTTGTATCAAAGGGTGTCTGGAACATTGTGCAGGGCATTGATGTACGTCCTGGTTTTGAGGATGTAGGCGATGTTGAGGATGTTGCAGGTCTTGCTGCAAGGATTGTAGCTGTTAGAGTTGTTTTTCCTACGGCAGAACAAGCTCGCTGGGATGTTAAGGATGCGCAGGCTCATGCATTGATTGCGTTGTCTGTGAAGCGCACCATTGTTCCTCACATCCGTTCAGCAAAATCTGCAAAACAGGCTTGGGATATTCTAGCAGGTCTTTATGAAAGCCGCAATGAGGCTAAAATTGCTTTGCTGCGTAAAGAGCTGGAGTCGAAGATTATGCATGAGGAAGATGATATGGACACTTTCCTTGCTAGTGTCAAGGATATCAATGAGCAACTTATTTCTGCAGGTGAAGTTATTTCAGATAGTTCCCTTGTGCAGATTGTTCTTGATGCCTTACCAGATTCTTACCAGACTTTTGCTAGTACTTGGAGACTTATGACCCAAGGAAATCCAGAAGTTGTCAAGTTTGATGCATTATGCACGTTGTTGTTGCAAGAGTCACTTTCTAGAAAAAACAAGACTAGGCAGTGTGCAGTTGAACAGGCTTTTATTGCTTCTCAAAGAATGGGTGGTAACAGCAATGGAGCCACTTCTTATGGTTCTGCTGCGAGTGGCAAAAATTATGTTCCTAATGCTTCTGCTGGCAGCAATTCGTCTGGAAATTCTGGTGATAAGGGCAAAAAGAAAATGCGTTGCCATTATTGTAACGCTTATAATCACTTGATCAAGTCGTGTCCTAAGTTGAAGGCCAAAGAGGCTAAGAAGAAAGAGGGTGGTCCCACTGCAAATGCTAGTTCCACTACAAATGCAACCATTGTTGAGTCTTCTGTGAAAGGAGACTGTGTTGCTGATGTTGATGCAGAATGGGCTTTTAGCGCAGAGTGCACTTACAATCCTGCTGTCCATGATGCATGCTTGTTAGTTGCTGCAGATTCACATGTGTGGTATTTCGACAGTGGTGCTACAAAGCACATTACCTCACATCGTGAATTGTTTCTCTGCAACCCTAATTCAAACAGCTAGACACATCCAAAGCATAACAATCTGATGCATAAGATGCATGGCGAGAGCCTGAACGAGTACGACTAGACAATGGTGCATCCAATTTACTATCACGCAAAGTGTGTACCAGCCATTTTGGCATACCTCTAGCCTGCTCATTTTCGGCCCTTTCCTCATCAAGTACATCATGTACATCTGCATCAGTAATAGCTTGATCTATAAAATTTTTAGAAACCCCCATAGGCTGTACATTTGCCTCATTGGAACTTACATTCGTATTTCCACCACTAAAAAGCGGCAACAAAGTGTCATAAATATCATGTGAGCTTACATTATTGTCTCTAGTACATGACAGCAAGGGTTGAACGGAATCTTCCACAAACACTACATCCCGTGAAACTAGAATACGCTCCGTTTGCGGATGATATAACCTGTAACCTTTGCTTTCAGTACTATAACCAACAAAAATACATTTGACAGCCTTATCATCCAATTTTTTGCGCTGTGTTTGTGGCACGAAAGCATATGCCAAACAGCCAAAAACACGCATGTGCTCAATAGAAGGCTTTCTATCATGCCATGCTTCATATGGAGTAATAGACTTCAAAGCTTTCGTAGGACACCTGTTAAGTACATAAGTGGCACACATGATGGCCTCAAGCCAAAAAGAATGCAGCAAAGCTTGACTTTTGACCATAAATCGTGCCATTTTCGTCAGTGACCTGTTTTTCCTCTTAGCAACACCATTTTGCTGAGGTTCATAAGGCACTGTACATTGGTGTTTTATCCCACGACTAGCCAGAAATGCATTAAATTCATGAGACATATACTCCACCCCTCGATCCGAACGGAGGGTGCCCATAGTACATTTCGAGACATTTTCAACCATAGCCAGAAATTGTTTGAAGCACATAAAAACTTCGTACTTCGCTTTAAGCGGAAATACCCATGCATGCCTGGAGTAATCATCAATGAAAGTCACGAAGTACAAAGTGAGCTTATACAGCCCATGGCACAAAAGGCCTGATGCAACAATTTCATCACCAAAACTGAGATCATGAACTGTACATCTGTCATCCACAAATTTGACTACAAGTCAAAGTCTAGCAAGTGTGGATACAGACAAGAGATTTTTCTTGATCGCAGGTACATAAAGTGCATCAACAAGTGTGAAGGAACTGCCATTTTCAACAGTAAGCACAATCTTTCAAACTCCCTAAACCGGATAAGAGGCATTGCTGGCACAAGTGACTGAATTCCCATGAGGGACAGACTCGAGAGAGGTAAACAATTCACGATGTGAGGTAATGTGCTTTGTAGCACCACTGTCGAATACCACACATGTGAATCTGCAGCAACTGACAAGCATGCATCATGGACAACAGGATTGTAAGTGCACTCTGTGCTAAAATTCCATTCTGCATCAACATCAGCATTACAGTCTCCTTTCACAAAAGACTCAACAATGGCTGCATTTGTAGTGGAACCAGCATTTGTAGTGGAACCACCCTCTTTCTTCTTAGCCTCTTTGGCCATCGTCTTAGGACACGACTTGATCAAGTGATCATTACCTTTACAATAATATGAGCAGCCTTATTAGAAGATTTATTGATAGTTTGAAAAAGAGCACCACAATTTAATGCGTTCTTTTGATGACTTTAAGAGCTTTGGGATGGTTCTTTGTCCTATGGTCTAATTAACTGCTTTTCAAGCTTTTAGAGGAAAATTTTATACTCACTAGCATTCATATATAGGTGGCAAAAATGTGACTGCAAGAACCATTTCTATCAACTTAACACGAAATCTTAGTCTTCTTTGCAAGACACATTATTAGAGAAACTTAATTATTCATAAGAGAGATAACCTTCAGAGCAAAGGCATATCACAATTATGGAGCTTTCTAACCATCCTAGAACACCTCTCCATTGTTTGGTCCACAACTACATCACATTGCCTGAGCACATATTGATACCCGCCAATGTTCATAAAAAACATCTTCTTTAACAAGGGAAAAGAAGGTCGCAGTGAAAGTTCTCTCGGCATTTGTGTCAACATTTGAAGGATTTTCCAATAGGTCTCTATCATTTTAGAAAATAAAAAATCTTTCAAAACATCAAAATGCAAAAGTGATATTTTAGGAAACGAAAAGCCTTATGAAAATGAAAAGTCAAAAGTCTTTTCACTCTCTACATATAGAGACTGGCTAGCGTGTATGCAAAGTGTTTACCTTTCCCTTGATGCATCCCTTGATTGAAAAAGAATAATGACAATAAGGTTCAACAAGCTAGCAACAATTTTTTCTTAAAATAAAATCAAATGATAGTAAGAAGCATATCAGTCAAGTAAGGTCGAGTGGTCACGTGAAGCATACTTATCAGTTACTATATTGCATAATTATGCCTCATGCATGGTCACCCAAACAAAAGTTATTGGCATGTTGAAACACACCTTAGAGAACACGAAGAAAGGCATACAAATTTTTGAATCCATTTTTTGGGTCCCTTCATTGAAGAATTTCATGATTTCTTTTCAACTTTTTGCTTTAAAAAGATTTATTTTAGTTTGTAAATAGTCCCTTCATTGAAGGCTAGGACTTTCTTTTCAACCTTTTGTTTTAGAATGCTAATGCTGTTTTTCACCTTGTTTTTTATATGTAACTATGCAAGTCATTTTGCACTATGCAGATTTTGGTTGCATCACAAGCGGTACCCACGTGACCACATCCTAAGATCACCTTTATTATCATAGGTGCATAGCACAAAAATGTGATATGCTAATCACATCTTGTACGTGGTGAAATTATGGCTCTAGAGATGGGAACATAGAAGACTTAGTGATGCTGACTTCTTCTCCTTTGGCACCCTTAGGCAAAGCATAAAGAGGCTCAACCCCCACTCTTAAGTCAATTGTTCGGAAAAAAAATCATCCTAGTTTTTTCAAGGCAAGCTATTTAGACAGCTAAGATTTGCACAAAAAAGTATTTATTAGGATTTATAAATAAAATGCCAAAAGTTTGGCATACATAATTGAGGTGCAATGAAATTATACCTGGGATGTTTCATTAGACATGCACAATAATGTAAATTACTTACTAGGATTTAGAAGTAAAATGCTCAAATTTTGATCTTGATAATTCATGTCCAATGTAGTGATATCCACTGCAAAGTTTGTGCTACAAACCAAGATATGTAAGAAGTACTGAAAAAAATAGTAATCAGAAAAAGACACAAAAGAATGAATTGCCTTAATAGACAATTTATTGATAATTAGAAGGATCGCTACACTTTTATGTTTGAATTCAAGAGCTTTGGGATGGTTCTTTGTCCTCTAGTCTGTTGAACTTGCTTTTGAAGATTTTAGAGGAAAATTTTAATCCTTATTAGCATTCATCTTTGTAGGTGGCAAATATGTGACAAGGACCATCTTTGTCAACTTAACAACAAGAAAGCTTAGTCTTTTTTGCAAGACATAATTATTAGCTAAACATATTTATTCAAGAGAGAGCACCAGAAGAGCAAGGGTATATCACAATTATGGAGCTTTCTCACCATCCTCAAACACTCCCATTCTTTACTTCATGCCTACACCACATTGCTTGAGCACTTGATCCCCACCAATGGTCAGGAAAAACAGTTTTTCTAAGAAGTGAGAAAAAGATCACAAAATAAAAGTTCTCTAGGTATTTGTGTCAAAATTTAAAGGGTTTGCCAATAGGTCTCTACCACTTTAGGAAAAATAAGAAAACTCTTTCAAACATCAAAACTGCAAATGTGAAGGGTAGGAAATGAAAGGCCTTATGAAAACTGAAAGTCCAAAGTCTTGAAACTCTCTATATAAAGTCATTAGCTAGCCTACATGCAACGTGATTACCTTTCCCTTTGCGTTTCTTCTCCTTAGAGTTTCTTTGCACTATGTTACTTTTGAGGAAGAAAAGTTACTTTTGTGCTTAAAACACCAACATACAAGAAAAGATGTGCATATGACAGAAATTTTGTAGCTTAGCCAAATTAAGGTTTAGGGTTTAGGGTTTCGGGTTTAGGATTGGATTGAAGAAAAGATGCCACCTTCCACTTATTGCAAATATAAATGTCAAGAATTTACAGAGAAAGGGAAGTCACTTTGTGCTTAAAACAATGGAATACACGAGCATGTCATTGAATGGTAGTGTCTGGGCAGAGCATACCACGTAAACCTCCGAAATTTGGTAGCTGTGCTAGTTTATGGTCTAGAGTTTAGGGTTTTGGGTTGAATTTAAGAGAAGATTCCACATTCCTCTTATTGCAAGTACAAATGTTAGTTACTTTTGTGCTTAAAACACCAAAATACAAGAAGATGTCAGTTGAATGCAAGTATCCAGATAGATGTGCATACGATGTAAACCTTAGAAATTTGATAGATGTGCCGGTTTACGGTTTAGGGTTGGGTGGAATTTGTGAAAGATTCCATGTTCCACTTATTGCAAATATAGAAAAATCATAAGGCAATCATTCACTGCTGCAAAAATGAGATAACTTACCACCTTCCAGGTGTGGAATACTACATTTTGAGTAATCCAATGCAACATTTATTTCTTTAAGTACAGAAGATCTTGTCTCCTTGTTGGCCTCTTATTTAGACTAGTGGCATAGCTAGAGAAGCCCCGCCCTCGTGCACTCTTTCGAGCCACAGCAAAGTCAATTATTGAATTAGCCATTGTCAATTTATAAGCCATTGATCTAGTAATAAGGTCCTCATCTCCATTACATGATGACCAAGTTCATCATGCCCTGCTCCCTCTTTGTGTGCATGAAGAAAGCATCATGTTAAGATTGCAAACTAGACCAAATGCCGGCTCGGTAGGCCGCTTCTTATTGCATCCGATTTTTGTACAAACGTTTCTTTGCTATCAATAAAGCTCAGTACCATTGTCAGCATAGGAAGAGGATCAAACTAGTATTGGGCCAAAAACTGTCTATACAGATGTAGGTAAGAAATGACTAGCTCAATGCACCTGCATTATGGCCTATAGTAGCAGGAAAGTAAAGAGAACTGTACAGATTGAGTTGCTTCATTGCGCTGGCATCGATGCCACCACTAGCGGATTACATCAAGGCCACTCTCCACTTCAAAATTGGAACAAAGAGAGCATGAACACTGTGATCGATCCCACTGAGGCTTGCAAGCGGCTAAATGCTGGAAAATTCCATTACAACTCCCTCTCCTTGCTGATCTTCCTCTTCTTGACCTTGTCGCACTTTGTCGAGGTTACGTGATAGCATAGGAGCATAATAATTTGTTGAATCTCTATGCTACATGGCCACCTTCATCCCCACTGTGTTCCAGAACTGCGCTATCGGAGTACTAGACATTATACAACTGTTGTTTGCCATATAATAAGCTTGCTGATCCTGCAATTAAAGAATAACACACGCAATAGTGAGTCCTTGGTGCTTTGGATATGCATCAAATAAGGATATCCCTCCTCAAAGCTGATCTGACAAAACAAGTGTGTCAAAAGTTTTCTTTAGCAGAAAACCTGTCTATAAAGTAGCACAAAACGGACAAAGGGTCTACTAAGTAGCCTATACTAACATAGGCTACTTTGGAGATACATGGAAAGAACATGTTTAGTGACTTACTCGAACCACCCGAGCTCGATAATGGCTTGCGACGGCTTCTTCATACTCATCAATTAGAGGGAGTTCACTGCCTTTGAGGCCTGAGTCTCCCATTTCATCACTTCTTGCAAATCGCCCCCTCACTCGAGGTCGATTGTCTGCCAGGGTCTTCCTGCATGCATACTGACAAAGACAGGAAACCTTTACTTAGGGACAATTACAGAGATATCTAGAAGAGGAGGAGGATAAGGGTTGAAAAAGAGGAGAAGTGGAGCTAATGTGGTGTGTGTGAATGCATCATATCTAAGATCTACAGACAACGTGCAATGAAGTGGTATGAGTTACAGATAATCCCTTTACCTATGCATTTCAACATGATGGAAAATGCCCCTTTTCTTTAAGGAACTTTACATCTTCTGGTCCAAATTGGATTTAAACACCCCTTATGTGAATAAACTTCTATATATTTATGACCGCACGCAGTATGTTTACATATAAGGTGTGGACTCCATGGGATTTCAGCTAAAAATATATGTTAAATTTCATCAAAGAGCAATATTGTCAATACATGGATGCATGTAAAAACAGAGAATGGAGTCTTTAACTCTATAAGCACATTGACTGCCTCCTCTTATGAAGCAAAGCTGCATGATGTGGTCGAATAAACACAAGAAATGCTTCACCCTGTCATGTAAGATCAAGAGGTGTACTCTAAGACCATTGAGTGTAAATTTTGATTACTTTTGGTAGACCTCTCTTCTGATCTGATCTGAAGAAAATGATTTAAGTAAAAGCTTCTACATATAATACGCCTCTTATGCATTGTTCTTCTCAGGACATAACTATAAACAATGCATAGAACATTACAAATTAAGGCCATGATTACCATTATTTATGTATTAAAGCTCCATTTGAGGGCACTAAACACAAGCACTAACCTTAATTTTCTTGCTAAAGTTCCTCTCTGTCCGTTTTTGCCGATACCTATGCAATTTCATTTTCCTTTCCTCCATAGTGTAGTGTCCGATTTTGATACCTGTCGCCTCCTCTGGAATCACATTCTCTGCCTTGATCCCATAGAAGCTCTGCATTCCATTGAAACCCTGAATTCAAAAGAAGACATCACCTTACCATGCTACATGGATATGGCATGCTGGAAATGATTGAAAAGCTACAATAATATACCTGCAAATCCCCAGTACTATATACACGCCGTATCGGCGCACTGGTTTGAGAGAGGCATTGTGTGTTGGGAGATTGATACGGCGTGAAGATACTCATACTTGATGCCCTTGATAGAGGCATAATTTCCTGCTTGCAAAGAGGCTTTGTTCGGACATCGTCCGCACGCACACGTAGGCAATTGGAAATTCTAAGCTGCCCCAAGGCATGGCTGCTTTGGCTTCTTTGCAAGCTAGGGACATGTGTTACATGTCCCTGAATCGACATGTTCAGAGAGCCAAATGCCGTGGCATGCATGGTACTATTATCTTCCCTGGTACTAACACTCACAGATTGAGCTAAGGTGCTCTTCACCTGCGGAATACCGCACCCTTCCCCTGCTCTTAAGACCATGTTGAGTAAAGAATCTCCATCTGACCTGCTGAATGCTGCGGTTGAGGGCAGGGAGCTGGCTGATGGTTTTCTAATCTCCGTGGGTGAGGTCACCATGTCAACTGATTGGGCCTCCCTTTTGTACGTAAGTGTATCTTTTCTGAGAGGCGACAAAGATGCTATCGGAGGAGGAGGCGCAGCATCGCCGCTGGTCGCGAAGCTCACTACTTGCTGTAAAGGAGATAAGAGCTTGCACATTGCATTCGTAGAATTGACAGGGGCGAGGTCCAAGTCATCCAGAGACATGCAATTCAGCTCATTAGCTGCTAGCAAAGCTGTGCTATGAGATGGCAAACCTTCATGGATGGTGGACCCACCAGAAGAGTTGTTAATTGTGTGTGTAAGACCCATTTCCTTGATGTCCATATCATCAGAAACTCTTGGTGCTTGAAGCTGAGATGTTGTAGAGTTCATGAATTGTAAAGACCCCGCCGTATGATCCTCATCGATGAATAAAGTGAACGGACTGTCGCGTGCTTTAAGTGACTCCATATCATCATCATTCCTCCTTTTCAATGATGCATTAAAAGCTTCAGTGACATCAGACATGAGTTTAAGGTCATCCTTGCAGTCCAACTCTTCTAGTAGATCTCCTTCTGCAATTGCCTCCATGGCATTGCTCTGCATATTCCGTGCGTGTCGACGAATGAGAAGACTACTTTGAATAAAAGTATGTGCAAGTGTACCAAACAACATGTATGTGCTGTGTGTAACAGCATCATCTTAACGCAAATTGCAGCTAGAATGGTGAGCATTAACTGCTTAATTATTTCATGGAAAGCTTCTAAGTGCCTGCTCATGTTTCGAAAAAATGCAACAGAACGGCGGACATACCAGGAAGAGGTCTTTGTGAAAGTCGTCGAATTCCGTCAAGTGCGTGAAGTCTGACATTATGAGAGTGTCCGGGGGAGCGAAGAGATCACCATCCACATGAGACATCATGGAGAGATGAAGAAACCAGCTTGAAGAGAAGAAAGCAAGGGCGTTAAAAGGAGGAGGAGGAGGGCCGAGAAGGAGAGGCCGAATAAAGAGAGAGGGGGGAGAGAAGAGGTTTTAAAGTTTGAGGTTTAGAAGGAATAGGAATACACAGCTATGAGAGCACTACAGCTAGTTAGCAGCAAAGACAAAGCTAGGCAAAAGCGCACGAGAATAGGGGACCCAAAGCAATGCACGGTGCCACGGCCGTAGAGCATCAAAACACAGACAGAGAGAGAGAGAGAGAGAGAGAGAGAGAGAGCAGTGAAGAGGACCCACAAGGTTATGACTCACAAAGGAGACTCGGCATCACTATAGAGAGGGAGAGTGGGTGCGTGTGTGTGTGTGTGTGCATATGCTATTTTTACTACTCTGCGTGTATGACGGGGACTCAGGGGAAGGAGCTTTGAAATTTTTAAAGCGAAAACGAAAGGAGAACGGGGGGCTCAATTGGGAAAGATTATTAGATTCTTCAAAACTGGGCAGCAGGCTGGAGGAGACCTTCATCATCATCGCCATCATCAAGCTTCCATGCAGGGGCGAGAGAGAAAGAGAGAGGGAACAGGAGGAACCAACAGCAAAGCGGCAACGTATATACACGGAAAAACACTGCTATGGAGGAAAGCTCGGGTGGAGGTGGAGAGAGAGAGAGAGAGCGAGAGAGAGTGAGTGCCTCCAGAGTCCGGGCGCTGCAGCCAGCATGACGCCATTGCTGGAAAAGAGGTCAGTGGGGAAAAGCGCAAGACGACAAAAGTGCTAACGCCACGTCGCCACCTTTAGGGCGCAGACTGCAGTCCTCTCGAAGCGTGCGCGCGCTCCCTCCTCTCTCTCCATCTCTTCCTTTCTCTCTCGAAGCGTGGGCGCAGACAACTGTAGTAACTTTTACAAAAGTACTAGAGGCTATACCTAAAAGTACTGTGTGGGTGTGAGAGAGAGAGAGCACAAAAGAGTAGAAATTTTAACGGCGTAGGAACAATGCATAGACCTCAAAAACATCTATCAGACGAGTTTCGAACTCAGGACGTGGTGCTCCCCCAGAGAGAGAGAGAGAGAGTTGGCAACGCATGCTCGACTGCTGGCTTCAGCCTCCGCAAGGGAGCGAGGGACCCGCGAAAGAGAGATATAGTGCCACAGACTCACAGTCAGATACAGAGACTCCGAGAGGTAGACTCTGGAGTCTGATGAGGCTGTGAGAGAGAGAGAGAGAGCGGCTAGAGCAGAGATCCTGGGAGAGGGGGGAGTCACACTCGCAATAAAATTCTTAATCACCTTGGCCATCAGTGCACGTGTTCGAAACTCATGTGCTCGTGAGACAGCATGCAAGAGAGACCTTATTAAAGTCGAGAGTCGAGAACTGTGCACAAAAATTTGAAGTGCTAGGCTAGAGAGACCGACAGAATCTAGAGAGAGTCTTCTAGCGGGGCTCAAGGGACAGAGTCACAGAGGGATCTCTCTCTCGCTCTCTCTCTCTCTCAGGCTCTTCCTTTTTCTCTCTCCTCTCTGTCTCTCTCTCTCTCTCTCTCTCTCTCTAGCTAACTGCAGTAGTAGCAGCGAATGCAAACAAAGCAAATTTCCTGCGTTTTTACTCGGGAAAAAGAAAGAACAAATTTGGCAAGTGGCCGCAAACGCCAAAAGGCAGACGACGAATCCTTGGCTCAAATAATAAAAATAAAAAATAACTACTTCTTTAATAAATGATAAGCACACTCAATCATCACTTGGCTTCTTAAAAGGCTTGCCTTTCTTTATCGTTCTTCCATCATTTTTATACGGCTTTCGCAAAACCCATGCGCGTGGGACCCCACCACAATCATTTACTTGACTCTACTCTCGAGTCCCAACTCCCCCCTTTTCACCTTTAGGTTTTGATGCGAAGCCAATTGCCCAACGAGTGCTCATTTCAAGCTCTCCTAATCTTCTCAAACGATGAAAATCTTACCATGGAAAAAGATTGGTCTTCGGAGAATCGAATCCCCGATCACAACAGACCACCATTGCTCACAAGCCATGCCTTTCATCCTATTTGTTCGAGCTCAAAATTAACTATGCAAGATAATCAATCTTTGGAAAGAAAAGGGTTGATGAGAAAGAGCCCCCTCTTTTTGGATAGTTAGAAGATGTTTCACACAATGGTACTAGCTTCGAGCGTCGTGATTACAGGAGGGGCGGTAGCCAACTCTTGGCAAAACTTTTTGCAGACGATTCTCTCCTCTTCTTTAAGGCGTGCCCCCAGGTCATTAGAAAAGCTCTGGAGATTGTACAAATATTCTCAGTGGCTTGGGGGTCCCAATGTAATATAGAGAAGTTAAGGATGATTTCCCTATCGAAAAATAACTCATTTGACCCTTCTGTCTGGTCGGGGGAGATTGTCACAAAAGGGAATATCTTTAGACATCTGGGAGCCCCCTTGGGGGTGGACGTAACTCACAAGCAAACATTTGAGTGGGTGCTTGAAAAAATCAAAACAAAAATGAGTAGGTGGGAGTATGCTCTTCTCCCATTCCCAAGTCGGATAAAAGTGATGAATGCCTTTATGATTCCTTATATTGCCTTCACTAGCCCGCTTCTCAAGATGGCTAAGTGTCACTGAACAGAGTTCTTAAAACCAGTAAAAAGATTTTTATGGAAAAATAACACGAAATCTTCCAGGCCATGGCAATGGGCCCGTTGGGAATCAGTTGCTCGTCCGGGGAATCAAGGAGGCCTCGGAATTCTCAACCCTGTGGCCCATACAGAAGCTTGTTGCACCAAAGTTGTGGTTTCCTTGGCTAAACAGGATCAAGTTTGGGCTATCATTATTAGAGATATGATAGAAGCAGCTAAACTTGGCTCGAAGGGTGGAAAGTGGAGAGGGGTGGAGGTTCATGACAAACTGTTAGCCCCGACGTTTTCTACTTTAAGACTGGGGGGCAGTTCAGGAGAATTGGTAAGAAAATGCAATAGAGTAGTAGGAGTCTTATGGTGGGGGGAAGAAGCCAGATACTTCAAGAACTCCATCCTACATTGGTCCCCCTAGCTCTCCAAAGTTGTGGATCCGATCCGCCACAAACTCCCTATTGGATTGAGACAGCCAGGAAGCTGAATAATACAAACTTAATAGCTTGGAGGTCTTGCTTGTCCACAAAGTGATGAAAGAGCTTGACAATCTAGTGATGCTAATTTGTGATTTGGAGTTGGACTAGAATGCCTGGAAATGGCCTGGAAGCAGTCTCTTGTGGAAAACGCATACTAAAAGCATCTATCAGACAATGATGCAAAAGAAGAATTGGTCTAGCCCCCTTAACAAGATATGGAAAAGGAAATGGTCGGAGGAAAGGTGGGAGCATGTGAAGCCAAAGGTTCCGCAGTACATGCAGGTTTTCTTATGGAAGGTTATTTGGGGTGCTCTACGGACGAGGGTGAAGATTCAGGAGAGAGGGATTGGGTCAGATCGATGCTTGGGGTGCAGGGTAGCTAGTGAAGATCTGGCTCACCTATTCATGGACTGCCTAGCTATCAAAGGCCTCGCAGGGAAAGTATGCAAGTGGGTCCAGAGAACATGGAAAATTAGTTTTTTCAAGACTGATCTATTCCTTGGAGGTAAAAATTCAGGTAGTCCTGCACTCCTCGTCAGCACTCAAATCGTCAGATACTTCTTATTTCATAATGTATCGCAGACAAGGAACCACCGTGTTCTTTAAGGAGGTTTTAAGGTGGCAAGCTTCGCAGAAATTAACAAGAAAGCAAAGTGCTAATATGGGCACTCAACCGCAAGCATCACTCGGAGGATTGGTCTAGGACTACTTGTGCCTTGTTGTCAGCAGATGGAATGCCTAGGATGGGGGCAAATCTTGGCCATCGGTAAATAAAAGATCTCAGAATGACAAGAGTATGGACCCTGTGTATCAAGGTTGTGGAGGCAGTTTCATAGGGATGGCTGCCCAATAGCCGATGTAATTATGATCCTTGGATGTTGTCATGTGTTAACCCTCACGGCACACGGACACCCTATGATCTATAAACGTTGTATTATTTAGAGTCAGGTACCGGGCTTGTCGGACCAATAGGAACAAGGTAAGGGTGATCGCCGATGACAGGCGCACTCTAACTGGAATATTCAAGGAGTTAGTTGGCTAAGTATGGGTGCCCAAGTGTGAATGGGGTGAGCTCATATAAAAGCCACTAAACCTAATTTTTACTCATTCTCTCATTGTGCAATAGAAGCTGCGCTTGCTCCATCTCCACCTTCTCCTTCACCATCTCCTTGTGTGTGTGTGTGTGTACGTGTGAGAGAGAGAGAGAGAGAGAGTGTGAGAGTGTGTGTGTGATCGAGCGTTGCGGCGGCACGACGGCGGCGAGGCGGTTGAGCGCGGCGTAGCGGTGTCTCCCTCTTCTTCGCGGCGCGGGAATCCTTCATTCGCAACTACGCAGGAAGGTGAGTGGCACACCATTCTCCCTTGTGAGCTTGTCTGCTGTATGACTGTGTGCTAGGAGCCTTTGTGGCTCGCACACGACGCGTAGCAAGTCCCTAGCCTTGACATTTTTGGCGCCGCTGCCGGGGAGCTACTGCGCGTGAAGCTCCAATGGCGACCTGTAAATTGTATTGAAGCTATTTTTTATGTAGGAAAGGCACGGCTTAAGTTTGATTATTGTTGTTATGCAAAAACAGTAGAGAAAGACACAATGTTGTTGACTGCATTCAAGTTTTCTGTGTTCTGTTAAGCTCTGTTTTGCTAGTTCTATTAAGCTCAGATTTCAGCTTACACAGTTAGCATTTCTTGCGTTTCTGCGTTTTCTGGTTTGCACTGCACAGTTCTGTCAAGTTTCAATTTTCTGCATTTTCTGTGTTTTCTGGTTTCTGCACAGTTAGGCGCACAGTTAGTTAATTAAGCAGGTTAGTAATTAGGTGAACCATTGATTAGCAGGTCAGTAGGTAGGTGGGACAGTAAATAGTTAGGTGAGGTCAACGCGCACCAAAACGCGTACCAAATAATATCCAAAAAGAAAAGTTTTAAAAAAAAATTCGAAAAATAAAAACGTGAGCGAGGGGGAGGTTATAAAAAAATCGAAAATATTAAAGCGTGAGTGACTGGGGGGATCACTAAAATTTTGATCGGGATCATTTTCCCAAGCCCAAGCCCAAGCCCAAGCCCAGGCCTCAGTCCTCAGTCTTCTGATATATACTAGACTCACTCTTATATATATACCCTACCCCCTCAAGAGGGAATGAGAGCATGTGGGGCAAGTCCTCCACTCTCCTCCCTTCTCTTCCCACTTGCACCCTTAGACTTGCTATTTGGAGCCTAGTTCCCAGCTAGGAAAAGACTGTTTCGGGCTTTTCTGGAGCAAAATAGAACCAAACGGTGGGCTGTAAAGCACAGCGCGTCTCTCCTAGCGATACGCTCGTTTCGAGCTATCACACGGCCCATTCCACGACACGCTCTAAAAAATCTAGCAAAAAAAGAAACAAAAAATAAGCAAAAAACTAGTCACAAGGCCTCCTAGAGCAGCTTTTTGACACCTTAGGGTATCAAAAGCACATGCACTTACGCTCTGGGCGGGTGCTAGAACACGAGCATATTGAGGGTGCCTCTGTTCATACGGACACCCATTACCCATCCACGATAGGCTCTAGACCCTTAGCGGGGACACAAGGTAGCACCACCCAAGACCCTAAAATAGCCGCTAGTGATTCCTCCTCCGACTCAGAAATCATGGAAGCATACCCTACCCAAAACACTAAGAGAGAAGGCCATGCACCTCCCGAAGCTCCACAGCCTAGTACTAGTATGTTTAGCCGTTTCATGGAAACATTAGGTAGAGCTACTCGCTCGGAACCTGATGCAAATGAAGCACACGAAGGGGGTGGGGAAGTGGACTCTCCTTTCACATCGCACGTGGACCCCACACCCCCAAAGAGTGTCCATGTGGATATCCTGCCAACTTCTTACCAAGAAGGCCCTGTTGAGCTGCCTCCTTCAGAAGTTCCCTCTAGAGTACCGTTGGTGACAAGTAAAACCACGGGGAGCAACATTGCTTCTACCTCACAAGAAACCGTTAACACGTCGACTCTAGAAGGATTGTTCATTAATGATCATTGGACATACGACCTCCACACTGAGGTGTTGACGGATCTACACTCTGGCCACGCCTACCATGTAGGATGGATAGAGATTGTACAATCCACCTCTAGTGCCACGAGCAACAGAAAATGATCTGTAATGTTATCCATGGCATTATTCAATCAGAAAGGCAAAACCGAGGGGTAAATATACTCTCAACAGAAAATGATCTGTAATGTTATCCATGGCATTATTCAATCAACAGAAAATGATCTGTAATGTTATCCATGGCATTATTCAATCAGAAAGGCAAAACCGAGGGGTAAATATACTCTCAACTGGCCCCATGAGATTTCTGGATACGAGCAAGGCTCAACAGCCTACTCTATCACAAATGGAGACTCCTCTAATGAGCCCCATGGACCCATCTTACGTCATTTCACCTGGGGTCTCTATGCAATCTGAGCCTCCGAGCGACAACTTTAGCTTCCCTAACTTGGCTCAACCCTCTATTAAGGAAAACACAGTGCTCACTCCAGGGATAGGCCTGATAGAGAATGTACCGATGACATCTACGGTTAGCGCAGTGCCACTACCTAGTGTTGTAGTACCTAATATGGGGCCTCGACCGTATGTGCCTCTAGCCCCTTATGCACACATGGCCCCCACACCTCCAATTGTACCACTTGTTTATGCTCCTCGAGTGCCGCTCCCTAGCCCTTATCCTAGTGGACCTATGCCCGGTTATGTTCCATATCCTGCATCATCCACACATATGCCAAGACCGGTACCCGTCCCTCTCCCACATATGATTCCAAGAGTACCTCCACCGGCCCTGCCTCCTCACATAGGTGACTTGGCAGCGTTTGCTCAAACCATAGGTCGATCTATCGCGGAAAATATGCATCATGCATCTGATAGAGAGCCTAGAAGTAAGGCAGTACAAATTGCCGAACTCACGCAAAAATTCAATGGGGACGAAGATGCTAGAAAACACATTGAAGTGTTTGAACAAGTATGTGATTCCTTAGGGGAACGCAACGAACTACATAAGTGCAATGCCTTAAGCTTGACATTAAGTGGGATGGCTGGAGATTGGTATAGAACCCTAAGGGTGGACGAGAAAACAATCTACCCTACCCTTCGAAGGTTGTTTCTAAAGGAGTACATACGAGAAGGTGTGCTTTGGGGTGTAGCATCTCAGCTACAGAAGGCCGAACGTAAGGAAGGAGAGTCAGTAAGGGACTTCATTAGTCGTCTAAAGCACTTAAACTCTCGTTGCCCTGTAAATGAGCGCTTCAACAATAACCAACTGCTTGATCGATTCATTCAAGGGTTGAGGAATGAAGGAATCTATAATGGACTAGTGATTAGAGGTATCACAACCTGGGAAGATGTCACTGCCAATGCAATCCAATTAGAGGACAACTTGATGATAGTAGGCATGAGGGTGTCTACTGACACGAGATCCACTAGCTCACAAGCCATTGAGTATGAACCCACACTACAAGATGCTATTCATATTAGCGACGCTCACACAGCGACGCTCAAAAAAAAATTTCTCGGCGTCGCTACGAGCGTCGCTATAAGCGTCGCTATGAGCGTCGCAAATTTACAAAGAAATTTGCGACGCTCATAGCGACGCTTATAGCGACGCTCATAGCGACGCCGGCTGGGGTAAAAAAATAACCGAGCGCGCCCAAAAACTCAGATCTCAGATCTGAGTTTTTCGGCGCCCTCAAGCAAGGAGCAGGTAACGCTCTCCCTCACTCTCTCTCTCTCTCTCTCTCTCTCTCTCTCTCTCTCTCTCTCTCTCTCTCTTTTTCTTCTCCACACACACACACACACACACACACACACACACACGAGGAGAGGAAGGAGAGCCAGGTATGCTCCTTCCCTCTCCTCATTCTCATGTTCCCTTCCCCTCTTTCTCTCTCCCTCTCTCTCTCTCTCACACACACACATACACACACACACACATAGTGTTTTTGAGAGAGAGAGAGAGAGAGAGAGAGAGAGTACAAACAAAAACAAAAACGCACACACACATACATAAACAAAGAATGTACACACACATTGAGAGAGAAAAAGAGAGAGAGAGCATGCATAAACAGAAAACGCACGCATTGAGAGAGGAAAAGAGAGAGAGAACATGCATAAACAAAAAACGCACACATTGAGAGAGGAAAAGAGAGAGAAAACATGCATACGATCCAAAAAAACACACACACATTGAGAGAGAAAGAGAGAGAAACTAATTTAACGTCGTAGGAAACTAATTAAAATTAAAAGACCTAAAGATCTAGCCGACGAGGAGTTGAACTCAAGACCTATTATTCAAGAGGGAAATGGCATAATCAATCTATCATACTTGGCATGGGTGATAGAAAGGTTATACCATTTATCTCTTTTTATTGGCACACACATCCACACACGTGCACACACACAAGAAGAAGAGAGTTATAACGTCGTAGGAAACTATCTTAAAAGACGTTAAAGATTAGGTTATATGTAGACTTACATTAAATTAGATTTAGGTTTATTTTTAACTAGATTTACGTTTATTTAAGCTAGATTTAGATTTACGTTATATTAGATTAGATTTAGGTCTCCATAGACTGCGATGCCTGCATGAAGCGGGTGAAGAAAGCCCTCAATGGAATATAGGGTATTGCTGCCTTCACTCATGGTGGGCTCCGTCGATCCAAAAGTACTGGTGAAATGTCTTCAGAAGATAGGGAAGAAGGTGGATCTTCAGGGCGGCAAGAGTCACTACATCCCCGACACAATGACCATCTAGACAACCTCTAGTCATTAGACTTACGTTAAATTAGATTTAGCTTTATTTTTAGTTAGATTTACGTTTATTTAGATTTACGCTTATTTACGTTAGATCGAGTCCACGCAAGAATTACTTACGGTTTAGGGTTTAGAGTTAGACGAACAGTGAAAAGATCTACTGTGAAGCTGTGAAGTGCTACAGCTAGAGAAGAGGCAAAGGGGTTTTGTCCACTACATGCAGTATCATGTAGACGTGGGTGTGTAGATTTCTTGTACCCACAAATATAGGTATTGACCAATAAAGACGAGATTATAACCCGGTGGTTCTGATCTTCGTGCACCTCTAGACCGAGGTGTGCGGGGATTGGACATGACTAGAGAATGTGAGGTAGAGAGAGAGAGAGAGAGAGAGAGAGAGAGAGAGAGAGAGAGAGAGAGAGAGAGATAAGACGAAGAATTCCAATAGAATATTAAATTTGTTGTCCAGGTTATAAGTTTTTTATCCTCATTATGAGTAGCGACGAGGATGTGGGACCGTCCAACCGAAACACCTATCTCTCAACGAGGGTCTTATGTCCTTGCAATCAATGCAAGCATGCTGTGCGACGGACAAGACGTGTTTCTTTGCAGCACGTTCGCAAATTTGGCGAGTTCGATCCATCTATTATAGATCGAGTTGTTGCCAATTATAACTCGTCGGACTCTGACGCTGGCCAACAAGCAGCAATCTTGCAACCCAATAGACGTGTTCGCAGGCGCTTTGGTCAAGCAGCATATGTGAGGCCACAAGATGTAGCCTCTGACAACTCGGGGGATGATCATGCACAGCACATTCCCAACGAGGCAATGTTTGAGCCCGAGATTGATGAAATGATCGAGACGATCATGGATTCAGAAAGGCTTATCTATGATGATATGAAAAGTGAAGCTGATACGCCATTGTATAATGGAGCACGTATGTCTAGATTGAAAGCACTCCTGGTTCTTCTCAACATGCAGGCAAAGTTTGGATGGAGTGACACTAGCATCACAGCGCTTTTCAAGTGATCTATTACAATTAGTTTACTTTAATAGAACTCTAAATGTATAATGATCTGATAGATTTTTACACGACTGTATCATATTTTTATGTTGTGTAGATTGCTGAAAGAGCACATACTACCAGCTGACAATGTGATGCCAGATTCCCGAGATGAAGCAAGAAAGATTTTGCGAAACTTGGGGATGGATTACAATTCTATCCACGCTTGTCCTAATGACTGCATTCTTTTCAGAGGGGAATACACAGACATGGAGAAGTGTCCGAAATGTGATTCCGAAAGATATCGAGTAGATCTCCATGGGACAAAAATTCCACAAAAGGTTTTGCGACATTTCCCTCTGCTTCCTGGCATCAAGCATTTCTTCGAATGTAAGTCCATGGCCGCCCTAGCATCATGGCATGAGGAGAATAAATCTTCGGATGGTGTGCTACGAATTCCTGCAGATTGCGTAGAGTGGAAACATATAGATGGAACATGGTCGGATTTTGCCAGGGAAGCTTGAAATTTGCGCTTAGGCCTGGCTATGGATGGCGTAAATCCATTTGGTCAAAGATCAACATCTTACAGTGTATGGCCCGTTGTCATCGTCAACTACAACATTCCCCCGTGGTTGACTACGAAGAAGGGGCACCTATGGCTAAGCTTGATTGTGCCAGGGCGATATAAAGTGGGGAATATGGATGTGTATCTTCGTCCACTATTGGAAGAGCTACAACAATTGTGGATTGGCATAGAGGTGGTGGATATGAGCCGACACACAGGACGACGGAATGCTTTGATCAGAGGCATTCTAATGTGGACCATGCATGACTATCCCGGGCTAACAGAATGCTCAGGTGATCTATTGACACTCCTCACTCAGACACTGTAAATCTTGTTTTTTCCCATAGTTGATCTATTATCATGTGTATACATGCAGGGCTTCAAACAAGCGGATACAGAGCATGTGTCACATGTGGACCTAGACTGAATGCACGTAGGGCACCCTCACTGAAGAAGCAAATCTACGAAGGTCATCAAGCGTATCTTCCAGAGAATCATGTGTTACGCGATGGCTTTTTGGGAAGAGAGCCACCAAGGATGTCTGCACAAGCATGGTTAGAGCAGAAGGAGATGTGCGATGACGGATTGCCTCCAGGGATGAAGAGACTATCTCTATGGTACGAGTTACCATACTGGCCCCGACTCATGATCAATCACTTGCTCGATCCAATGCACATATTCAAGAATGTGGGTAATCTACTATGGGACCATTTGACCGGCAAGAAAGATAGTTTGGGAGCCAGAGTTGACCTTAGAAGTGTGGATCGTATGGAGAAATATTGGCCGCAAACAGCGTCTGATGGATCGATAAAACTCCCTAAAGCACCATGGATTTTCACAGGAGCCCAAGAACGCAAAGTAAAAGAGACCATTCGGTCTTTGCGGACCCCCACTGGCGTAATGCACTCACTCCGAACGTGTTTTACTAAAGAAGGAAAGCTTACCGGTTTGAAGTCACACGATTGGCATAAAATGTGTCAGGTACGTTCATAGTGGACTTTAATATCATTGCATAAAATTTGGACTTTAATATCATTGCTGCACATACTTTACAGTTTATTTTACCGGTTGCCATTGAGGGATGTTTGTCTCTCGACATCCGTAACACAATCTACAAACTTGCAAAGCTGGTGCAATGGATCTCACAAAAGGAGATCAACGTAGACTCCATACCATTCGCCAAACTAAATGCTGCGGAGCTTGTGTGCATGTTTGAGAAACATTTTCCTACTACAATGCTAACCATTCAGGTGCATCTTCTTGTTCACATAGTTGATGAGGTGGAAATAGCTGGCACAGTTCATTCCAGATGGATGTTCTTCTTAGAGCGTTTCATGAAAACGCTTAAGGGATATGTGCGTCAAAAGGCACGTCCGGAGGGTAGCATGGCAGAAGGTTGGTTGGTATCAGAGTCCCTAGTGTACATTGGAGAGTGGCTAGACGGATTTGATAAATCCCGGGACACGCTATGGCGAACCATAGATGATGAGCGCATATCTGGGATTGTCATGTGCAATCTCGGTGTTGAAAAGAAGATGATGGAAGATCTAGAGGCTAAAATCAACCGATTTTGCATGCTTCACAATCCAGTGATGCAAAAGTGGATTTCACAATATGAGGATGCAAAGCAAGAGCGACAAAGGGCACGAATCGAGTGGAGACGGGGAAGACGACCACCGATGCACTATCCAGCGGTTCTGGAGAGCCTACCAACCTTCATGAGCTTAAGATGGTTGCACAACCAATTGAAAAGCGCACAACAATGCGGTGATGAAGTGACTGAAGAAGAGTGGGAGTACTCTCGGGGTTGCGCGACCAAGGTAAGTTTGCAATGTACAACTAGCAAGTGACTTTATTTATAAACGTTTGAACGGCCACTCATAATCTTTGTTCATTGTAGTATAAGTCATACACAGCAGCATGGTGTAAAGGTCGACATTTTAGGGTGGAACGAATCGACAAAAAGCGTTTTACTCAAGATTGTGGAATCATGGCAAAATTTGAACAGTCTAGTCGACGACGTTCCTCTGATGCAGATCCTGTGGTGGCGGAACTCACTTACTTCGGCACGCTGCAAGAGATTTTGAGGATCGATTACAGAGGATTTTTTGTCGACTTGTTCGACGTGCAATGGTTCAAGATAATCATGGAGGGTCGCAACGCTACTGTGCGTAGAGGAGAGTCTGGTTTTCTTGAGGTGGATTCTACTAAGAAATGGACTGACCTAAGAGACACTTTCGTACTACCCGAGCATTGTGAACAAGTAAGTATGTAAATAGTTAACATCCCCCTTTTACAAGTTATGTGCTTGAAAGCTCTCATGTAAGTTATGTGGCTCTGGCAGGTAATATTTCATCCTACAAAGTCTACATCAAACTGGTGGTACGTCATAGAGGTAGCCCCTCGTAGTGCAAGGACGTATGAAGGCTACCATGTGCCAATCACAACGACATCAATGGAGGAGATCAGAGAAGATGCTCAATCAGAAGCCGCTGCGGTGGTGCCAGACGAGCATCAAGATGCTACTACTCTATATGGGGTGCATGCAGAGGAGCTACAAAATGAAACAGAGGATACGTGTTTAAACGGAGAGCTCTATATAGATATAGGAAGTTATGCTGAGTTATGCGAGGATGAGAGAGAGATCTCTTAAAGCCACAAATATTGTATTTGAACAATTTTTCTCCGTGTTGTAAAAGCTCTGGCTCTCTAAGTACCTTCCATGGTGTATAACGCTCTTTTCTACTCGCGCTCACATCTTTTGATTGAAAATTCTGAGTTTTCGACTTGCCTCTTCTATCACTCAATTCATTGCGTCATTGTATTTATATGCGTCATTACGTCATTGTATTTAATGGTCTTTGCGTCATTGTCTACTCTATTCATTCAATATTAAGTTTAAATATTCGTGTGTTTAATGCAAGTATGGATGATGAGGAGTTTCTTTCTTCTTTGTCACCGCAGTAGAGACAATGGTACGTGGAGCGTCATCGCTCTGGTGCATCATCGCGCGTTCCTACTCCATCCGCATCTCCCTCTCTTTCGGAGCATTCGGCGCGCTCCGAAGCTTCGGCGTCGACGAGACGAGCTTCACACTCGTCTAGACACCGGCGCTCTAGTGGTGGCGGTGGCGGTTGTTGTGGGGATTCCGCCACCGATGCCTCCACACCGCCTCGTGTTCGACGAGGCTCTTTACCCTCCCCTTCTTTGCCCGCCCCCACACCAGCCACAGCATCGCCATCTACGCCAGGTTTTGCACGGCTCACTGTTCCTAGAAGCTACACACCTCTACCTACTCCGCCAGGAGCCACCCCACTCGACACTCCTCGCTTCGGGGCCCAGACGCCGGTGGAGACACCTGACGTCCGTACCCCCATCGACACGCCGCTAGAGACCCCTGCCGGGACACCCAGGTTCACGCGTCACCGGCCAGAGGGCTTGCCTTACTCCGTCGACATCAGCGGCGGCATCATCATGGATGATGACGGCAAGAAGGTGATCTCACGCATGCGTGGTCTTTGCTCTCATCTGTTTAGACACTACATACTAAACAAATGGAGTGAAGTACCAAGTGATTTAAAAAACAGAGTCATCAGCATACTTCATGATGAGTTTCCCGTTCCAACACGGGATCAGCGCTTCAATGAAGACCTGATGAAGATTCGAATGCGCGAATACTGCAAACACAAGCGTTCCGAAGTGCAAAAAGCAATCAAGAATGGGTGGAACAGGCCAGATTGGCTGGCCAAAGAAGATTGGAAGAATGCGAAGAAAGCAGCACGCGAGAATCCCGACAAGTGGAAGCAACAAAAGGATGCAGCCAAAGCGCGAGTAGAGGCAGGGAGCTCGCACCACTTGGGGAGCGGTGGATGGGCATCATTTGAGGCCGATTTTGTAAGTGTTTTCACATTGCTCTTTATGTTCGATAGTTTAGGGTTTATGAGTTTTTTAGTTCTAACATAATGAAATCTTTGTATGTTTTGACAGTGGTCGATGACAAGACGTGATCCCACACCGTACGAGCGCGAGTACGCAGGCAGGAAGGGCTTAAACGCCCTGATGGACATTCTCAGTTCTCGCGGCGGCATGGTTAGTATTAGGGTTTACTCTTTTTTATTTTTTGTATTGTTTTATAAATGTCGTTATATGTTTATACTTACTGAAAGCTGTCTTATTGTCTTTTTTTGCAGAATCCGACAGATACGCCGCTTGGACGCGATGAGACGTCTGACTAGACGACGTCAGTTTAGCCGTAGCTAGATAGCATTAGTTTAGGGTTTCTCATAGCTTATGTATCATGAGACGGATTTTATACGTCTTTTTGAACCATGTATATTATTACATTTGTCACCGCAGTTCCTTTTGCCAATCAATTCTTTATGCCTATGATGTTGTACAATTGTCATTATTACATTTGCCAATCAATTCATTTTGCCTATGATGTGTACAATTGTCAATTTTGCAAACAATGCGTCTTGTGGGTGACTATTTTGGGTCTATTATCTACCCTTGCACTTTTTTTAAAAAGTGAATCAAGTACAATATGGTTGATGGGTGGCAGGGCATTCAATGCCCTGCCACCAAAAAAAAATTCTCTCGGGCGTCGCTATAAGCGTCGCTATTTATGGCTCTGTAGCGTCGCTATGAGCGTCGCTATAGTCTTCTGTGTAAACGTCGCTATATGCGTCGCTATTGGCGTCGCTATATGCGTCGCTATGAGCGTCGCTATATAGCGACGCTTATAGCGACGCCTATAGCGACGCTCATAGCGACGCTCTCGTAGCGACGCTCGTAGCGACGGTTTTAGCGACGCCGGGGGTTATAAAAACCCAGTGTATTTCCGTCGCTAACAGCGTCATAAGAGCACACAACCTCTTGTAGTGCCATGACTGCAAAGCCCATTGCCAATGAGCCAAAGGTATTTGAGACATTCTTGACAGACCTCACCAAGGCAATCCAAGAGTCTCTTAAGGATAATCGACCCCCTCAAAATAGTCACATGTATCCAAGAAGGGAGAAACAATGGTGTTCCATTTGCTTGGGTCCACATAGCACTAGTGAGTGCCCTACGTTTAGAGTAAAATTTAATGGAACTTGCAACGCATGTGGTAGGTATGGTCACCAAGCTAAGGATTGTTTAATGATCAAACGTATGATGGCAAATAGACCACCTGTAGCGTGGACGGATACACCTCGAGCTCCTGTATTGATCCCTGCTCCACCTGTTGAGCAACTACCGCAACACATGGTCCCTAGATCTCAAAATGTTGTACAAGCTACACCGCTACCACCTCCTGTGCTAGGACCGTAGCCCCCGCATCCAAGAGTCGCCCCTATGAACCAAGTGGGTTGCGAGCCATCTAATGCTTATGCAGATGGCTGTGAGGAGGAAATAGACACTAGTATTGCCTACGGACTTGATATATTGGAAGAGTGTCCTATATACTACATGGAAGATTGTTGGGGGCAAGTCAAGCCGGTTTATCAAGCTGCTGCTCTCGCATCCAGAGGTCAAAATATCAACACCCAGGCTAGGAGGCCACCTCTTCAATGCTACGAGTGTGGTGGACCACATCGGGCAGCGGAGTGCCCTATTAGGCTGCAAACGAATGCTTCACAGATGCAAATGAATCAAGGGAGCACGTCTGCAATGCCAATACTCACATGTAATCGTTGTGGCATAGATCACTTGATTGCCCAATGCCCCTATAACCCAAATGCGCCTAAAATCACACCCCTAAATTTGGTCGAAATTGCTAGTGTGACATCGCCAATATCACCCGTCGCACCCGCTTATGCGATTACACGGTCCATGCTTCAAGGGCCAGGCCATATCCTCGAAGAGAGAGATACCGCGTCAGTTATCCAAGCAAAGAAAAAGAAGACACGAAGGAAGAGGTCGCAGAATACGGGAAATTCAAAGCCAAGTTCCAAAACAAACATAGGAACAGGAGATGACCCCGTGTATATGAATGACCTCGAGGATGATTCAGATTCAATCGAGACAATGGAGACTAGAACCAATACCCCAAAGGGAAAGACCGACAAAGAAAACCGTAACATGGAACCAAATGAAAACCGAATAAGAGAAAACCATAAAGAGCCTCTGAAAACACCACAAGTGTTTCCAAATCCAATCCAAGACCCCCAAGATAAACCGCAGGGGCAAAAAGGGAAGAATCGTAAAAAGAAGATTGGGACGTACCCAAACCCAGTAGACGAGATTGAGCAAGTGAAACATCTAAGAGGCTTAGTGGAGGAGACTCAAAGGAAACTAGAACCAAAACCCATGCATGTCAAAATTCATGACACAGTGTCTCCCACGCAAGTTCATCCACCCCACCTGAACCATAGACCGTTAGCCATATCTAGTATCATCCAAGAAGGGAGTGAGGACAGGACATCAGAAAGTGAGCATACACCTTTCTTGTTGGAAAGGATGTTTAAGGAAGGAATACCTGATCCCATTGAGGAATATGAGATTCCATCCTCACTAGTTCCTAGTCAAGGATCTACACCCTGCAAAATGCCAATGAATGTTGCCAAACTAGTGGACTTCATGTCTTCTGAGGTCCGAACCACGATCATAGCAAAGCTGTTTGGAGATCCTGAGTTATTCCTTGCACTTCGAGCATTCCTTAACGGAGAGCTATGAACGGGATTACCGTAGTTTGCGCAACCAAATAGGCCTGATTTGATTATGATTGATGAGGAAAATCATGTGCAATCACTTGACTTAGATGGACACGAGTCTGTGATCGAGGTACCCATTAACGAATTAGGGCAGTATTTGGAAGGCGACGAGTCTAATGTGACCCTACCCATCACTACCAAGGGATTAACTATAAAGGGAATTCTTGATGGTGGTGCGGGAGTTAGCATCATTACAAAAGATTGTTGGGAATCCATGGGAAAACCCCGCCTCAGTGTTACTAACATTGTGGTAAAGATGGCAAATGGTACCATAGCCAAACCTATGGGGATGCTCAAGGATCTTAAGATCAAAGTTCTAGGACACAAGGTACGACATACGTTCATTGTAATGGATTTCTCTAAACACCTTATGTCATATGAAATGATTTTAGGACGACCATTCATGAGGGAAGCACAAATGGTTCATGATTGGTCTAAAAATCATGTCTATTTGCAATTCCAAGACTCTGTCCTTAGAGTGGATTTGGTGACTGGTAAGGTACACCCCTTAGGGAGTAAAACCATTATTGATCATTGCTTTGACACCACAGTTCGCTCGGTCCCACTACAATATTGTTACACTTGTAAGAAGGATACAGACATTGGCCAAGATTCTCCTTACATGGATGTGTTACCGGGTATGACGGAATCAGACAACGTAGACTGGGTACACCTAGCTGCAACCATAGATACCTGGGGAAATAGAGGAACCACTTGGGTCACACCAGAGGGGGAAGAGGTACCACAAATTGCACCTCTGAACATGATAAGTGCCATACATGCATCTTCTAAGGGCAAGGCAATTGTAGACCAATCTGACAGTGACACCGATAGCTCAATAGAAGACTTTGACCAACACGACTCAGACACTGACTCCCAGAGTGAAACGGATTATGAATCTCATGAATTAGAAAGTGGAGCAAGTTCAGAGTCAAAACATTCGGAAGGACCGAGCACATCAACCGATGATAGCTCCTCCGAGAGTGAAGAGGACACCAACGAGGACTCCTTTAGTGAGCCAGATCTAAATGCAAATCAAAATCAGGTCTCAAATAAGAAAAAGAAAAACTTTAAGAGGCGTTGATATCGAGCCAATGTACGTGCTAGGATAAAAAAGAAGAGATCCTCAGTAGAATGGCTCAGTTATATAGGAGCATGTGATGCTCATCGTAAATTGGTAGACGATTGGGGTGAATATCTCCAAAATGTTATGTGGTGTAGACCACGACCCCATGACATAGCCCAATTAGAGATCATAGACAAGCCAAAGTTGAGCCGCACTGCAAGGAGGCGTCAAAACCAAGAGTTAGCTCGACAACACAAGAAAGCAGAAATGGAAGCACAGACCAAAGCACAACCGGAATCCACAAACTTGCATCGTGCACCAGAACATTTCAAATCTTACACCACGGGGGAAGCAAAGGTTGTGTACACAAAAGCCCAAAGAATACCTATCGATGGGAATAATGGAATCTATGGTGGTCCGGCAATAGTTAAAGAAATAGAATTAGCCGACCCCGGTGAAGAATCAAAACCTGTTTTTATTGCCCAAGACCTCACAGAAGTTGAAGAGGCGGTTCTGAAAGAGCTTCTCAAGGAATTCAAGGACGTATTCGCTTGGACATACCATGATATGAAAGGTGTTCCACCTTCTGTGGTCCAATATACAATCCCTATGATTAGCACTGCGAAGCCCGTACAACAAAGACCCTACCCGATGAATCCTAAGTACGCAAGGATCATTCAAGAAGAACTAGAAAATATTATCAAATGTGGGTTCATATATCCTATTGAACACTCTGAATGGGTGTCATCGTGCCAAAAAAGAATGGGAAACTCAGGGTGTGCGTGGACCTCAAAAAAGTTAATGAAGCTACTAGAAGAGACCATTGCCCCCTACCATATTCCGAACATGTACTCGAAAGAGTTGCAGGCAAGGAATCTTATAGCTTTCTAGATGGGTACTCAGGCTACAACCAAATCACGATAGCGCTAGAAGACCAAGCTAAAACTGCCTTCATCACAGAATTTGGCGTGTTTGCATTTCGTGTGATGGCTTTTGGCTTAACAAATGCCCCTGCTACATTCCAACGATTAATAAACACTGCTTTTAAAGAATATTTGAGAGAGTTTTGTGAAGCTTTCTTAGACGACCTTTGTGTTTACTCTTCTTGGAAAGAACATCTATCATGTTTGCGGAAGGTGTTTGAAAAGTGTAGGTTATATTGTATCTCATTGAACCCGTTCAAATGCCAATTTTGGGTCAAGCATGGAGTTATTTTAGGGCATATAGTATCTAAGAATGGTATCTCAACCGATGAGAGCAAAATTAAAGTGATTCTAGAGTTACCACCACCAACCAATTACAAGGGAGTTCAAAGGTTCATGGGACACGTGGGTTATTATCGACGGTTTATTTTATTTTTCACTGAGATAGCACGTCCTTTGTACAAGCTTCTTATTGAATTTAAATGGACTGAAGAGTGTGACCAGGCCTATGAACGATTGAAGAAAACACTAGCAAGTGCTCCGATTTTAAGGACACCTAACTGGGATGTCATTTTCCATGTGCATATTGATGCATCAAACTTTGCTATTGGGTGTGTTCTCACTCAACCAGGAGAACATAAATTGGACTATCCCATTAGCTTTGCAAGCCGTCAATTGAACGATGTTGAAAGGAACTACACCACTACAGAGCGAGAAGGTTTAGCAATGGTTTATGCAGTAAAGAAATTTCGCTACTACCTTCTGGCAAACAAGTTTGTATTTTATGTGGATCATCAAGCGTTGCTGTATTTGGTAAACAAGCCATGCTCCACAAGAAGAATCACACGATGGTTGTTAATTCTTCTGGAGTTTGATTTCACGATTGTAGTGAGACCCGGTAAAAGGCACGTCATGGCTGATCATTTGTCTCGCATACCCAATGGTGAAGCCCCTACAGGAGTTGATGATGAATTACCCGATACTTCCCTATTCATAGTTGAGACTATGCCTGAATGGAGTGAGAACATTGTTAACTTTTTAGTTAATGGTTTTCCACCCAAGGAACTTCGTAAGGATATCGCTCGAAGGCTAGTAAAAGAATGTGAACCCTATTGTTTGATTGCCGGAACTCTGTATAGACTAGGCAAGGACGATATTCTTAGGCGTTGTGCCCACGAGGATGAATATTTGTATATCTTGCAAGAAGCACATATGGGCATAGCAGGAGGACATTTTTCAGGAGACCTGACTGCTAGAAAGGTGCTGCAATCAGGCTATTGGTGGATGCATCACTTTTTACAAAAGGGTGTGATGAGTGCCAATGTTACAAGACCACACAGCGCAAAGACAGAATGCCCTTACATCATATTAAAGTAACCCAACCATTTGAAAAATGGGGCTTAGACTTTGTAGGTCCAATTAGTCCCGCAGCTCGCAACACTCAATCTCGATATATTCTAGTTGCTACGGACTATGTAACAAAGTGGGCTGAAGCTAAGGCTTCACAAAAAGCTGACGCGAGGACAACAGCTAAGTTTCTTTTTGAGAACATTATCACAAGATTTGGTTGCCCTTTTGAAATTGTTAGTGATAATGGTACCCATTTTATAAATGAAGTAATAAGAGAGCTTACCACAACCTTTATGATATCCCACCATAAGTCTACACCTTATTACCCGCAAGCTAATGGACAAGCCGAGAGCACCAACAAGACTCTAATCTCTATTTTAACCAAGACGGTAGAAGCTCATCGCACTGATTGGGATTTGAAGTTGACATCTGCTCTATGGGCTTATCGTACTGCTTATAAAGTGGCTATTAATTGTACGCTATTCAAAATGGTATACGGCCAAGAAGCGGTTATGCCTTGGGAATTTGTCATTCCTAGTCTTAAGGTAGCTTCGCAAGAAGGATGGAATGGTAACCCCTTAACCGAGCGTTCGTATATCTTAGAAAAACTAGACGAAGAGAGACAGTTGGCTGTGCAAAATGCTCTTGTGGAAAAGGATAGGAGAAAGAAGTGGTTTGATCGCCATGTGAAGGACAAGGACATCAAAGTTGGTGATAAAGTCCTTATGTATGGAGTACATAAAGAGAAGAAAAAGTTGAAATATGCTGGTAAAGGACCATATAGAGTATGTGAAATTACCCCACAAGGTACCCTTCGTGTGGAAACTCTTGATGGAGTTGAAACCATTGGATTCCTCAATGGGAGTAAATTCAAAAGATATTATGATCCTTTAAGCCAAGAAGAACTACGGGCCATTCATCAAAAGAAGGCCGCCAAAGCACAAACCGAGTTAAAGAAGATACAAGCTCAAGCTGAGGCTAAGGAGCGACAACAACGTATAAGACAAAAACGAGAGGCTAACCTTGGAGTCACAAATGCATTCCACGTGGAAATCGAAGAGGATTGGTTGGACTCTGACACACCTCTACGATACCCTATTGAGTTAAATAGTGCCTATGGAAAAGTGCTATATAACGCCTTATTGGACACGGGTGCTAAATATAATCTGCTATCCTATGGGGTGTGGTGTCAGTTAGGGAAGCCACCTCTATCTGAGAGTATTATCCAAGTCAAGGGTGTCAACAAGAAAAAAACTACGATTTTTGGAATCTGGCACACTTCTGTCAGTTATGACAATGGAATTGTAGCTCAAGACTTTTTGGTCATGCCTACTGGAACTATAGAGGGTAATATAAACCTAGGATGTACGTGGATGATAGCCACCAAATGCACTATTGATTGGGGGACTGGGGGTGTCACAACGCAAAAACCAACTCTTATCCCTACCACTCAAGCCATAGTCCCTGAGATATTGCCTAAGGAAATAAAACCCAAGACATTGCATGTCCAGGAGGTTGAACCATATGTCCCCATAGCCCAACTCTCTAGATCTTCAACTGATGTAGTTGAAAGAAAGCTTGAGACACGCAAGAACCATCCTAATATAACAAAGAAAGCATACAAGTGGGTCCCTAAAGCTTCTTTAGTAACCATGGCTGATGCTAAAAAACGGAAGCCTCGTAAGAAACGTCCCACTCGCTCCAAGAAATGTAAGAAAACGTGGCGCTGGATTCCTAAACGACTATTAAAAGCCCAAGGATACTATGATGGAAATGAGCAAATTTGGGTACCTAAACGTAAGATGTGTCCTTCCCTATCGACAATAAACCCATATGAGTCAAACAGTGTAACGCTAAAGCCAATGGCAGACCGTGGGAAGGGAAAGATCACAGAATGCTACACACCTAGTTCAGAGCTAGTTTGGGCTCCAAGGCAAACCCAATTTATTCCACCTAGCTCACGAAGGGGGGAGTTCCATGAAGCTTCTAGCTCCTCATGTAATACATCCATAAAGGTAAAAGCTTCTACACAGCCTCCATCTATAGTAATGGACCTCAATGAAGCTACAAAAGAATCCACACCTCCCAGTGTTCAAGAATCACCTGATGAACCACTTCAAGTTCGATCCTGGGAGAGTACCTTACCACCCTTGCAACTTGACGAGGCACCTAGGGTAATAGAAAACTACTGGCAAAAATCCTCACCTATTACCAACTGGAACAATTGGTTTCAAAGGGTGACAAGCTCATTTCAAACGGTATGATCTACCCAAGGAAGGGGGGAGTGTTTGTGGACATCCATCATTCACTTGCTTCCCTCTCAACCTTTCTCCCTGACCTCTTAATCTCCCATCTTAGGGAATGTATATATAAAGCCTTATACTCACAAAAACAAGATAAAAAAGTAAAAGAGCAAGAGCCATCACACAAATCATAAAAACAAATTATGCACAAAAACACGACCCTTGTAATATTTGCACTCTAACCATCATCTATTTGCATGTACAGATATGGCTAGTACGCTAGAGTCATCCACTCTTTCCTTGGGTGAGAGGTACCCTTGTTACTTTTCACAAATATTTCACATGGTCTTTCCAGTGCTTGCATGTGAATGGGATTTGATAGGTACGCTAGCATGTGAGAGGAATTTTGAGGAGTTAGAATGGCTGATACGTCTCTTGACCACGTCTGATCCATACTTAGTAGAGAGCGTTTCTCCCATTGCACAAGCCTACCCTTTTGACCAAGATGACTATAGGCGTCTAGTGACCTTTTTAGTACACATGGGCACCTATGATGAAGAAGAAAATTTACATGACTACACGGATGGCACATATGGTCTCATGGATGATGACTTTGTTTATCTCGACGACGAGGATAGGGGTTTAGCTTTAGGGTTTCCCCCCAACCTCTACAATATCCTATTCCCTTGACTCTTTAGGGGGAGTGCAAATAATTAGGTTAGGGTTCCTTATGTTTTTTGTTGTGTTCAATAAGTGTTGGTACCTTTTCCCACTAATGTGCCTTCTGGAGGTATTCCTTTTGTTTCCTAGTGTGTACTGGAGCGTGTTGCTATTGATAGGATTTGGAACTTCATGGAACCTTTCTCTCGTTCACACTTCAAATCAAGCGCGACCATCAACACAAACAGGTGTTTTATGTCCATTAGCATTGCCCTTATCTTTTTGCATCCATGTTTGTCTGCTTTGATTGTGATTGGTAGCATAATATTCAGCGCATTTGCTTAGTATCAAACATTTAATTCAATGTAATGTTTTGTCATAATCACTTGTCTAGGTTTAAAAATCAAGCAGTCTGACTAAGTTAGTTTGACCAAGCTAGGTATTAGAAATCTTCTCTTAATACCATGGGGAATGCCTTCCTAATAAGCAATGGTTACTTAGGTTCTTAATCCAATTTAGGCAGCATTGTGTGAAATGTACTAGGGCTTTCTAGTGGGCTTAACTCTATTGATCTTTAGCTTAAGTATTATAAAGGGAGTTTACTAATGTGATGAGCCTGGGGAGGGTAACAGTGTTATATGACCCCCCAAAGTTACAAAATTAAAATGCTGAAAATGAACAAACAAAAAATCAAAGTGCCACAATGTAAAATTTTAAGCTGGAAGAGAAATCCCTGCTTAAATTGGTACTTCACTCACATGTATCGCCTATGGTACTAGAGCCCTAGAGGTTCCCAGTGTGGGCGCTTTTCCTTGAAAAGCAAAAAACCCAAGGCATACAAAATAAGCACACACATCAAAATTGAATCAATGTGAAAAGACTTTGGGGGGTCAAAGAAAAGGTAATCAGTCAGGCGATGATTTCATGAGAAATTCCTTTTATCGTAGCTTAACTACAAGGTCTTCTAGGTATAGCCTCTAGTCAGCCCTCGAACATCAAATACTTGGCTCTCGCGATTAAACAACTTAATTGACCAGAAAAAATTGAGAAGTTACCCATGGTATTAATAGTCGAGCTCTAGTGCCTTTTGACCGTTAAATTAGCGACCCCGGACTTGTTTAATTTTTTACCTTTACATCTGTTTATGCATTTGATTATATTGCAATTTAATGTTTATTGCTGACAAATTGTCTAAAATTCTGTTACCAATCACTTTGTCTGTCTATTGCATATGAGAATGCAATTACTGTCGCAATGTTGTTTGATTTTGCAGTGATTGAAGAAGGCTACGCACATCCATGTCGACTACTCTTCCATCTCAACGAACGAGCTTCAACTGGATAGCTTCCGAGGACGGAATCTACATCAGGAAGGGGGGCATGTTAACCCTCATGGCACACGGACACCCTATGATCTATAAACGTTGTATTATTTAGAGTCAGGTACCGGGCTTGTCGGACCAATAGGAACAGGGTAAGGGTGATCGCCGATGACAGGCGCACTCTAACTAGAATATTCAAGGAGTTAGTTGGCTAAGTATGGGCGCCCGAGTGTGAATGGGGTGAGCTCATATAAAAGCCACTAAACCTAATTTTTATCATTCTCTCATTGTGCAATAGAAGCTGCTCTTGCTCCATCTCCACCTTCTCCTTCACCATCTCCTTGTGTGTGTGTGTGTGTGTGTGTGTGTACGTGTGAGAGAGAGAGAGAGAGTGTGTGTGAGAGTGTGTGTGTGATCGAGCGTTGCGGCGGCACGACGGCGGCGAGGCGGTTGAGCGCGGCGTAGCGGTGTCTCCCTCTTCTTCGCGGCGCGGGAATCCTTCATTCGCAACTACGCAGGAAGGTGAGTGACACACCATTCTCCCTTGTGAGCTTGTCTGTTGTATGACTATGTGCTAGGAGCCTTTGTGGCTCGCACACGACGTGTAGCAAGTCCCTACCCTTGACATCATGGCTTAACATGAGCATGACAACACCTTGTAATTTTTTGGGCTGCTCAATATAATCCACTCACAATTGTGAGTTTTGAAAAAAAAAAAAAAAAGATGTTTCACACAATGAAGGGAAACATTCAGCTAATACAAGCAACGTTGTCATTTTCTCACCTGCTGTGTTAGTATGACACGGGGATACAGAGAGCGATTTGTAGCCCTACAAATTTTGACAAAGGTACATTTTCTTGTTAAGGTTTTGTTGAGGTCATGGAGTGGGAGTTAACCCAAATATGTGTCAAGGCTCTCTTACTTGTGCTTTGGGCCTTTCTCACGTGAGGTGCCTTTCTCTTGCAAAGATCCCACTCATTGCAGTGAGTCATGCCATTTTTTCAATGAGCTAAAGGCCCTAAGTTCTCGATAGTCCTCTAAAGCCGAATCTTCCTTCGTGGCCATCGGTTTTTCCTGAAGCTTAGGGAGAGGAGCATATATTGCATCTTGTTGCTTCTCTTATTTATGAAGTGTATGTCAAGATGATTGAACATGCTATTTGTCTTGCTTAACGAAGGGGAATGTTGTTCATCTTTGAGGGTGCCTTTGGCGGCTCATAGTCAAGTGGATAAGGAAGATGTAATGGAAATGGCCCATGAACTTTGAGAATAGCGGAATTAAGAGAATTAGAGTGAGCATTTTCATATGAGACTACTTTGAGAACATAGAGGGTGAACTTAATTAGCGGTAACAACACAACCCGTATACTTAATTAACTTGGCATGAACAATACTTTTGCAAGAGAGATAATTAGAGAATATGACAACATTTGAGGACCGGATTTATGTGGAGCAGGTCGACCCTCCAATAGGCTTTTGTATTATAGATTCTCCCATAAAGAGAGACTTGGTACAATACAATCCTTGTGACCTAGGTGATGCAATGAAGATGGAAAGCTTCATGAATCACAAACATAACATAAAATTTGTAAAAGCATTAACCATTCCCGGCCTCAGTCCCAAGGCCTCAAACACCTTTGAAGGTGGAGAGAGCTAGCGGGGAATGAGGGTAGGGAAGAGAAAGAAGAAGTAACATATGAGAAAGATTTAGTGCCTCACTTATCAACACTCTTCTTTCATAGCATAGAATAATAGCATAATAAATGATGATGAAGAATATGGCAAGCTTAAGCATTGGAGCATGGCTATTGGTTGGATTTGCATTCCATAGCCAAGAGTGTTGGTGTAGGCTCTCAGCTTCTCAAATCTTGGAGAAGGAGATGGAGCTCTTGCACTTTTCACTTCACACAAAGAGAGAGAGTGTGTGTGTGTGTGTGTGTGTGGGGGGGGGGGGGGGGGGGGGGGGGGGGGGGGGGAGAGTATACCCTGCAAGCAAGCCCCTAGCTTCCTTGATCGACCCCCCCTTGTAGCTCATACTGGAAGTTGATTGGACCCCTACAAGACCGTCGGGGCATTTTTTCCCTCTTTAGGAGTTTTTTCCCCCCGAGCATTGTATATACGCCCATCACTCTAGGGATATCTATCTTTCCATTGCACACTAAGTAACACACTCTCTATTGTGTGCCTTGAGCTTCCTTCATCTTCTCCAAGCTGTGTGCGTTTCTCTGCAACCCTAATTCCAACAATTGGTATTAGAGCAGGTTGCATCCTCCCGGGCTTAGTCGCCAGCTGCTCCAACACATGCCTACTCACTTTATACGATTTCAGTGAGCTTTGGCGAGCATTCGCAGGTCAACAAATATTTTGGGTAAGCTCTTAGAGCTTGGTCTGCTCAGATTTTTGATTCAGGCTCATTTTGGCCTCCGTTTCCACTATAGGCAGTGCTGCATAGGTTATTTTGTCATTTTGTGCAGAGTTTCTGTCCGTGCCGTTTTCTGCATAACATGTGCCTTAAAGTATTCTACGGTTTGTGCTATATAGCACGTGTTGTTCCCGCTCCATTTCTCCTATTTTCGGGCAGTTTTCACATCAGGTGCAACATTTACCATGACTGACAACAACACAGATGTGTTCAAGATGTTTGCTGTGAGGATAGGTTGGATGGGCACAATTACCCTATGTGGGCTTACATGATGCAACATGTTCGTGTGTCAAAGGGCGTCTGGAATATTGTGCAAGGCATTGATGTATGTCCTGGTTCTGAGGATGTAGGCGAAGTTGAGGATGTTGCAGGTCTTGCTGCTATTAGAGTTGTTTTGTCTACTACAGAAAAAGCTCGTTGGGATGTAAAGGATGTGCAGGCTCATGCATTGATTGCATTATCTGTGAAGCACACCATTGTTCCTTACATCCGTTCAGCAAAATCTGCAAAACAGGCTTGGGATATTTTGGCTGGTCTTTATGCAAGTCGCAATGAGGCTAAAGTTGCTTTGCTGCGTAAAGAGCTAGAGTCAAAGATTATGCATGAGAAAGATGATATGGACACTTTCCTTGCTAGTGTCAAGGATATCAATGAGCAACTTATTTCTGCAGGTGAAGTTTTCAGACAGTTCCCTTGTGCAGAGTGTTCTTGATGCCTTACCAGATTCTTACTAGACTTTTGCTAGTACTTGGAGACTTATGACCCAAGGAAATCTAGAAGTTGTCAAGTTTGATGCATTATGCACATTGCTATTGCAAGAGTCACTTTCCAGAAAAAACAGGACTAGACAGCGTGCAGTTGAACAGGCTTTTATTGCTTCTCAAAGAAAGGGTGGTAATAGCAATGCATCCACTTCTTATGGTTTTGCTGCGAGTGGAAAAACTTCTGTTCCTAATGCTTCTGCTGGCAGCACGTTGTCTGGCAATTCTGGTGATAAGGGAAAAAAGAAGATGCGTTGCCATTATTGTAAATCTAATGATTACTTCATCAAGAAGTGTGCTAAGTTGAAGGCCAAAGAGGCTAAGAAGAAAGAGGGTGGTTCCACTGCAAATGCTGGTTCCACTACAAATGCAGCCATTGTTGAGTCTTTTGTGAAAGGAGACTGTGATGTTGATGTCGATGCAAAATGGGCTTTTAGCGCAGAGTGCACTTACAATCCTGTTGTCCATGATGCATGCTTGTCAGTTTCTGCAGATTCACATGTGTGGTATTTCGACAGTGGTGCTACAAAGCACATTACCTCACATTGTGAATTGTTCACCTCTCTTGAGTTTGTCCCTCATGGGAATTCAGTCACTTGTGCCAACAATGCCTCTTATCCGGTTCAGGGAGTTGGAAAGATTATGCTTACTGCTGTGAATGGCAGTTCCTTCACTCTTGTTGATGCACTTTATGTACCTGGGATCAAGAAGAATCTCGTCTGTATCCGCACTTGCTAGACTTGGACTTGTAGCCAAATTTGTGGATGACAGATGTACAATTCATGATCTCAGTTTTGGTGATGAAATTGTTGCATCTGGCCTTTTGTGTCGTGGGCTGTATAAGCTCAGTTTGTATGACAAGTGTGGACAAAATTTTGCAAATGTTGTTGGAGATTCAAGGGCTATTTCAGATGCAAAACTTTGGCATGCACGTTTTGGTCATCTGAATTTTGCCAGTTTGCTACGTTTGCAGAAATATGATATGGTTGCTTCTTTTCCGCCTCTTGAAGCACCTGTCAAACATGTTTGTGAAGGCTGTATTTTGGGTAAGATGCAGCATTCTAAGTTTCCAAAGGATGGTTCAGTTCGGGCCACATGTAGGTTGCAGCTTGTGCATAGTGATGTTTGTGGGCCCATGCAAACTCCGTCCTTGGGCAATTACCTTTACCTCATGACTTTCATTGATGATTACTCCAGGCATGCATGGGTATTTCCGCTTAAAGAAAAGTCCGAAGTTTTTATGTCCTTCAAACAATTTCTGGCTATGGCTGAAATGTCTCGAAATGTACTATGGGCACCCTCCATTCTGATTGAGGGGGGGAGTATATGTCTCATGAACTTAATGCATTTCTGGCTAGTCGTGGGATAAAACACCAATGTACAGTGTCTTATACACCTCAGCAAAATGGTGTTGTTGAGAGGAAAAACAGGTCACTTACGGAAATGGCACTATGTATGGTCAAAAGTCAAGCTTTGCCGCATTCTTTTTGGCTTGAGGCCATCATGTGTGCCATTTATGTACTAAACAGGTGTCCTACGAAAGCTTTGCAGTCTATTACTCCATATGAAGCATGGCATGATAGAAAGCCTTCTATTGAGTACATGCGTGTTTTTGGCTGTTTGGCATATGCTTTGGTGCCACAAACACAACGCAAAAAAATGGATGATAAGGCTGTCAAATGATTTTTGTTGGTTATAGTGCTGAAAGCAAAGGTTACAGGTTGTATTATCCGCAACCAAAGCGTATTCTAGTTTCATGAAATGTAGTGTTTGTGGAAGATTCTTTTCAGCCCTTGTTGTCATGTACTAGAGACGATAATATAAGCTCATAGGACATTTATGACACTTTGTTTCTTCTTTTTAGTGGTGGAAATACGAATGTAAGTTCCAATGAGGCAAATGTACAGCCTATGGGGGTTTCTAAAAATGTTACAGATCAGCCTATTACTGATGCAGATGTACATGATGTACTTGTTGATGAGGAAAGGGCTGAAAATGAGCAGGCTAGAGGTATTCCAAAATGGCTGGTGCACACTTTGCGTGACAGTAAATTGGATGGATCTTTGTCTAGTCGTACTCGTTCATGCTCTCACCATGCATCTTATGCATCAGATTGTTATGCTTTGGCTGCGTCTAGCTTACATGATGTTGAGGAGCCTATGTCTTTTGATGAAGCACAGAATTCAGAAAATTGGATGGCTGCCATAATCAGAATATGATGCACTTATAGAAAATGACACATGGACTTTATGTGGTTTGCCTCCTTGCAAAAAGGCCATTGGTACGAAGTGGGTTTACAAGTTGAAATGCAAGCCGGATGGTGAGATTGATCACCATAAGGCTCGACTTGTTGCAAAGGTTTATGCAAAGAAAAAAGGCATAGATTATAAAGAGACATTTGCTCCCACTTGTCGTATGACTACTGTGCATTTTCTATGTGCATTGGCAGCTCATTTGGTTGGGATGTACATCAATCAGACATTGTTACTGCTTTCTTGAATGGTGACATGTTTGAGGAAGTTTATATAACGCAGCCTCGCAGATTTGTCATAAAAGGACAAGAGGACAAAGTGTGCAGATTTAAGAAGGCTTTGTATGGGTTGAAGCAATCTCCTCGTGCTTGGTATGAAAAATCTGACACTCATGTGGTCAAGCGAGGCTTTCGTAATAGTCCAATAGAAAGCACATTGTATGTAAAGCGTGAGGGTGATGTACTTCTCATTGTGGTTCTTTATGTCGATGATTTTCTCATCATTGGACCAAATGAGAGACATATTGCTGAATTTAAGGCTGATTTGAATGCTACTTTCAAGATGAAAGATTTGGGGCTATTGCATCATTACTTGGCTATAGAGTTTAAGCAGTGTGATGGTGGTATTGCCTTGTGTCAGAAAAGTTACATAGAGACATTGCTATGTAAGTTTGGACTTGAGGATTGCAAACCTATTGCCACTCCCATGGAAACAGGTTTGAAGTTGAGTCTACATGATGATGAAGATCTTGCTGATGTCACTCTTTACCAAACTACTGTTGGTTGCCTCATGTATGTATGCAACACGAGGCCAGATATTCAGTTTGCAGTCTCACAGGTCAGCAGATTTATGCATAGGCCAGGGTTTAAGCATTGGCAATCTGTTAAGAGGATTTTCCACTACCTTAGTGGCACTTTACATCTTGGCTTGTTTTATCCCAAGGGGGGATCATTGCCGCCAGACTTACATGCTTTTTTGGACTCAGATTGGGCTGGGTGTTTTGACACGCGAGTGTCCACAAGTGGTTTTTGTTTCATGCTTGGCAGTTCATGTATATCATGGTTGAGCAAGAAGCAACCTACTGTGGCCACTTCGAGTTGTGAGGCTGAGTACAGGGCAGTCTTCACAGCTACAGTTGAGTGTGTATGGCTCAGACGCCTTATGGCTGATTTGGGTGTTGGACAGGACACTGCCAACACTATCTACACTGACAGTCAGAGTGCATTGGCAGTTGCGAGCAACCCAGTTTTCATGCTCGCACAAAGCACATTGAGGTGCATTACCACTATGTCAGGGAGACGCTCTCAGCAGGAGAGATCAGCTTGGCTTACGTGCCAACACAAGACAACCTTAAAGATCTTTTCACAACGGCATTGTCTCGTGAGAATCTTGAAGCTTTCCGCAAAGCTTTGGCCTTACTCCCCTTTGTGGACTGATCATGTCCTTAGGGCATGGCACTTCCCTATACTCATGTGCCAGCTCTCGTTCACCGCATCACTCCAAGGGGGATTTGTTACCATATACATGTGGTAGTGATGTGTGTGAACACATTAGGACTGCCGGGGCATTTTTTCCCTCTTTAGGAGGTTTTTTCCCCCGAGCATTGTATATACGCCCGTCACTCTAGGGCTATCTATCTTTCCATTGCACACTAAGTAACACACTCTCTATTGTGTGCCTTGAGCTTCCTTCATCTTCTCCAAGCTGTGTGCGTTTCTCTGAAACCCTAATTCCAACAGAGAGAGAGGACTTGATAAATGCAATAATAATTAATTTAATTAGCTAAATTATCATTGGACCGCTTAAGAGGCCAACCAATAGGCTTTAGGAACCTTATGAGAGCAACATGGAAAGGAACTTGATATGTGTCCCTGTTGCTTCTTTCGGCCAGGCTTGACTTGTGTGAGGGTGTGTGTGTTCTCTCTCATGCTCCTACAATGAGCCCCACCAGCCCCCCCCCCCCCCCCCCCCCCCCCCCCCCCCCCCACATAAGTAGGGATAGTTGTTGACTTTTGGAACACCTTGAGCCCCTCAAGGACCTTAGTCATCGATCACCTTAGCACCTTAGTCATTAAGCACCTCAAGCACCTTAGTTAGCAAGCACGACTGTCACCTCAAGCTTGGGTCGGGTTCCCACCTCAAGCATAGCCCTAGCTTGCCTACGGTCTAAGGACTTTTAACACTAAACTTTGGTGGAGGTCTTTAATAAAGCTAACCGTAAGGTATTTAAGCTGCATTAGCTAGCATTTCTCTTTGATAGACCATCTCTCATTTGGATCCTTTAACCTTGGCCCCATGTTGAGATAGATCCATAAGCACATGTCTATATTCTAACCCTTGTTCCCGTTTATTCTTCCACATTAAATGATCAGTTTAATATGAGAAAATCATTTGGGTTGGTTAGATATTATATTTTATGACATTACCTCTCTCTTGAAACCATAGTCGTCCTCACCTATGAGGTAGAAAAGATAAAGCCTTAGTCATTAGTCGTTTTTTATTAGCGGGTAGAGGATCCCTTTTTACCTACGACATCATTCCAAGATGGATGACTAATCCATTTTGGGCTTGGGAGACTTAGTTACCGCAAGTATGTCTGCTCTTGAGTCCATTTCATTCTCCCAAAGTAGAGTGACAAAGTATACTTGGTGTTTGAGAGACGTTGTCATCACAAAGAACATGATTCTAAGCATGCATACTACTTAAATTTGTGCACAAGAAAAAGATAAATAGTCTTATAAGACAAAAACATTGGTTATTTAAAAGAAACATGTACATTTGCTTACTCGAATGTATCACTGTAAGCATTGACAAGGTTCATACTATCCTCAAGCTATATTCCTTGCATCCATCTAGAATCTTCAAAAGGATAATTTTTTAGCTTAATAAGATACCATCGGATAATCTTACCATGTCATAGTACCTTGTCTTCATGCCGAATTATAGCTTTGGGTTGTAGCACCTCTTCTTGGTCTTCGAAATCTGGGGGGTCTTTAATAATTGGTTCACTTGGTGGCTTTCCTTTGTAGGGCTAAAGTAGGCTCACATGAAAAGCATTGTGTATGAGCCAATGGTTGGGAAACTTGAGTTGATAAGCCATATCATTGATTGGCTTCAAGATTTGAAAAGGACCATAGTATCTTTTTCTTAGTTTAGCATAATACTTTTGATGGCCCGTACAATTTTTGCCCGTCGTTTGCCTGAATTGAGCCTTGGGAAACTTAAGTAATACCCAATCATATTCTTTGAACGTCAAGGATCTTTTGTGCTTGTCAGCAATAGTTTTTTCCCTTTGTTGGGAGATGGATATAGTCTCCTTAATCTTTTGAAAAGATTCTTGTACGTCATGGCTATACTCATCGACAACGAAGATCTTCCCATCTACTTTAAGTAGCAAGGGACTTTTAGGTCTTCCTCTATGATCTCAAAAGGTGCCTTTCCCGTAGTAGTATGGACATTATTAGTGTGCGCATACTCTACAAGGGGTAAGTATTTTTTCCATCGTGAGCATTGATCCACTTCTATAACATAAGTCTTTAGTAGATTGAGAATCATAAGATTGTCTATCTTACTTTCGCCATCCGTTTGTGGGTGATAGGCCAAAGAGAAATTCAATCTTATACCTACATTTTCAAAGAGACTTTTCCAAAAATTACTGATGATTCTAGGATCTCTATCTGACACGATGGATGTTGGTAATCCATGGTGTTTGAAAATTTGACATATGAAGAGGATTGCCATTTCGTGTGCCTTAATAGTCTTTTTGACAGGAATAAAGTGTGCTTGCTTGCTAAACCTATCGACTATTTTCCATATTTCAATATTTCCATGGATAGACTTGGATAATCCAAAGATAAAATCTATGGATATACTCTCCCATGGTGAATTAGGGATTGGCAATGGATCCAGGTTACTTTCCTCTATCATACTTGGTATTGTGATACACCACACATTTTGAAACATACTCTTGTATGTCTACTTTCATGGTAGGCCAATAGAAGTACGTCTCTACTCCTCAAACAGTAGGTTGAATGCCTTTATGCCCCGCATAGGGAGGAGCATGGGATTCATACATGACTTTCTCACGAAGGGAGTGGGCAACACATAGCCTATTGCCATGGAGAAGATAACCATCCTACAAGTCGAATGGTTCTTCTTTCTTCTGCAATTCAAGGGCTAACATTATGTCTTTGAAGTCAGGGTCAGTAGCATACTCCATCTATCATAAAAGATAGATCGTTGTGAGTTTCTATAGACACCGCATTGATTCTTGGTCGTCGTGAATGTTATGGATAAGGGATATGTACATTTATTACCGAATTGCTCATTAGGAGCTATGGTTATTTGTATTGGACGGCCAATGTGTATTCATTTTGAGCATGGAAGAATCTATAAATAAAATACGTGCAAGAGGGAAATGCTCACTCTTGCACGGGGGGAGATTGCACCCAGTTCTCATCTGTTTCTTCTCTCCTCTCCTCTCTTATGTCTTGGCTCTAGGAGGGGCATCTGCACGTGTTCCTTCTACTCTCTCTTGCCCTCTGTCTCTCTTGTGCCAGACTTGCTATGGATTCCTTGCGTACACAATTGCACAGGTATGTGGATCTGTTGAATTTACTATCGATTATATGCTATTTGTATATTTTGCAGGGCCTTCCCGCTTCCGTGAGTAGTAGTGGTATCGGAGCCTTGGTTCGCTCCCTAAGATGTGATGATATAGAGTCCAAAAAACTTTTTTTTTTTGTTTTTGCACCATATGGTTTATTTTCTTCCGTTTGTTTTGAAGAGATTTGAGTGGTTAGGAAGCAATTAATGCTTGATTAATACGAGATGATAGGGATAGTGTTTGCATTTATGAAAAATTGAACTAGGACGAGAAGAGAAATACTTATGTAAGAAGTATAGAGGATAAACATCTTAGAGATTAGAAAGGTTAGATAGGGAAAAGAAAAGGGAGAGGAAGTGCAGGAGTCGTCCCACATGCTTTCATGAATCTAATTGAGAAATCCTTATGTAATTTGTGATCATAATCATTGATCCCAACATCGTCGAGTAAGCACAAATGAGCATAATCTTGGTCATGGCTCTTGTTGTGGTTGATGGGGTTGCGCCGTGTAGGGGCTGAATGGGAAGCTAAAAGGCTACCACAACTTTTCTCGGTAGTGGGAACAAACCTAGGATAAATATCTTTAGCTTCCCGTTTATTCAACAACTCAATACAGGCTTCCATTTTATATGTTGCCCACTGTGGAAATGAACATATAGCAACAACCTGGATATTACATAGTGCCCTCTCAACCCCAACTACATGTGGTCCATGCACGCCACACAAACTCTCCTGCTTAGAGTGCATGTTTATCTCCACACATCCTTCCTACCTACCACTGCCCACCCTCGTGCTTCCTGTTTCATGTTATGCACTCCACACAGTAGTGGTGTATGCACCTTCTTCGACTCACACACCCGGGTACATCGACATGGAGTTTGTGACCTACTAACCAACTAGGAAGCCCCACCTCCTTGCTCTACAACTTCCTCAGTGACACCATACAAGAGGTAATGTGGCCTCCATTGAGTAGGCGACTGCAATGCTAGAGTGACCATGCCATGAGCATAAAGGTGATACATGCTTGAAGTTGAGGATAACAAAGCAACATGAAGAAGCTGGAGCGAGCCAGCAAGGGAATGGTTAGTACTAACCATTACGGCACGTCCCATGTTGCTGACTTCTCTATTGTGGCCATTAAAAGATAGCAGGCCGTTAGGGCATGCTCAACATGGGCTCAATACTAAAACTCTATATTTCTTTAATCAAATTAAAGAGGAGGGTCCTTTCTAGAGAGCGGTGGGCTGACCAATTAGTAGATCCTTTGTGCCCCTTTGGCCTATTACGGGATATTGACGACCATAGGAATCTCCTTGTTCTACCTATAGTCCTATTCGACATCGGAGGTACACCAATTTGATTTCCAAATTTGCCAACATCAGCAACATTTATCATTGACCATGACCAGGACATCAATATAAGGTGCTGTCACATAAGGCTACATTGACGGCATAGGAACAATCCATCCACCGTGGCAATGATCAACATGATCACAGAAGTGCTTACTATCGCTCAAAGTTGTGTCACAACGGACATCATCGCCCAAGTGGTGATGATGAAAATCCAAGTATTCATGTCAGTTCTAAAGAAGTTATCACAAGACACGGCAACCCTGGAGTATAGAAGGGACCATGGCCATCAAGATGCTGCTCGTACAACTCTCAAAATCATGAAGATTTCACCAAGGATACACACGATGAATAAACTCAAAGTGCTAATATTGATGACCACAATGACACTTTCTCTCTTTTTTACTACCCGTACCTACAGTTCCTCTTTCTCAATTACAGACTATCATTGCTATGAATGGTCTTATATATCTCTAAATTTTCAAGGTCTTTATGGGATTGCTTCACCCGAGGCTCCACCATAAACTCCTGGAGGATTCGGCCCAAAACTTTGGCATGGTACTAAATTGTATAAAACAACTATATTCTTTTACAATTGTTGTTTAAGCTTTCCCAAGGAGTATTATAATCCATGTCCTACAATCTCCAACTTCATTTGAGATCCCAAGCTTACCATGACCAATCCTAACCCCTCTTGATACAATTGACAACATTTTCTTTTAACTAACCTTTGCCTCAGATGAGGCAAACCTTCCTTGTACATTGGTAATAGGCCAGTCAACTTTATATCATTTTTCCATTGCCTTTTACAAGTAAAATTATGACATGTCTTTTTAAGTAGCCTTAGTTACCCAACATCTGTAGTATCTGTCACTTTTGAAGGGATTCGGTGCAAATTTCACTAGTAAATGCTGCATCATATATACCAATCAACCTGTTGTTGCATATTACTCAATATTGTTCCATTTATTTGCTTCTGTACCACATCCCTACCAATGCTTCTAATACTCCTTCGCAGAGGACTATGTTTACTGAAGGATATTTACCTCTATGCCAGAATTTGAAGCCAACTACTTTAGGAGACCTGCTTTTGACGTATTTATTCATTGAGTGTGGCCTCACTTTCTCTGAAGACCGATTTCCAATGGTCATTCCAATCTTGCAAACCACCCTATAAATTTAGATAACACCCCTCTTATCCACTCTTCTGTACTTCAAGTTATCTACTTTCATTATCTTTTCTTGGGAAAACAAACTTTGCATCAATTTTTTCCTTCATGGCGTTTAAATGGTAATGCATTTGATGTGCATTTATTAACATTTGAGAAGAAATTGTTTTTAGTGCTTTGTCTTTGAGAAATGCTTTTGCAGGTACAACTAAGTACAATGCTATCATATTAGAGAACCTTACGGTATGCAATTTCTTAATACATTTTGATGCTATCCCTTTAGAAAAATCATTCCAATGACCCCTAGTTCGTAAGCTCTTTCTATGTAATATTAGATGGCTAACTTGTGTGATGACTAACCTTAACAACTCTCATTATCATCTTCACTTTGTATTAACAAGCTTCATACATGAGCAACACTATTTTCATTCTAGTGATTTGAAACTTATCCCAGCACACTAGTTGAGACAATGGACATTGTTATGGCAAGGATCTTATCGGTGGCAAAAATCCTACACATGTTAGAGCTCCTACGCCTGAAGAGAGCATGTTATGGATAAGGGATATGTACATTTATTACTCAAGTGCTCATTATGAACTATGGTTATTTGTGCCCGCTGGACAATGTGTATTCATTTTGAGCATTAAGGAATCTATAAATAAAATACGTGCAAGAGGGAAAGGTTCACTCTTGCATGGGGGAAGATTGTGCCCAATGCTTGTCTGTTTCTTCTCTCCTCTCCTCTCTTCTCTCTTGCCGTGCTGGTATGGCACTCCGCTCTAGGAGACACATCTGCACGTGCTCTTCTACTCTCTCCCACCCTATGTCTCTCTCGTGCCAGACTAGGTATGGATTCCTTGAGTACACGATTGTGCAGGTATGTGGATCTGTTGAATTTACCATCGATTATATGCTATTTGTATATTTTACAGGTCCTTCTCGCTTCCGTGAGTAGCAGTGAAAGTGCATCAGCCACTTAATTGTGCTTACCAGCAATGTGAGCAATATGAAAATAAAATTGAAAAAGAAAATTTGCCCACCTCATTTGTTTGTCGGAAAGCTTGGTTTGCGTCATGAAGTACTTGAGACTTTGGTGGTCCGTTTGCAAAATAAATGGAGTCCCCAATAAATAGTGCTTTAAAGTGTCTAGGGCATGTAGAATAGCTAAAAGCTCTTTTTTTGTATATGCCCAAGACCCATTCATTGTCATTGAGCCTTCGTCTCTCATATGATATGGCATGCCCTTTTGAAGCAAGACTCATCCAAGGCAATCACCACAAGAATCATATTGGACCTCAAATGGCTTTGAGAGATCCGAAAGCATAAGGACTGATTGGGAGGTAAGCTTCTCTTTGAGCTTGTCGAAAGCATTTCTCTCTTTAGCAGTCCATGAGTACTTAACGTTCTTCTTTGTTAAGTCATGTAATGGTCCTGCTATTAGAGAGAATTTTGCTATGAAGAGTCTATAGTATGCACACATACCAATAATGCTTCTCAGCTCATATAGATTCCTTGGATTAGGCCATGCTTTGGCCATGCTTTAGTTACCTCCAACTTTGATGCATTATTGAATCTCTTGAAGGAAAAATTCACTCTTCTTTTGATTGATAAAAATCTTGTTCTCCCTCAATGCTTGAAAAATTACATGGAGATGTTGCTTATGTTCCTCCAAGGACTTGGAGTAGATGCTGATATCATCAAACAACACTCCAGTGAATTTGCGGTAGGGTCTAAATATTTTCTCCATCAAACGATTGAATGTGGTCGGTGCATTAGTAGAGCCAAAAGGCATGATTAGATATTCATAAAGACCAAACGTTGTACCAAACGTGGTCTTAACAATATCTTCATTCACTATTCTTATTTGATGATAACCACTTTTAAGGTCGATCCTATTGAAGTAGGTCAAACCTTGTAGTTTATCCAACAGATCTTCTACCCGCGTACAAGAAATCTGTTTTTGATAGTGATATGGTTTAGTGCTCGATAGTCCACACACATGCGATATGTACCATCTTTCTTTTGCACTAAAAGGCCTGGAGAATAGAAGGGAGAGGAGCTAGGCCTCACCATCCCTTTTTCTACCAATTCTTGTACTTGCCTCATGATATCCTCTTGTTGAGCTTGGGAAACCCTAGAAGGAGGCTTGTTAGAGGCGGTGAGCTTCCTGGTAGGAGCTCAATTTGATGGTCACCATCCCCTCGTTTTGGAGGTAAGTCCATAGGGATATCATCGATAAAAATATCTTGGAAGCCTTTTAGAAAATTAGACAAGTCTAACTCTTCTTGATTCCTACCATCAGACTCTTTGACAGAAAAAAATGTACGCAGAAACTGAGCTTTTCATTGACTTATCAAAAGCAGGTGAATTTAGAAGGGGTATAATACGATCGGAATCACTAGCATCTATGTACATTCTCTTTTCCCTACAGGTGAAGTAGATTCTCCTTTCATGTTGGTAGCCATGCAGTTGAACATGGTGCCCCTAGGATAACATCCTCATGTTAGAGAGGAGAGATGAAAAAGTATGCTTTGATGACGTAGCTTTGGACATGAAACCTCTTCCCAATCAAGGGAGTAATGGAGGCTTGCTGACCCTTTAAAGATCCATCGGTAGTTACAATATCTCCCATCTTGAAAGCTTGAATGCCCAACTTGGTGACCAAATCCGTTGATATGAAGTTGTAAGTAGAGCCAGGGTCAAACAGGATGAAGGCATCATGCTCCGTTACCTTTCCCTAAGCATTGAAGAGAGGTGATCCTTTGCAATGAGCATCCTCTTTTGGAGCTTCGATCGTGAAAGCTCTAGGAGTATCATTGTAGGCATTTATTTTGGGGCAAGAACGACAACCATGTCCTTTCTCCCCACACTTAAAGCGTTTGTGGTCCTTATGAAAATCTTCTAGATCTTCAAGAGAGAGTTTATTTTTACCTTTGTAAACTCCATTCTCCTTGGACCGATTCTTGTTGTTGTTGTTGGAATTGCCTTGGGAAGAGTTTTGGGCATTGTTCTTCCCCTTTGCATCATTTCAATCTTTGCTTTTCATGGGCTTGGCATTCCTTTTAGCCCCTTGTTGGAAATTGATACGCGAAGCAACCATAGTGTGGTTGATTACTTCGGTGATAGAACCAAGCTGCTCGGAGTTGGAATACTCAGCCATTCCTTTCGGTGATTCCACATAGAATTGTTTCTTTTCTCGACAAAGTCTATCTTTTGAAAGACGGTAGTCTTGAGATGTAAATCCCAAAACTTATCCACATATTTGTGAATAGACTCTTTGGAGAGAAAATTCAAAATCCGCCATACGATAAGCACTTTGTTCTTTGCATCGCTGGCAAGGAATTGCTTCATGATGGAAACTGGTAATGTCTTTGGGGCCTTGCCGTTGCCAGGAAGGATAGCCCACCATTGAGAAGCAGATTTTTGGAAGTGCGTAGCTACATGGTGTATCTTGGAGGACTCTGTGAAGCCCTCGTCTCCAAAGGCCACAACAAATTGTTGGATGAAGAACGATACTTTGTCGGTAGCACCAAAGGTGCCATCATAGGTGAGAAAAGAGATAGTCATTCCTCCCTCTTCAAATTTCTTAAGCTTTTGTGACCTTCGGGTAGGATTTGCGATGCCCTCTCCTCCTGTATTCTCTATAGGAGAATATCCACTGTTTTCGTCAGAAGATGAGGAAGGTGAAGAAGAAGGAGAAGATGGTGACCTCTTTCTTGCCTTTTTCTTCCTTTGTTTACTCTCTTCCCTATCAACGTGATGAGGAGAAGGACTATGGGTTGACGCTTTCCTCTTGGGAGGAGTTGACAACCATTTAGACCGTCGTTTTTGTGGATCCACATCTTCATAAGAACTTAGGGATTTTCTTCTTTCTCATTCTTAGGATTCCTCCTCTCTTATGGGAGAGAGTCTTCTTTCGGGAGTCTCATCAAGAGGCCTCCTAAGCTCTCTTTCCTCTTGGAGAGGAAGACAAATCCCATAAGCACGAAGTTGTTGAGTAGCTTCGGCTTGCATAGCAGTGTTTCCCATAGCTTGTTGCAAACTAGTAACAAGATAATTAACAAACATGGGTGCATCATCATTAGCACCTTCATGTGCAAAATCAAAGTTGTTAATATGCATTCTACTCTCTTGGTTATTATCAGCCATGCTAATTAAACTTATATATAAATTCTTTGTGCTTTGGTAGCCTCAAAAACCTTAGTCGCTACTCTTCTTTACCTTTAAAAATTAGTTCTCAAGCGGCCACACCTATGGTTTAGACACTGTTGATTGCAAAGACTAGTGGAGAGGGTCTAGCATTTCTCAGTTGATTATGATTCCTATTGAGGTTTCTAGTAGCTCAATAATGGTTAAGCCAAAGGGAATCCCGAGAGACTCCATTATTAAGACTATAGTTCCCAACGGTGTACCTCGAACTAAGTCCTTTTCAACTAAGATAATAGATCCCTGTCCCACTTACCCTATTGCAATGAATAGTTCCAACCTGTCATGTAAACTTAAGGACCTTTCTTCTTAAGAAAGAAAAGAGAAACCAATAGCTCTGATACCAATGTAATGGAAATGGACTATGAACTTTGAGAATAACGGAATTAAGAGAATTAGTGTGAGCATTTTCATGAGACTACTTTGAGAGCATAGAGGGTGAACTTAATTGGCGATAGCAACACAACACTTGTACTTAATTAACTTGGCATGAACAATAATTTTGCAAGATAAAGAATTAGAGAATTTGACAACAATTAAGGACCGGATTTATGTGGAGCCGGTCTCCCCTCCAATAGGATTTTGTATTATAGATTCTCCCATAAAGAGAGACTTGGTACAATACAATCTTTGTGTTCCTTGTGACCTAAGTGATGCAATGAAGATGGAAATCTTCATGCATCACAAGCATAACATAAACTTTGTAAAAGCATTAACCATCCCCGGCCTCAGTCCAAGGCCTTAAACACCTTCGAAGGTGGAGAGAGATAGTTGGGAATGTAGATAGTGAAGAGGAAGAAGAAGTAACATACAAGAAAGATAAGGTTCCTCACTTATCATCACTCTTCTTGCATAGCATAGCATAATAGCATAATAATGATGATGAAGAAGATAACAAGCTTAAGCATTAGAGCATGGCTCTTGGTTAGATTTTCCTTCCATAGCCAAGAGTGTTGGTGTAGGCTCTCAACTTCTCAACAAGCTTGGAGAAGGAGATGGAGCTCTTGCACTTTTCATTGTACACAATGAGAGAGAGAGAGAGAGAGAGAGAGAGAGAGAGAGAGAGAGGGAGAGTATACCCTGCAACAAGCAAGCCCCTGGCTTCCTTGGCCAACCCCCCCTTGTAGCTCATGCTGGACGTAATTGGACCCCTACAAGACTAGCCAATCCAATCACATGCAAAGTGCATATCAAGCAACCATGCTAGCCTTGGGACAAGTGTCCCCCTTTCCCCTTTGAGAGAGAGGACTTGATAAATGCATAAACAATCAATTTAATTAGCTAAATTATCATTGGACCCCTTAAGAGGCCAAGCAATAGGCTTTAGGCACCTTATGAGGGCAACATGGAGAGGGACTTGACATGTGTCCCATTTGCTTCTTTAGGCAAGGCTTGACTTGTGTGAGGGTGTGTGTGTTCTCTCTCATACTCCTACAGTGAGGGATCGCCCCCCCATGAGTAGGGATACTTATTGACTTGGAACACCTTGAGCCCCTCAAGCACCTTAGTCATGGAGCACCTTAGCACCTTAGTAATTAAGAACCTCAAGCACCTTAGTAAGCAAGCATGACAAGCACCTTAGTCAGCAAGCACGACAAGCACCTCAAGCTTGGGCCAGGTTTCCGCATCAAGAACAGTTCTAGCTTACCTACGGTCTAAGTACTTTTAACACTAACCTTTGGAGATCTTTGAAGCTAACCCTAAGCTATTTAAGCTCCATCAGCTAGAATTTCTCTTTAGCAGACTATCTCTCATTTGGACCCTTTAACCTTGGCCCCATGTTCAGATAGATCCATAAGCACATGTCTATATTCTAACCCTTGTTCCCATTTATTCTCCCACATTAAATGATAAATTTAATATGAGAAAATCATTTGGGCTGGTTAGATATTAGATTTTATGACAAAGATGTTGGAGGATCAATGGAAACAAATGTTTGAAAGTTGTTTTTGACAGATGTCATCATGTCTTTGAATGAACAAGGCTCGCTGCATGAACCTCCTTGGTGAGATCAAGCACCATGGGAGCTCGTCGGTGTCACCTTGGATTTGAATTTTGTGATTCCTTATTGGTAGTTTGATTGCATCACATTTGAGAGCTCAGCTTAAACTTCAATCACTCAGTTATTGCATCCATAAAGAGCTAAACCTGGATGCAAATATACAAAGCCACATGTTTAATATGTTCTCTATCTTTGTCAGAGGATACATTTGTAAGTACTATTAGCAATTTGGCACCATGTTATTGTACTTTAAATTTTAATGATGCATTTGGAATCTTACTCTTGAAAGAAGAACATATACAAGTCCATTGATTAAGGAAAGGACTCTACAATTGACAAAGGTAGAAAGCAGGTGAGAGGAAGTTCCTGAGAGAACTTAGACTTTTTATAATCACACTAGATCTCAAGAAAAGAAAGTGTTAAATCCTTTCATGAAAAAAACAATTCCCACACTATGAAAGACTGCTAGAAGTTGAAAGGGGTGTATGCATGAACGTTGGAAATAGGAGAGGACAGATAAAGAGAGAGAAAACTAGACACATCATTAACTTAACGTAATGAACAAGTGAACCATATAATATCAATGTACCACAGACCTAATTGACCGTGTCAAGCATAGGAAGCTTTCCTAGTGTATTATCACATTGAACTAACAAACCCCCCTTTAGCCTATTGGTGGAGCTAACCGATGAGATGACACTTAACTCAAAAGAAGGTGATTGGTGTAGGTAAAACGGTTCCAAGCCGGTATCCACATCATAGACTCAATGGTAGTGGAGCTCCAACTATGATTTTCGATGAATTATCCATGTGCATCCATGGGGCTCAGAGACATGTGTTTTAAACATTCAAAGGATGGGACGTACATATGTCTCAATGAACAAACAACCCCTCCTAAATTCAAATGCTTTATGGAGATAAGCAATAAAAAAGTGCTCTCAAGGTATAGCTTATGCAAATGCAAGGGCAGTGTTAGTACATGTTAGAGACATGGGCAATCTCAAAACCGGACAAAAAATGCATATGTATAGGTCAAAGTAAAACCCCTTCTACAAGAAAAAATCTTCGAGGTTATTCATGCTATGATGTACAAACACTAAAATATTTTTATGGTTTATTTTCTAAAAAAAATTATAATTTTGAGATTTTGAAAAGCCCATAAAATGGTAGAGGACTTAGAATTTTTTCAGTGTTGAGCCTTTAAATGTGATAAAGTTGTACCAATTGCATCAATTGAATGTAGTTATGTTCTACCATGCTTCTCTTGGTCCAAATTTTTGTAACGTTACCATCTCTAGCTTTTGTGGCTATTGCATTTACATGCTCGCATGCTTGATTGATATGTTTTATATAATCCTTTCTTCAAGCAAGTAGTTTGAACTTGTTGCTTTGGAAGATGGTCAGACACATGGGCCAAGAACTCCTTTGGTGAGAAAATTTGACCAATGTATAAGGGGTCAAGAGATAGAAGTCTCACAATATAAAGATGCCAGGAATTCATTAAAAAATAGTAGATTGAACTTGAATTATCCTTGTGCTTTAGTGATGTTATCTGTTGGGGATCGTCTTGCATAGTGGCATGTGGAGATATAAAAATCATGTGGTGTGAGGATCTCTCGACAAAATGTTTAAGATGTTAAATGATTTTAAAATTAAATCTTCCAAAAATAATCAACATTGTGGATTCACGTGGCCAAACATGGTGCTCACATGGTGCAAACATCAGGGATGAGGTTGATAGTGACCATTGATGTTGGTTGAGGGCCTCAAGCACGGCTTATCACATGTGTGCAATGATGCTTATCCTTATTGAAGAAATAACAAGTTGGAAGCTTGGCCCAATGCACTGTCGAAATGGGATGTCAGTTAAATGGGATTGACAATGGCTAGAAGTAGCCAATAATGGTGCTATGAGCTTCTAATTAAGTGCAATCCATTGAGACATTACAAGAACCAGCAAAGATTGCACCTTAACAATAATGGGATTGACAATGGCTAGAAGTAGCCAATAGACCTTAACAATAATGGCTCGATGCATTGTAGAAATGGGATGTCAGTTGAATGGGATTGACAATGGCTAGAAGTGCCAATAATGGTGCTATGAGCTTCTAATTGAGTGCATGCTATTGAGAAATTGTGAGAACCATCAAAGATTGCACCTTAACGATAATGGGCTTAACAATGGCATATGTTGATGGTCGATTAATGTTGAGAGTCTCTACTTTTAACACGCCATGAGCTTGTAAGGGTGGCTAGAAACTTGTACCTTGCAGGCATGCGTTGTATGCTACTTGATTTTGGGTGTGGTGGAAAGTGGGTAGTAGTCATGGTAGCTAGTTAATAGAAATATCTTTTAAAGATTTCTATTTTTAAAAGTAGCATTTAAAAATGTGTAAATGTAGTGTGGGTTTGAGGGGCAACTAGCACCACTTCACTGAGAAATCATGAGGCCCAAGCGACACTTGTAGCGAGAGGGGACTCAAGGGATCAAGGTGGTCAAGGCATAGAGAACCCATATCGAGTTGGAAGCTATCTAGGTATTGACTTGGAAGCTACCAGGTATCAAGCAGGAGAACAAGGAAAATATTTTTATGCATCAATTGTGGCCCCACTTTATCAAACCATGCTGGAAACTTTACCACCTTCTTTATCAGGCCACCGTTGTCAACAAGGAGATCACATACACTTTTTGAGAGTTGCCACCTGAGACCCGAATGGTGACAAAGTTGCATGGGAAATTGTTGGGGAGAAAGTGGTGGAATGTAATGGAATATGGCTATAACATTGACTGTAGTGGAAATTGAAATAACAACTCATTATCTTGGCATGTATAATACTTGTAAAAGACAGAGAGAAATGATTAGAGAAATTGACAATAGTTGAGGACTGGATTTATGGGGAGCCGGTCCCCCCTCCAAAAGGCTTTGTTATTATAGATTCCCCTAGAAAGAGAGACTTGGTACAATACAAGATTTTGTTCCTTGAGACCTCGTTGGTGCAATGAAGATGGAAGACTTCATACACCAAAATTACGCCCTTAATTAACTTGCAAAAGAATGAACATATCCATGGCCTCAATACTAGGACATCGAACACCGTCAAAGGTGGAGAGAGCTAGCAAGGAGTGAGGAAAGGGAAGAGGAAGAAGAAGTAACATACAAGAAAGAAATAGACACCTCACTTGTTATTACTCTTGTTGCTTAGCATAACATAATAGATAGTAATGGAGATGAAGAATATGGCAAGCTTGCACTTTGGAGCATGGCTCTTGGTTGGATTTTCATTTCATAGCCAAGAGTTGTTGGTGTAGGCTCTCAACTTCTCAATCTTGGAGAAGGAGATGGAGTTCTTGCACAACACACTATGAGAATGTGAGTGTGTGAGAGAGGATATATAGTCAAGCACACCCCCTCCTTGCTTGGGTGGACCCCTCCTTGTAGCTCATGCTTGAAGCTCATTAACTCATGTCAACCTAGCCAATCACAAGCCTAGGTCATTTCAAGCAATCGAGGTAGACTTTGGACAAGTTTCCTCCTTTGCCCTTTGAGAGAGAGGACTTGAATAAAGATTAAAAAATTAATTAAACAAACTAAATTCTCATTGGACCCTTTAGAGGCCAACCAATAGGTGTTAGGCACCTTATGAGGGAAACATGGGGAGGAGCTTGTTATGTGTCCTTGTTTCCTCTTTAGACTTGGCTTGCCTTGAGTGTGTGTGTGTGTGTGTGTGTGTGTGTGTGTGTGTTCTCTCTCATGTCCCTACTTGTAGGGATCACTCCCCTTGTCTAGGGATGTTGTTGACTTTTTGGAACTCCTCCAATCCCTCAAGCACCTTAGTCGTGAAGCACCTTAAGCACCTTAGCCATAAAGCATGACAAGCACCTCAAGGACCTTAGTCATAAAGCATGACAAACACCTCAAGAACCTTAGTCATCAAGATCGACAAGAAACTCAAGCACCTTAGTCAGCTCAAGCACGACAAGCACCTCAAGCACCTTAATCAGCTCAATTACGACAAGCACCTCAAGCACCTTAATCAGCTCAATTACGACAAGCACCTCAAGCACAGGCTTAGATTGTCTAAGGTCTAAAATACCCTAAGGTCCTAGGTCTAAGTACTTTCAACACTAACCTTTGGAGGTCTTTAATGAAGCTAGCCCTAAGGTCTTCTAAGTTCCATTATCTGGTCATTTCTCTTTGATAAACCATCTCCCTGTTGGGCCCGTCGCCTTCTCTCCCTTTGGTCCCGTACTGAGATAGACTAAAAGCACATGCCTATATTCTAACTCTTGTTCCCGTTTATTTCACCACATTAAATGATCAATTCAATATGAAAATATCATTGGGGTTAGATAGATATTAGATTTATGGCATTACCTCTCTCTTGAAATCATAGTCGTCCTCGACTATGAGAAGATAAAGCCTTAGTCATTAGTATACCTTTCTTAGCGGGTAGAGGATCCCCTTTTTACCCTACGACATCATTCCAAGATCGATGACTATCCATTTGGTTCTTGGGAGAGTTAGATACCACAAGGATGTCTGCTGTTTAGTTCATGTCATACTTTCCAAAGTAGAGTGACAAATTCTACTTGGTATTTGGGAGACGTCGTCATCACAAACATGATTCTAAGCATGCATACTACTCAAATTTTTGCACAATAAAAGAGATACCTAGTCTTATAATAAAAAACATTGATCATTCAAAAGAAATGTTTACATTTGCTTACCCTACTGTAGCATTGTAAGCATTGACAAGGTTCATACTATCCTTAAGTTGTGTTCATTGCATCCATCTTCAAAAGGATCATTTTTGAACTTAATTCCGATAATCTTACCATGGCATAGTACCTTGTCCTCATGCCAAAGGATAGCTTCGGGTTGTAGCACCTCTTCTTGATCTTCGAGGCTCATTATTATGCCCAATAAGTATTGAAATTTACTAAAAGCCAATACAAAGAAAAAATTTAAATGAAAAAACACAATGTATATACTATACACATGATCTTTTATCATCTTGCATCCTCAGATCTTGCAATAAGTTGCTCCAGCTATTGTTACTTCCCCCTTCCCATTTTGAGTTATCTTGGACGAAGGTTTGTGCAATGTGCATGGGCAGGAACAGTGTGGCTGTAATGTGGCCCTATTGTGCTTATTAAAGAGATGCAATGGATAACAATATGAGGATACTAAATTTATTTTTCATTGGCATTCATTGGCAAGGTTCTATATGAGCTACATTTATTAAATAATAGCTGTTGAAGATGGTACACTCATTCCTTGATGGTCTGTTTAGTTAGTATTGTTGGTAGTTTGTTGAGTTGTCCTGGTGTAGCTTTGGGTACCCACGTGTAGATTGGCTGTGGAGACTACAAAGTCTGTTGTTGCTTTGGTTGTTTGGGTCTCCATTGCTAGTTTGGGTTTTTGGCAGTTGTTGTTGTTTTTGATTTGTATTTGGGAATCCATTTATAGTTGGGTTTCTTTGATCAGAATTTAATCCTCTGTGTGGATTCCTTCCGCCAAGTAGAACTTCACCCAGTGGTTGTTCCTTATCTTAAAATTGGTTGGACTCAGTTAGAAGTTGGATTTGAAGGTGTTGGTTTGAACCATATCTATGTCAGTTTGGTTGTCATTATGGATTTGTTTACGCAAACTTGTCTAACCTTTCTCCCATGGATTGTTGTTGATGGTTGAGGCTTTATTGTAACCTATGGCTCTTGCTGATCTAGTCATATATTACAAGTGTGATCTGTCTGTGCCAAGGGAGTGACATGTACGCGGTGCCCTTAAGGTTGTACTTCAGAGTGTCATCTTGCCAATTTGGAACTACTTTGTACGTTCACATCCATGAAACTCCCAAGATGATTGGTTCATTAAGATCTATTTCTGACATTACATGAAATTGATGAGAACATTAGCTAACATCAATGTTGATTGACACATTAGCTTGTCCCAAGCTAACCATTGTCCCTTGTTTGTTGCTTTGAGATCGCTTTTGTTTGGCGTCACCATCTCATCTGGAACTTTAGGTATGTCAAATGCTTTATGGAATTACAAGTGCTTGTTCTATCAATCCATTGATAAGCTGGACATTGATTTGCTCATTCATACCTCCAAGCCAATCCAACTCAATCTGAATTTCTTTGAGATGAGAAGATGGTGTTTCTAGTTGTCAAACTGGAGCTATATTCAGTCGTTCTTTGCATTTTAGAATCTGCAACTTTTCTTTCTCCTTTGCATGGTCTTGGATGGCTTGAGATTTCTGCTTTTGTTCCTTTGCTTGTTGAATTTTATCCAACATGTCAGGAATGAGATGTAAATGATATTTCTTTAATCTACATCCATTGACCTAGTTAGGCAGCTGCTCTCCATCAATGTCACAAGTTTATGTCTCCACTTGGTGATATGTCACTGATCACAAATGGACCATTTCCTTGCTTTTCCAATTTCTTACAGTGTTGCTTCAAGGTAGAGACTAACACATAGTCTCATTTTTTAAATTTCTTGTTTATTACGTGATGGTCATGAGACACTTTCATTTTCCCTTTTTTGTGCATATATGACCACAACAGCCTTGAGTCACAATTCATCTAACATGGTGAGTTGAGAAACTCTGTCTAACAAATCATGTCTAGTCCATCCTAAGTCCTCTGCTACTTGTAGTGTGGGAATTAAGAATTTTAAGGGCAATATGGCATTGATTAGAAACACCAAATTGAAAGGTGTTGTCTCCAATTTTGTTTTGTATGCCACCCTATACACCCAAAGAGTTGACTGTAATTTTTGGTCCTAGTCGCTCGTCTACAATTTTTGTGAGCATGATACACAGAATTTTGTTTGTGCTCTTCGCTTTTCTGTTTGCTTGAAGGTGATATGGCACTGATTTCAAATTAAGCACCATGAAATCTTGTAATAGATATTCAATCATATCATTTATGAAGTGAGTCCCTCAATCACTCACTATCTCAATCAAAATCCCATGTCTAGTGAAGACGTTCTCATATAAGAACCACGTTTTCATATTGTCGTTGTTCTTTTGTGTTGCTTTGGATTCTACCCACTAGTCAAATAATATGTGCCCACCATGATGTATTGAGCATGCATCCTATATGCCAATGGTGAGACAGGTCCAACAAAGTCTATCCTCCTTTTGGCGAAAGCCCTTGCACCCATAATCGGTCTTAATGGAATTTTCTTGTTGCCTTGCATAGGTGTTTTGGTGGATTGGAAATCATCACAACATTTCGCATATTGTTAACCATCCATATATAGAGTTGTCCACTACAAGAAGTATCGCTTTCATAGTTTTGTCTGCAAAAAAGTGACCTCCTATCGGTCCCACATGTGCTTGATCAAGAATAAATAAATACTCACTTTTCAGGGAACAAAATTGCAAATGGTTATCATTTCCTCTTCAATAAAGGTGATTTTCAGTTATGACATAGTTTTTTGCCTCTCTTTGGTGGATTGTGTTTTGTATAGATCTACTCATGTCTGCTAGCAAGACTCCCTTTTCTAGGTAATCCATAATGTATTCTTCCCACTTGGGTGTTGCTGCTAATCTGAATAGTGTAGCACGTTCAAATGGTGAGCAATGATATTATACGTTCACTCCACCTCAGTACCATCTCCATATTGAAAAGATACAAATCAAGAAGATTGTCATCAACCCCAAGATGTGCTTCTCCATGAGTCAATCAAGACAAATGATCCACCCTCTGATGCATACTCCTCTTTTTGACTCCTGCAGTGAAATCAAACTCAAGCAATATAATAAACCATAGAACAATCCTTCGTGTATTGCATGGATTTCTCACCAAGTACAATAGTGCTAGATGGTAAAAAAAAAACATAAATTTTTTCGCAAGAAGGTAGTGTCTAAACTTCTTGATGACATAGACCATTCCCAATCTTTCTCTTTCCATGGTTGTATAATTTCTTTTTGCACTATTGAGCTGTCTATTGGAGTAATAGATGGAAAAATCCGATATTATTTTCTCTAGATTGTGCTAGGATGCATCCAAATGCATATGCTGATGCATCTACGTGGACATGAAAGATCTTCTTCCAATTAGGAGCCTTCAGAATTGGTGTTGAAATCAATCTCTTCTTCAATTGTTGAAACACTTTTTCACATTTCTCATTCAAAACTTGAACTTTGTGATAGAGCATAGAGAGATTTTGCAATGTCTGCATACATATAGATAAACCTTTAGTAGTAGCCACAATGGTCCATAAAAAGGCTTGTACCTCCCTAAATTTTGTGGGTCTTGGAAGAGAAACAATGACTTGTATCTTCTCAAGATGTGTGGAAATGTCATTTTTCAACACAATGTGCCCTAAAATGTTTCCTTGTCTTACCATGAAGACACATTTCTCCATATTCAAGAAGATACAAAAAGTTTTTTACTTCTCAAAGACCTTTTGAGGCATTCAACATATTCGTTTTTCAGCAAAGAATGCACACATAGGTCATCCATGTAAATTTCTAAGAATTGTCTTAGATATTCTTTGAATGCGTGACTCATTATCCTCTGGAATGTGGCAAGTGCATTGGTCAAGCCAAATGGTATCACCTCATAAGAAAACATGGCCTATTCTATTACAAAGTCCATGTTGTGCTGTTGGCTTTATAGTGAGCTCATTATAGCCCAAAAAATTCATCAAGAATGCTGTAAGCTTCCTTGCCCGCAACTCTCTCAATCACACGATCTATGATGAGTAAGGGATAGTTGTATCTTATGGTCGAAATATTTACGTGCTTGAGATTCACACACACTTGCAATTTGCCTTTTTTTTTTAAACTACCATAATTGGTGACACCCAATCTATGTGTTCAATCTCATAGATAAACTCCATAAATTTATCTATCTCCTCCTTGATTTTATTTGCAAATGTCTATTCGTAAGTGTAGGGATATTGTCTGTGCGGTTTAGCGTCACTCTTAAGAGGTATTGTATACTAACACATACTCAGATCCACATCCTTAAGGTCCTTGTATGACTAAGCAAACACAGCTATGTACTGTTTGAAAGTAGCTATTAAAAGTTGCTCCTCCTCCTCAGTGAGGTCTATGGTTATGTACACTGATCTTGGTTCTTCTCCTAGTTAAGCTATATCAATCTTCTTTGCATTCTCGGGTCTATCATAAGAGGTACCTGGTTCCTTGAATTCCCTCATTGACTACTGGATCACAATTGTCTGTTTTGGATGGTGTACTGTTTATAGTGAGAGGATGCATCAAATTTATCCTTTTCACTTTCTATCTGTGTTGTCCAAACTTCCTTTAGAGTCTGTTCACCTTTTGATATTTTCTTTTTTATTCAATTTTGGACATTTTTGTTGATAATCTCATTGTGTCCTTGGGTTTCTTTTTGTTTTTCTTCTTTGTGCTTGTCAGTTGAGAGGTTGACTTTAGTGGTTTTCTTGTGATTTTGTCTTGGACACACTCCCACGAGCATTAGATATCATGTTTTGCTCAATAATCAAGGCATTGGATTCTCTTGTCGATTTTGTTGTTTTCTCACTTATTTTGTTTGATATCTTTGTTGTCTCCTTGATTTTTGATTTGGGAATTCAAAGAAGATTGCCTCATTTTGTTTTGTTATATCCTCGTTTTTTGAGCTACTCGATAGATCGTCCTCCTCAGCATAGTTTCCTAACTCGTCACTCTACAAATCATGAAACTCTTTGTCATAAAATCTAATATCTAACCAACTCAAATGATTTTCTTATATCAACTAGACACAACGTGTTTCTAGTGACTCGCTCAAATGTGGTGCATGCCTTAATTGCAAATCATTTTTTAGAGTTTTGTTTCTCATGCCCTCTATAAAGAGAACTGACAATTGTTGCGTCTTGTGGTAACTCTTGAACGGGACTTCTCTTGATATATTGTTTGAAGCGAAGCAAAGATTCCTTGACTTTCTCGTTTTTCTTTTGCTTAAACCATATTGTGTTTGATTTATCTTTTGGAGAATTCCTCTGCAAATTCACACAGGAGCTCCACAGGATTTGATCAATGTTTGGGAAATATCTATTATTCAATGGCTGGAACCAAGTTAATGTTGTTCCTTCCAAGGTCAATCCAAATCCCTTCTATTGAGCTACAACTTGTTCATCTCTTAATTAAGACTTACTTAAAAAGTGAAACATGTGCATAAGGATCCCCTAATCCATTGTTCTTTTTGACAACACATTTTTTCACTTGAGATGTCACATTCTTTGTGTTTTAGCTACCATTCTCATTACTCTAGGATCTCCTAATACAACATCTCTCACTTCATATCCACCGTTGGGAACTCTACTGAGAGTTCTTTCAATCACTCTCTCATCGGGTTATAAGTCCCTAGCTTTGGTCCATGTGTTTGGAACCCTCATAGTGTGGATAATGTATGGAGTGTCACTCCCTCGATGTGCGGTCATTGCAACCATCAAACTTAAGGATACCATCAGTCTAGGTACAAAAAAATATGGTTGACTAAACAAATCCTCCACTCTAGTTCTCATAGTACACGCTCTCATGAATTCTAGTCTCTTCTCAAAGATAGCTAGTCTAGAAGTGCTAGGAGTGACATAGTTAGATGAAGTGGTCCTCCAAAGTATGTATATCTCTCCATGTCCTTGTGGTCTACAAGATAGTACCCGAGATCATAGGAGTCAAATACAACCATCATCGCCATCATCCATGTGCTATGTTGATAGCATCTAACCAATGATCAAGAGAAAGTTTGGAAGGGTAGGTATCTTTATTGGTTTGTGGCTGATCTCCTTGTGATAGACATCCCACATAGTACTTGATAATGGTTCAACACCATCACCATTTGAGTCAATATATGTCATGTCGACCAGAAGAGTAAGTTGTGCAAAGAGGTGTTAGCAGCAAGCTAACTCAGATACCATTTTTTGGAGCTCTCATTGTAAAAACACCTATTATTTTGATAAATCGGGAATATTGTAATCCCTATTTTACGGATAAACATTGTAATTGATGAGCCGGGCTACAAGCTTCCAGATTGTATCAACCAGTCTTTACCATCTTTAGTTAGAGCTCCCAGATTATTAGTTTTGACCACCAAAAACCTTGGCTAAGGTATAAAAGACAATTTTTATAAGTTATTTAAAAAGTTTTGGATAATGAAATACATAGCATGAGCTAACGGCGCTCACTTCTCTCCTTCTCTCTCCCTCCCCGGTTGTCACATCGCAGTCTCGCCTGTTGCGTTGCAACCGCAGGTAAGAGCTCTACGCATTGACGTAAACATTTCACAGTGTTTCGTAGTTGTTGGCGTCGTCGATCGACAACCTAATTTCATCATAAGTAGGAATTTACACTTAAAAATCAAAAACTAAGTATAGGCAGGGTACTAGGGCATCACTGCTAAGCATTTAGATGCATTCTGGGTCAAAAACGACTAGGTCAAAAATCGATTGCTGTTAATAATCGTGATTTTTGCATTTGACCTAAGTGGGATTTGAGACCATAAGCATGTGTGCTTAGGTCTTATAAACTTGTCCTAGAAGTTCCGTTACGTTTGGATGTCATTTGATGCTGTAACGGATGTGATTTGTTTGTCGATGAGCGATTGGCTTTTGGTGATTTCAATCACTTGAGTGTAGCTTGAGTTAGATGCGAGTTGTTTGTTGTTTTCCAATAGATTGACAACCTCTTGTAGCCTCTATGCACTAGTCGAATCAGCTTCGTCCCATGGATTGACAATTTAATCGTGGTTCTTGCTATGTATGCAATAAGATAGGAGTGAGGTTAGACACCCGTTTTTGGCACCGCTACCAGGGATCGAAGAGACCAAAACTAGGGAAAAACATGAGCATCTTTTGAAGTTATCCTTTAACTTCTCTAGAATCTCCTAGAGTAAAAACTTTCTTTTAGAAGTGCATAGCTTAAGATTGTCATCTTTTGCTGTGTATAGGTAGCTTGGAAGTAATCGTACTTGCTGAGTGCCTTTAGGATTGCAAGATTGTAGAATTAGATTAGGATTTTGGGAATGATTGATAGACGAGACACGTCTTAAGATCAATGCTTAGAAAACCATAAAAAACAAGAAAATGAGTGTTCGTGGACACTTTTCACAACCCCATTGCATTAGAACCTAGGAGTAGGGTAAGTAGGATTCGAGGTGGATTTCAGCACATTGCTCTCTCTGAAAGAATCAATTGTGGGTTGTTATTTGAAGTTGCAAAATTTTAGATCTACGGCTAGAAATAGCACGAAAAGACTCCAAACCGCTCAATCCGACTGGAGAGTATGCTTAAAATTTGTATGAACCAGTGGGTAAGCTCAAGGACACATTGAGGTAAAATTTTCAAGACTTTGCAAAAACTCAGATTATTTACTTTTTCTTGATATTTTAGGCCAAATTAAGTTTTAACTTGATTCATAGGCTTAAAGTAGCCCATGAAAAGATTGTTCATCGAAAAAGTGCAAAAAAATATTCATTTTGGGCCTAAGGTAAATAATCGTAATTATTTACTTTCAGCTTAAAATTGACGAAGCTTGATACCAATGACTCATTGCATGTGTACAAACAACTTTTGTAAAGGACCAAAGAATTTTAATCACCAAACTGACAAAAAACTGGATACTGACTTTCGGAAACTTGAGTGTAAATTGGGGAACTTATATTCAAAATCAATGAAACTATATTCATAGGCTTATGTTGATGTGATAGACATGTGTACATACTTAGTTGATAAAAAAAATACAAAAATTTGTCAGAAGTAAATAATCATGATTATTTACATTTGTCCCATTTTTCAACTTTTTTGACCAAGTTAGCATACCACTAGCTTTACCATGTTAAAATAAGCCCACAAACCAAATTTGGTAAGATTTGGATCATTGGATTGAAAATTGTGACCAAATTTGCAAAGTCAGTCTGCAGACACAAAACTGATGACCATTTGAAAAAAAATTATCCAAAATTGATAAAACTTGGCTAGGGCGCTTAAGTTGAGGTGCTTAACAAATTTATGTCAAGATTGGGACAAAAACTTGCAAAAAATTAGCTAGAGTAAATAATCGCGATCATTTATATTTGCTTCAAAAATTGATAATCTTGCACATTTGAGTATACCACAAGGTCAATCATATCAAGTAGACCACACAAATCAATTTTGGTAAACTTTGGATCACAAAAGTGAGACTTAAGCCAGATCCTTGAAATCAGAGTCTGCGGACACGAAACAATTGCTAAACTTGAACAGATTTTGTCCAAACTTAGTGAAACTTCTCCAAAGACCTTAATAGATTGTATACTTGGCAAAAGAAGCCAAAAAGTACAAAAAATTGAGAAAAGTTAATAATCGTGATTATTTACTACTGCTACAGAGAGATACCATTTTTTACTTTTGAACTTGTACAGTGTTAGACCAACATAATACAAGGCCACTGGGCAATTTTGGGTTCAATCGGATCTAAATTGGTACATGTTCACTCAGTTTCCAGTTCACTCAACTGTTGAGTCACTTAGCTCTATTTGCAGTGATATACGCAAACCAATCACAATAGTTAGCAAAAACTACACAGTCTTTGTGAAAGAATAGCTAACTGGATCAAAATTGATACCAGAAATCAGGTTGCTGACAAGTCAATCCCAAGTTAAGTACTCTATCCACAGCTTCACAAGTCTTTTATGAACCTTAGATCTGGTCGTGTACCATGAAATCAAGGCATATTTGGAGAGACCTCCAATAGAGTATCCATTGAAGAAAGCGTGAATCAAGGAAATTCCTTGCACACTATCCTTGAAGAAGTCTCAGATACTTTTTTAGATTCAATATCTGAAATGTCTTCTTAATCGACTCACTCAAAAACGGGAACGACAGTGCGCTATAAGCATATACTCTCTTTTTATAAGACCAATCGCCATGGAGCTCAGGTTTACCTGGATCTTAACAAAGAGTATGCTATTCGCATTGATGAGACCATGGTATTGAGTTCAAAGAGGAAGTGAGGGCAAAGAAACAAGGAAAAATGTACATGCATAGAAACGAAACTTAGTATCTACAAGTCGAAAACCCTGATGTGATAGACAAATGGGGGCTAAAAGTAAATACCATATGGAAGCAAAAGAAGGGCCATCTAATTTAGATTTTGAGGGATAGGATCAAGTTGATTTGAAGACTTTGAAACGGCTTAGTACGGATAATCCTAGGATTAGAGTCTATTGTTGGGAGGATAGAAATATACAAGATCTCCTATGGACTGCGCATGCCAAATCACGACAACTAACACCCATGAAGATCATCTATATCTTCAAGATCAAAGATAAAGGATCAGCAAACCTACCAATCTACCTGTTTAGGGATTGTTATAACAACAACTTTGTTATGATGACTCCTGAGGAGGTAGAACAAACCAAATACCAAGGGTATTCTATAAGGGATTGGATATTGGGCCAAGGACCAGAAACTATTCCAAGACATGAACACCGTGAGAGATCTTTTGAGAGTAATATTAAGAAACCAAAAATCACCTCATCACGAAGAAAACCGGGTGACACTTAAGCCAATCTAGGGCTACATGAGTCACTATTTCCAATAGACTGGTTTGAAGGACTCGGAAAGGGACCAACTGCAAGGAGACCAGGAGTTGAACCAAATAGACGTGTCAAACCAACTGATTTTCAAAAATGGGTCAAAAAATACAGTGGATCAAGGGATCCATACGACCCACTTAGCAAGCTTTAACCAAGTGCTAAGAGCAGAAGCATATTTGATTTCCATACTCAATTCGAGGGGTTTGGAATAACATTAGAAGGAAAAACATTAACATGGTTCCAAAACATTCCACCAAGGTCAATCATGGATTTGAATACATTAGCTCAAGGATTTGTAGCTGTTTGTTCCAAAATAGGGATCAAACACAATACGGTAGCTCAAATCTATAGCTTTAAATAGAAACAAGGTGAGTCTGTTAGGGATTGTGCAACTCAAATGAAATAATACATTGCTAGATGCCTAGAGCTAGAGATACCTACAGAAGAATGATTAGTATCATTGTTTCTAGAGGGACTACTAAACAAAGAGCTTCATGCTATACTGTATAGCATGAAGCATACAACCCTAGAAGAGTGTGTGTCAAATGATATTGACTTAGGAGACAATTGTGATATTTTCATCGAAGAAGATGTCCCTAAGGATAACCAAAGTGAGAAAACAATCATCCACTAAACCAGCACAAGTGGGAACGATTGCTGCACCACCACTTTTAGCCATAGAAGACATGCTCAAAAGGATGAATGGCATGATGAATAACATGTAAAAATCACCTATGAGGGGACTAGGGCAAGGGATACCTCAACAAGGACAACCAATTAGACCGCTAAAATGGTGTGAAATTGAGGGTAAATGGACCAACCATGAGACCAATGAGTGCTATTATCGACCAAAGTATGATGGGAATGTTCAATATGTGCCTATGAGGCCACAAGGACAACCTCTATACAAATATAATCCTAATATGGCCCCACCTCAAAGACCACCGATGGGTATGGAAATACCCCAACCCGTATTGGGCCAACAACCTCCAAATCCAGGAGATAATGCACTGCTTGTAAAGTACATGCATCCAGAGGGAGTCCTAGATGAACAAGCACTAGTGCCTGTTACACTCTATGCTGAGCCTAGTCCGTCTATAGTAATGATGGAAGGAGATTGGTACCATTGACATCCACCACCAATGAAAGAACCTGTGACTTATACTCCACCAGAGCTTGCACCGATGTATTATGTAGCTAATCAAGGTGTTAGACCTCCTATCGTAAGACCCATAATTAAGCCAAAAACTAGAAATTGTCATAATTGTGGTGCAGATGATCAGTGGAAAAATGAATACCCAGAGCCTGACAAAAACCTCAAGCCAGTTGAAGCTTATTGCATACAATGTTGCAAAAAAGGAGAACACTTCTCAGGAGATTGTCTCAAAAATCCTTTAAACAAGGGTAAAACAGTAGTGAACGTAGTCAAGTGATACCTAGTAGTGACGGGAGCAAAGCGAACCCCGAACCCCGACGGCCTCTAAAACACCGGGAACCGAATGGCGCGCCTCGAACCTATCATGGTAAAGCAAACAGGGGGCACCACCTAGCTTCAGCGGCTAGGACGCAAACAACACACCACCATAACAAAGTTTTCATCCAAGAGAGATGGATGCTTGGGAGTAATGATGAAGAGGAAGGGGAATGAGATCAAGTGAGAGAGAGAGAGAGAGAGAGAGAGAGAGAGAGAGTATAGCGGCTTAGTACTTAGGCACCACAGAAGGATGGCGAATCCGAACACCCTTCACACATACACAAGCTCACTCCAAACACAAGACTAGGTGGCGATTCCTCACACCTCACATGGGAAAAACATTGCAAGAAAACATACTCACAAAACCTCAAGCTTTATTTAGAGAATAAGGCGATGAAATGGGGGGGGCATAGGGTAGGGGAAAGAGAAGGGAGACAGTAGTAGAGCACATGGATGATAGGTGGGAGCTGATGGCGAAGACTCGCACGAGGGTTATGTCCATCATCCTTCATTTAGTTGCCCTTCATCTTCCATAGCCAAGGGTGTAGAGGTCATGCTCAAGACAAGCATGGTGATTGCGGTGATGGTGATGGTGTGGGTGTGTGTGTGTGCACTAGGCACACACAGTGCATAGTGTACTCTTTGGTGATGGTGTGTGTGTTTAGTGTGATGGTGACCCCTCTTTATATAGGGGAGGAGGGGGGAGAAATTCTAGAATTTAGAAATGAAGAAATCATTATCTACATAGGCCATGTGACTGTGGGCCCCACTTGTCTGGCTGTGTGTATATGTGCCAGAATAGCAGTCTCATGAGAGAGAGACTAAGAGAGAGAGATGGGTTGATGAAAAAAAGTGAGAGGTGACATGGAGAATAAAGTAATTACAAGAGGGGAGAGAGGGGAGTGTGTTCAGAGGTGAATCTGTGTGCAGATGTATGTGAACACAAGAAAAATCAGGTAACCACCGGGTGGGGACGGGTCTGTGGGCACCTTTTTCAGTGAAACTGAGTGTGTGTGAGTGTGGGGGAGGTTATTTAGCTACAAGACAAGAGACATGGCGCCCTTTAGAGAGAGAGGAGGGTATTTGGGTCATAGGATATGATAGGAGAGAGAAAGAGGGGGTGGGGTATACTATTTTGGAAGATAGGGTAAGTTGCATGTGAGTTAGGGTGCATTATTGGTGAGTTATAATGCATTATTGGTGAGAGGTGGGGTAGCTTGAGGGGAGAGAAAAAGGACAAAGGACAAGGGGAAGAGAGAGGGGGTTGACCTTTTGAGTGGAGGAGAGGAAAAGGGACACCCGGCGGGGCAACAATGAAGAAAAAGGAGGCAAGGTGGGGATGGGCTATCCCGCAGGCATGAGGGGGCCTATTTTACCTTTCTTATATATTTACATAATCATACTTTATTTTTTTCTTACTTTTTCCAATGCCTTTTATCACTCCCTCCCTAGGAGGGGGTTTTCATGGGGTGGGGACGAGAGAAGAGGGGTATGGGAGCTTGGCTTGTGAAAATCCCCCATCATTAGCCCTCCCCTTTTGGCTAGATGCATTCATGTCTCTAGCTCATCTGTTTGATCATTATCGTCGGAGGTGGCGGCTGATGGTGTGTCCTCATCTGGAATGTCAATTGGTGGAGCCTGGTCAAATCGAAGAAAATAAGGTTTAAGTCGCCAACCATTTATCCTGGTTTTATGAAGTTTTCCATCAGCCTCCATAAGCTGGTAGCTTCCATTGGCATACTTTTTCCTGATGATGAAAGGGCCTTCCCATCGGAGCAGGAGTTTCTTATCCTTGCGCGTGTCGAAGCGATTGTCGTAGCGGAGCACCAACATTCCTTTCTTCAATTCTTTTTTCCGGAGATGCTCGTTAAAGCTAAGCCGTCTATGCTCTGCTTGTGCTGCATAATAATTTATTGCTTCTTCTCTGTCCAGCTGCAGTCTTTCCAAGTTGATGATGTGATCTCTCAAATGCATGTTGGGTTGTTGAAGTTGGCTTGCCATTACTCTGAGACTTTGTAGTTGCACTTCAATGGGCAAGATTGCTTTCTTACCAAATACTAGATGATATGGTGTGAATCCCAAGGATGTATGAAATGAAGTTCTGTAGGCCCATAAAGCTAGTAGTAGATACTTATCCCAGTCTCCAGGATGATTGTTTACCTTCTTGGTAATAATTTTAGAAACCATTCCATTTACCTTTTCAACTACGCCATTACATTGAGGGTAATATGGTGAAGAGTGCCTCCTTGTAATGCCCAGTTTCTGCATTAATTCTCCTACCAAGTCTGCTCTGAAACCTGGCCCTCTTCAGAGATGATCTCTAAAGGTGTGCCAAACCTACAACATATGTGCTCATAGATAAATTTAGCTACCTCTACCGCTGTGATTCTAGTGGTGGCTGTAGCCTCTGCCCATCTAGTCATGTAGTCGACCCCCATGATAATGTAGAATTTTCCTGAGTTGGCCCTAGGTAATGGCCCAATGGCATCGATACCCCATTTTTCAAATGGGCCATATGAGAGAATAGGTGTCTGTGGTTCAGGCATAAGTGACCTAGTGCCGGCCTTTTGACACAACTTACACGTTTTGCACCAATGGTGTACATCACGGTTGAGGCTAGGCCATATGAAGCCTGCCTGCAAGATTTTCCTACTTGTTATGTCTAGGGCAAAGTGAACACCACAAACCCCGTCGTGACAGCTAGCAATTACTCCCGTGATTTCGTGAGAGAGAGGGACCTTCTTGAGTATTTGGTCCTTACCCTTACAATACAAACCATCATTGATGAGTCGATACCTTGTGGCCTTCCACGTCAGCCATTGCTTCTGTCCCTTTGTTAAATCTGATGGGCATTCCCCTGTTTCCAAAAAATGCATGATGTCAGGCAAGGCATCACTGCCTTGAAATAGAGGGAGCTTTAGTTTTATTGCTCCAACCACCACTTCCTGTAGTCTTTCACTTGCTAGGGCATCTGCTTCTTGGTTTTGAGCCCTTGGGATATGGTGTATTTGAACTTCTTCAAACTTACCCAACAAGGTTTTTACACCACTTAAGTGAGTCCTTAAACTAGGATTCTTGCATGTCCATGCTCCATTTACTTGCCTTACCAGAAGTAGAGCATCCCCAAATACATTAAGGCGTTGTACACCTTGCGAGACACACCATTGTAGACCCTTGGTTAGTGCTGCATACTCAGCTTCATTGTTAGAATGTGAATCTAACAATTGGCCCAACGAAAATATCTTTGTCACTTTGTCATCAAAGACCACTATGCCTGCAGCTGCTTTGTCGGACGCTCGCTTGTAGGCTCCATCAAAGTAGAGAGAGTATGCTCCTTCTACCATCGGTGGTACTGGAGGTAATCGGACTTCTCCTTCCTTAGATTGCTTATCCTTCCCTTCAAAGATTTGGTAGGTCATGAGTCCCCCCAAACTTGCCCTTGTCGTGCTTTCTACCTGTACTGTGTAGTCAAACTCTTCGAGACGAACTAGCCATTTAGTAATTCTAGCAGACACATCCATGTGTTGTACAACATAGGGAAATATTTCATCCGTGGTTAGAATCACAAATTGCTTAGGCAGCAAATATGACCTAAACTTTGTAGTTGCAAATCTAAGAGCTAGGACTAAGTGTTCCACATGGGTGAAACCTTTCTCTCCTGCTGTCATCATTTGACTAGAGAAGTAGATTGGCCTCATGAAAGATGTCATCGTATCCTTTTGGAGTAGCACAGCCCCCAATGAGTCATCACCAACACTTGAGGTGACATAGAATTTTTCATCTCACTTAGGTGGTGAGATAGTTGGCAGAGTGGCTAAGACCTCCTTTACCTTGTTGTAGTGATGTTCGCTTTCCTCGTCCCAAGTGAAAGTTGATCTTTGAGTGAGTTGTTGCAGTGGTAGAACAAGTTGTGATAGTAGATGTATGAATCTACTTAAGTACCTCACCTTCTGTAGAAAAGAGACCAGTTGACGTGCGGTCGTTGGTGAAGGTAGGGCTATGAGTGCGGACACCTTACTTGGGTCGGCGTTGATACCTCTTGCTGAAATTTCATGGCCTAGTAGAATGACTTTACTCTCCCCAATGTGACATTTATCCACATTTAATTGCCCACCTAGGTTCTGCAACCTGGCCAAACCTTCAGTTACCTTTTCTAAATGTGAAATACGAGAGCTATATATACAAAAATCATCAATGAACACTCTTATGGATGTTCCAAAGAACGGTTGAAAAACATATGTGACATATCTTTGGAATGTGGCAGGTGCATTTGTGAGACCAAATGGCATAACCCTGTATGCAAAACAACCCCATGGCATGATAAAAGTGGTTTTTAGCTGATCTTCCAAGGCTATGCGTATTTGAAAGTATCCTGAATAACCATCACAGACGGTATAGCATTCAAAACCCGCTACTTCATTCAGAATTTCATCCAAGAAAGGGAGAGGAAAGTGGTCTCTCTTTGTAGCTGCATTTAGTGGTTTGTAGTCAACACAGACCCTCCACTTAACATTCTTTTTAGGCGTCACCACTACGGGTGACACCCATTCTGAGTTTTCTACAGGATAGATGAATCCCGCCTCCAGAAGTTTCCTTACCTCGGCCAAGAGTTCCTTTTCTTGTATGACCCCCAGTCGTCGTAGCTTTTGCACAACTGGTTTTACCCCTTCCTTCAGCTTAATATGATGTTCCACCACTGTAATGCCTGTGATTATTTCATAGTTGTCAATGAACAGGTTAGGAAATCCCATCAACTTTGCAAAAAACTATCTTTCTCCTCAAGTGTTAATTCCGTAGACAACATACCCTTCAACCTACTTCCTCCTAGGCCAGGTGATTTGCTCTCCTCTTCATTGGGTTGCCCTTTTGGTGATGGATCACCAATTGTGCTTACCCTTTGTGGATCCTTCATAATGATACCCATCACATCAATGGAACTGTCACTGTCGTCGGTGGATGTGGTCTCCTCCTCAGAACTGGAAGATTCGCTAGTGGTTTCATCTGCCGATGTTTCCAGATTCATTTTCTTCTGCTTGCCAATCCTCATGTCGTAGTAGATTGTCTCCCCTTTCTTACCGGTCATGCGTAGAAGGCGAGTACCCCATTCCTGTTTTGCCTTCATGGCCATCAACCATGGCCTTCCCAAAATTAGTGGATAGCCCTCCCCCTTAGTAGGCATTACAAAAACATCTACCTCTACCTCAGTGTTGAAAGCTTTTATTTTCACGGCACTTACCACACCCACACACTTTACTTTTGCGTTGTTTGCCATCTTTGCCTTGCATGGAGAAGGCCTGTCAACCTCGAGCCCTAATCGAAGCATCATAGCTTCGCTCATTACACAGATTTGTGCACCTCCATCAATGTAGGTGTTTCCAACCCTTTTTCCTTTTATGTTTATGTCGACAATTGGAAGGATGTCATCCATGTTGCATCCCAAAATTGCTCCGGCTACCTTTGTTTTGGAGCGTCTTGTACTTACCATTTTAGACCATTGTCGCCTTACTTTAGGTACAAGATGTAGCAGCTGTGGCCATGTAATCTTCGGTCCTTGCTCTGCCACATCCAATGTTAGATCATAGGGCTTAAAACTTTCCCCTAGCTGGAAGTCGATGATGCCCAATTTCCGTCGTGGCCTGGATGGCCTCTTGCTAGTTTCTCCTCTCATGCTTCTCTCATCATCTGATTGTGTAGCTTTCTCCCTCCTAGCTCTTTTCACAGTCATGGCTTCAAGTGGTTCTAAAAAGGTTACCTTCTCCTTACCCTTGTCCCTCTCCTTTGCTCTGGGTGGATCCACTACTATGGATTTTCCTTTCTCTTCTAGCCTTATGATGTTTACAGTGCGATCAGGTGGTGGGGCTGGTGGAAGAGGTGGGATGGCTGCTTGTAGTGGTGTCTGGGGTGGACGTAGAACTTGTGTTGGTGGGGGTGGTGCTCGGGGTGGGGGTGTTCTTTCTCTAGGGGGTGACAATTGGTTCCTCCTACCTCCTCTATTATAGTTTTGTCGTGGTTTGGGACAGTAGTACATACCGTGACCGTCTTCTCCGCAGTTGTAGCAATGATACTCCCTGTTTTGTCGTCGTGCTCTTCCAGGGTTTTGATCTCTTTCTTGACTCCTCCCTTGTTGTATTAAGTGGACAGACAAATTCTGCAGTTGGTCAGTAATATGGGCCAACATATCTTGTTGGTCATCTCTTACCCCAAGAGCCGGTGGTGGTGGTGGAATGGTGGTTGTCATAGTTGCTGGTCGACGCGATGTTCCTGATTCTATTGACTCGGTTTCTTTGGCTTTCATTTGCAGCTTCTTGTCTTTAAGGGGAGCAATCTCAACGGCTAACTCATACGTAGCCGGGAATCTACCTTTCACCTTCTCCTTGAGAAGCGGCCATAAGCCATGCGTGAACCGATCTTTTTTTAGGAAATCGGGTGCAGCTTCCCTCCTAGCCAGTGACTCAACCCACCGTTCCCAAAAATCCACAAATTTGGACTCATAGGTGGCATATTCTAAAAGACCCTCTTGCTTCAAGTCTCTCAACTTGTCCCACAACTTTTCTGAAGTGGTACCTCCCCCAAAGCGCCTCTTAAAAGCGGTTTTTAAGGGTTCCCAGTCATCCTTGGTTTCTTGTGGAAGTGCATTGTACCATGATCTAGCTTCTAGCTTCATGAGATGCTTAAAGATTCTAACCCGGGATTCATCCGTATCTTTGTTGCTCACTACACATGCTACTTCAAAGTCATCTAGGAAGTCTGTTACCAAATCCTCCCCCTTCTTTCCTTTAAATGTTGGAAATGCTACACTTGCCATGATTACTGAGAGAGAGCTAGAAAGACACACTGCTTAACTTGCAAAAGTTTTTTTCTTCTTTACAAGGAGGCGTGTATACCCTCTTATACTAGGACATAGATTAAAACTTCAAATGGTACATTGCCTTGTACCAAAGGTAAGACAAATGGTTGATCTGATGCTAGAACCTCCAAAAACCGCTCCCCACCCAGCATGGTGTCAATGACGTGCTGGTAGTGAGCCTTTAAATCCAGTATTACCTTGATTGAGTGTACACGTGTTGGTATGTGTGATCTGTCTTGAGGTAGGTTGTACTGATTCATGTGAAGCTTAGAGGTGCTTAGTCACTGTCCAAGCTTGTGGGAGAGGGCGGTGTTCTTTCCTGAAACAAACTCAGTAGATCCCTAGTTTCTCTAGTGAGAGTGTGAGCCAATGATTCCGTTATCTGTGCTGCAGCATCAGGTGCGACTTGAAAACTGACTGTGATAATTACCTCGGTGACTTGAGTTACCCGATTCTCAAAGTAGAATAGTGTTGATTCTCTATTGTGTAGAGCTCCTTCCATTTTGTTGTTGTGGGTTGGTTGTAGGTTGCGGACATGGTTTTGACCTTCTCCTTCTTCTTATTGGCACTTGGCCTATGTATATCCACTGGGTTTGGCGTGTTGGTTGACTCTCCCACTGCAAATCGATTACCGTTACGCCTGGCACTCGAGATTCGATGGAGATGCGGAGTTCGTCTAGTTGTGCTTGGAGCTCTTCTTCTTCTGTCGTCCAATTAGCAAATCCTGCTAGCCATTCATCCATTCACAATAGTTTAGGGATTTCAGTCTTGTAAACTGAAGGGTTTCATGAAAAGATCCTCAGTGGGGGCACCAAATGATGGGAGCAAAGCGAACCCCGAACCCCGACGGCCTCTAAAACACCGGGGACCGAATGGCACGCCTCAAGCCTGACATGGTAAAGCAAACAGGGGGCACCGCCTAGCTTCAGCGGCTAGGACGCAAACAACACACCACCATAACAAAGTTTTCATCCAAGAGAGAGAGATGGATGCTTTTTGAGAGAGAGAGAGAGAGAGAGAGAGAGAGAGAGAGAGAGAGAGAGAGAGAGAGAGAGAGAGAGAGAGAGAGAGAGAGAGAGAGAGTATAGCGGCTTAGTACTTAGGCACCACAGAAGGATGGCGAATCCACACACCCTTCACACATACACAAGCTCACTCCAAACACAAGACTAGGTGGCGATTCCGCACACCTCACATGGGAAAAACATTGCAAGAAAACATACTCACAAAACCTCAAGCTTTATTTAGAGAATAAGACGATGAAATGGGGGGGGCATAGGGTAGGGGAAAGAGAAGGGAGAGAGTGGTAGAGCACATGGATGATAGGTGGGAGCTGATGGCGAAGACTCGCACGAGGGTTATGGCCATCATTCTTCATTTAGTTGCCCTTCATCTTCCATAGCCAAGGGTGTAGAGGTCATGCTCAAGACAAGCATGGTGATTGCGGTGATGGTGATGGTGTGGGTGTGTGTGTGTGCACTAGGCACACACAGTGCATAGTGTACTCTTTGGTGATGGTGTGTGTGTTTAGTGTGATGGTGACCCCTCTTTATATAGGGGAGGAGGGGGGAGAAATTCTAGAATTTAGAAATGAAGAAATCATTATCTACATAGGCCATGTGACTGTGGGCCCCACTTGTCTGGCTGTGTGTATATGTGCCAGAATAGCAGTCTCATGAGAGAGAGACTAAGAGAGAGAGATGGGTTGATGAAAAAAAGTGAGAGGTGACATGGAGAATAAAGTAATTACAAGAGGGGAGAGAGGGGAGTGTGTTCAGAGGTGAATCTGTGTGCAGATGTGTGTGAACACAAGAAAAATCAGGTAACCACCGGGTGGGGATGGGTCTGTGGGCACCTTTTTCAGTGAAACTGAGTTTGTGTGAGTGTGGGGGAGGTTATTTAGCTACAAGACAAGAGACATGGCGCCCTTTAGAGAGAGAGGAGGGTATTTGGGTCATAGGATATGATAGGAGAGAGAAAGAGGGGGTGGGGTATACTATTTTGGAAGATAGGGTAAGTTGCATGTGAGTTAGGGTGCATTATTGGTGAGTTATAATGCATTATTGGTGAGAGGTGGGGTAGCTTGAGGGGAGAGAGAAAGGAGAAAGGACAAGGGGAAGAGAGAGGGTGTTGACCTTTTGAGTGGAGGAGAGGAAAAGGGACACCCGACAGGGCAACAATGAAGAAAAAGGAGGCAAGGTGGGGATGGGCTACCCCGCAGGCATGAGGGGGCCTATTTTACCTTTTTTATATATTTACATAATCATACTTTTTTTTTTCTTACTTTTTCCAATGCCTTTTATCACTCCCTCCGTAGGAGGGGGTTTTCATGGGGTGGGGACGAGAGAAGAGGGGTATGGGAGCTTGGCTTGTGAAAAGCCCCCATCAGTAGCTCTTCTGAGAGCGAACCAATTGTTCCAATCAAGGTAATCACCAAAGCCCAAGCTAACAAAAAGAAACATAACTCCTCTGATGAGTCAGAGAACAAAAAATCCTCCTCTCAAAAGACCAAAAGAAGCAGAAACAAAAGGTAGAGATGAGAAAACAGAAACAACATACCAAAATCGAGGAGAAAACAAAACAGCTATTCCAGGAAAAGGTAAAAGAAACTAGAAGTGGAATGAAAGAAACTACTGTGAAATCTGGAGGATCAATTTTGGTTGATAAAATTTTTGAGCCTATTAATGCATCCTTGGAAGCCTACCAAGCAGGTCTTAAAGCAGGCCAAAACATGAAAAACAAATGGAAAAACTATCCTTCTCCATACATGGAAGCAGCTAAGCTTGAAGCTTATCAAAATTTGGTAAGAACAAAAACCCAAGCTCGAAAGTATGACAAAACCGGAGGAGCTTGTGATAAGAGCCAATAAAGAAAAATCTAAAGTGGTGGTAGAACCCCACCATGAAACAAAAGAGCCAGAACTTATTGTGCTGGACAACGAAGATGCCTGAGACAGAATTCCATTCGTAGAAGAAGATTGGCCAGGCCACTTATGGGAAAAAGCTAGAGAGATTAATGATGGGAGCTTAACTCTGAAATCAGCTCTTATAGAAGAAGTTTGGTTAGAGAACCTACCTCCTGATATGGACATGGATGTACAATCCTTGTATGGGGATTGTGGATGTGAAGCTGCAGGAATGTCTAAACCATTGACCTTGAAAACGTTACCCTCTTACTTGGGAGATAACAAAGATGAATCCATAGTGTGCGAAACCACTCAAGTAAAGAGAGTGGAACAGACCCTAGAAGTAGACAACATCCATTCAATCATGTCTACACCAATCCAATGCACTCTTACTTTAGGATAACTATTGAAAATCAGGCCATATTTATGGAATGATCTACAAAAAAACTCTAGAGAAGGTGGGAGTAACGGGGCTAATCCAAAAAATTTGGGAAAATTGAAACATGAAATGGATAACAAAGAGATTCGATCTGTTACAATGAACAAAGTCGGAGAATACTATGAAGGGGAAGAAGGAAACACGACCCTTCCAGATGAGATATAATGATATAGAAACCATGGCAATACTGGATAGTGGGGCAGGCATAGCCATAGCCACGAAAGAACTATGGGAATCCTGGGGACATCCAACCATTAGACAAACTCGAATGAAATTGCAATTGGCTGATGGACATATGAAAGGCCCTTAGGACTACTGGAAAAAGTGATAGTAATTCCTCTGGGATTGAATATCAACACACTTTTTCCATAGTAAACTATGGAAAAAAAGCTCAATTACAAAATCATATTGGGAAGACCTTTCATGCGACAAGTACAACTTGTTCAAGATTGGGGAAACAATTATCTATACTTGAAGCAAGTGGGATCAATAACAAGGGTTAATCTAAAGGATCACACTTTTAGAGATGTCATGAAAACACACATACAAGAGCTCGAGTCTCTTCGGCTAAAACTAAGCTTATGTCATAATGACTAATATCTAATTTTCCTAAATGTTTTTCTCATGTTAAACTGATCATTTAATATGGGGAAGTAACATGGGAGAAAAAGGTAGAATATTGGTTAAGCTGGCCGCCACAATAGGGATCCAAATGAGGGAAAATAGGGATCCAAAGGGGGGGCCATCTACAAAAGAGAAATGTGTGACAATGGGCTTAAAATACCCTAAGATTCAACCCATTAAGACTTCCAAAATGCTAAGGTTCCAAAATTCAAAGGTTGTGTCCAATGGTCAAAAGTCTAGGAAAATTGGATGCTTTATGTGTATCCCAAAAAGTATTCACAACTCCTACATAGGAGGGGACGAGCCCTAGAAGTAGGGGATGAGAGAGAAACACACACACACACACACACACACACTCACAAGATTCCTTTACACAGGGGACACATGTCAACTCCCTAGGCCAAATGCCCACAAGGTGTACTCAAATCCTATTGGATGGCCAAGGAGGTGGACCAATGAGAATTAGGCTAGAGTAAATCTAGTTTTATTAATTTAAAAATACTTAATAAAAGAACCAATAAGAATTAAGCTCTCTAGAAGACTATTGGACAGTCCCCCAAGGGGTCCAATGAGCATTCAACGGCCCAATGGCTTGCCTAATTCCTATTGGCCAGGAGACAAAGGGGTCCAATGAGAGTTTAGTTGCATTTATTAATTACCTAAAGCTCTCACAAAAGGGGAAAGGGGGACATATGTCAGAAGGCTATCACTTATGCTTCTTAATACTCATTGGCTAATCCTGGAAAGGGCCAATAGGGTTTCATCATGAGCAAATAGCAAGAGGGGTCGACCAAGAGAGAGAGGGGGTTGATTTTCTCAAGGAATTATCCACACACACACAAACTCCTATGTGAAGCAAGAAGACTCTCTCTCTCCTTCTCAAGCTTAATGGAAAGCTTATCACCTACTTCAAGCTTGTGAGAAGGGAGGCCTACACCAACAACTCTTGGCTTTCTGATGCAAATCCAACCAAGAGTCAAGCTTCAATGCATGCTCATCTCCTCCACCATGCTAATTTCTAAGCTAAGATATGCTAATATGAGTGATTATGTGAGGAGATGTACATCTTTCTTGTAAGAATATTCTTTCTTCCTCTAAATCTACTCTCATACCCTGCTAGATCTCACCATCTTAGAAGGTGTGTGAGGTCTTGGGTCTGAGACCGTGATCCAAGAATGTCGGGGGATTTGTGTTCGAAAGGTGAGCCGGGAAGGCGCGGGGTGTGCGCTCCTTGCCGCACTGTCGAAGCAAGGGACTTGCCGATACACCGTGTGCGAGCCACAAATGGCTCCAAGCACACAACAAGCCTAAACTAGCAAGCTCAAGAGAGCAAAGGGTGTGTCACTCACCGCTCTACGCTCGCCTTCGTGGTGGATTCCTCGCCGCGAAGAAGAAGAAGCTACAGTCGTGCCGCGCTCAACTGCTTCGCTGCCGTCGTGCCTTCGTAATGCTCGATCGCACACACACTCTCCCTCTCTCTCTCTCTCACACACACACACACACACACACACACACACACACACACAAGGAGGTGAAGAAGAAGAAGATGGAGATGGAGATGGAGCAAGAGCACTCTTCTATTGCACAAATGAGAGAATGAGTGAATTTTAGGTTTAGTTGGCTTTTATATGAGCTCACCCCATTCACACTTGGGCGCCCATTCTTATCCAACTAACTCCTTGAATATTCCAGTTAGAGTGCGCCTGTCATCGGCGATCACCCTTACCCTGTTCCTATTGGTCCGACAAGCCCGGTACCTGACTCTACCAAATACATAATACGCGTCCGTCGTAGGTGATGGGGTGTCCGTGAGCCGTGAGGGTTAACATGCCCCCCTTCCTAATGTAGATTCCGTCCTCGGAAGCTATTGAGTTGAAGCTGGTTCGTCGAGGTGGAAGAGCATTTGAGATGAATGTCCTTAGCCTTCTTCAGTCATTGCAAAATCAAACAACATTGGCACAGTAATTGCATTCTCATAAGTGATTAAAAAGCATATGCAGTTTTAGATAGACACATTGATTGGTAAAAAAAATTTCAAACAATTTGTCAGCAATGAACATTAAATTGCAATGTAATCAAATGCATAAACAGATGTAAAGGTAGAAAATTAAACAAGTCTGGGGTCGCTAATTTGACGGTCGAAAGGCACTAGAGATCGAATGTTAATACCATGGGTAAGCTTCTTAATTTTCAGTGGCCAATTAAGTTGTTTAATCGCGAGAGCCAAGTATTCATGTTTGAGGGCTGACTAGAGGCTATACCTAGAAGACTTTGTAGTTAAGCTATTATAAAAGGAATTTCTCATGAAATCATCGCCTGACTGATTACTTTTTCTTTGACCCCCCAAAGTCTTTTCACATTGATTCAATTATGATGTGTGTGCTTATTTTGTATGCCTTGGGTTTTTTGCTTTTCAAGGAAAAGCGCCCACACTGGGAACCTCTAGGGCTCTAGTACCATAGGTGATACATGTGAGTGAAGTACCAATTTAAGCAGGGATTTCTCTTCCAGCTTAAAATTTTACATTGTGGCACTTTGATTTTTTGTTTGTTCATTTTCAGCATTTTAATTTTGTAACTTTGGGGTCATATAACACTATTACCCTCCCCAGGCTCATCACATTAGTAAACTCCCTTTATAATACTTAAGCTAAAGGTCAATAGGGTTAAGTCTACTAGAAAGCCCTAGTACATTTCACACAATGCTGCCTAAATCGGATTAAGAACCTAAGTAACCATTGCTTATTAGGAAGGCATTCCCCATGGTATTAAGAGAAGATTTCTAATACCTAGCTTGGTCAAACTAGCTTAGTCGGACTGCTTGATTTTTACACCTAGACAAGTGATTATGACAAAACATTACATTGAATTAAATGTTTGATAGTAAGCAAATGCAGTGAATATTAGGCTACCAATCACAATCAAAGCAGACAAACATGCATGCAAAAAGATAAGGGCAATGCTAATGGACATAAAACACCTGTTTGTGTTGATGGTCGCGCTTGATTTGAAGTGTGAACGAGAGAAAGGTTCCATGAAGGTCCAAATCCTAACCACAGCAACACGTTCCTGTACACACTATGAAACAAAAGGAATACCTCCAGGAGGCACATTAGTGGGAAAAGAGAACTTTGCTAATCACTCAACTCTAAAACAGAAACACTCCTATCGTACTAATCTTACCTACCCTCCATCACTCAAGTGATGAGGATCGAAGGTGTTTTATGGCGTAGGTTTCTGTTTCACTGTACCAGATGTGACATGTGTAGGTCTCAGTCAATGTTTTGACTTTTAATGTGCATACTCGTTTGCTAATTGCTCTTGCTCTTTATATTTTTATTTTTTGTGAGTATAAAGCTTTATATGTACATTCCCTAAGATTGGTGATTGAGAGGTCAGGGAACATTTGATGGCTCGCAACCCACTTGGTTCATAGGGGCGACTCTTGGATGCGAGGGCTGCGGTCCTAGCACAGGAGGTGGTAGCGGTGTAGCTTATACAACATTTTGAGATCTAGGGACCATGTGTTGCGGTAGTTTCTCAACAGGTGGAGCAGACATCAATACAGGAGCTCGAGGCGCATCCGTCCAGGCTACAGGTGGTCTATTTGCCATCATACGTTTGATCATTAAACAATCCTTAGCTTGGTGACCATACCTACCACATGCGTTGCAAGTTCCATTAAATTTTACTCTAAACGTAGGGCACTCACTAGTGCTATGTGGACCCAAGCAAATGGAACACCATTGTTGCTCCCTTCTTGGATACATGTGACTATTTTGAGGGGGTCGATTATCCTTAAGAGAATCTTGGATTGCCTTGGTGAGGTCTGTCAAGAATGTTTCAAATACCTTTGGCTCATTGGCAATGGGCTTTACAGTCATGGGTTCATACTAAATGGCTTGTGAGCTAGTGGATCTCGTGTCAGTAGACACCCTCATGCCTGCTATCATCAAGTTGTCCTCTAATTCGATTGCATTGGCAGTGACATCTTCCCAGGTTGTGATACCTCTAATCACTAGTCCATTATAGATTCCTTCATTCCTCAACCCTCGAATGAATCGATCAAGCAGTTGGTTATTGTTGAAGCGCTCATTTACAGGGCAGCGAGAGTTTAAGTGCTTTAGACGACTAATGAAGTCCCTTACTGACTCTCCTTCCTTACGTTCGGCCTTCTTTAGCTGAGATGCTACAGTCCAAAGCACACCTTCTCGTATGTACTCCTTTAGAAACAACCTTCGAAGGGTAGGGTAGATTGTTTTCTCGTCCACCCTTAGGGTTCTATACCAATCTCCAGCCTTCCCACTTAATGTCAAGCTTAAGGCATTGCACTTATGTAGTTTGTTGCGTTCCCCTAAGGAATCACATACTTGTTCAAACACTTCAATGTGTTTTCTAGCATCTTCGTCCCCATTGAATTTTTGCGTGAGTTTGGAAATTTGTACTGCCTTACTTCTAGGCTCTCTATCAGATGCATGACGCATATTTTCCGCGATAGATCGACCTATGGTTTGAGCAAACGCTGCCAAGTCACCTATGTGAGGAGGCAGGGCCGGTGGAGGTACTCTTGGAATCATATGTGGGAGAGGGACGGGTACCGGTCTTGGCATATGTGTGGATGATGCAGGATATGGAACATAACCGGGCATAGGTCCACTCGGATAAGGGCTAGGGAGCGGCACTCGAGGAGCATAAACAAGTGGTACAATTGGAAGTGTGGGGGCCATGTGTGCATAAGGGGCTAGAGGCACATACAGTCGAGGCCCCATATTAGGTACTACGACACTAGGTAGTGGCACTGCGCTAACCATAGATGTCATCGGTACATTCTCTGTCAGGCTTATCCCTGGAGTGAGCACTGTGTTTCCCTTAATAGAGGGTTGAGCCAAGTTAGGGAAGCTAAAGTTGTCGCTCGGAGGCTCAGATTGCATAGAGACCCCAGGTGAAATGACGTAAGATGGGTCCATGGGGCTCATTAGAGGAGTCTCCATTTGTGATAGAGTAGGCTGTTGAGCCTTGCTCGTATCCAGAAATCTCATGGGGCCAGTTGAGAGTATATTTACCCCTCGGTTTTGCCTTTCTGATTGAATAATGCCATGGATAACATTACAGATCATTTTCTGTTGATCTTCGATGCTCGTGGCACTAGAGGTGGATTGTACAATCTCTATCCATCCTACATGGTAGGCGTGGCCAGAGTGTAGATCCGTCAACACCTCAGTGTGGAGGTCGTATGTCCAATGATCATTAATGAACAATCCTTCTAGAGTCGACGTGTTAACGGTTTCTTGTGAGGTTGAAGCAATGTTGCTCCCCGTGGTTTTACTTGTCACCAACTGTACTCTAGAGGGAACTTCTGAAGGAGGCAGCTCAATAGGGCCTTCTTGGTAAGAAGTTGGTAGGATATCCACATGGACACTCTTTGGGGGTGTGGGGTCCACTTGCGATGTGAAAGGAGAGTCCACTTCCCCACCCCCTTCGTGTGCTTCATTTGCATCAGGTTCCGAGCGAGTAGCTCTACCTAATGTTTCCATGAAACGGCTAAACATACTAGTACTAGGCTGTGGAGCTTCGCGAGGTGCATGGCCTTCTCTCTCAGTGTTTTGGGTAGGGTATGCTTCCATGACTTCTGAGTCGGAGGAGGAATCACTAGCGGCTATTTTAGGGTCTTGGGTGGTGCTACCGTGTGTCCCCGCTGAGGGTCTAGAGCCTATCGTGGATGGGTAATGGGTTTCCGTATGAACAGAGGCACCCTCAATATGCTCGTGTTCTAGCACCCGCCCAGAGCGTAAGTGCATGTGCTTTTGATACCCTAAGGTGTCAAAAAGCTGCTCTAGGAGGCCTTGTGACTAGTTTTTTGCGTGTTTTTTGTTTCTTTTTTTGCTAGATTTTTTAGAGCGTGTCGTGGAATGGGCCGTGTGATAGCTCGAAACGAGCGTATCGCTAGGAGGGACGCGCTGTGCTTTACAGCCCACCGTTTGGTTCTATTTTGCTCCAAAAAAGCCCGAAACAGTCTTTTCCTAGCTGGGGAACTAGGCTCCAAATAGCAAGTCTAAGGGTGCAAGTGGGAAGAGAAGGGAGGAGAGTGGAGGACTTGTCCCACATGCTCTCATTCCCTCTTGAGGACTGAGGCCTGGGCCTGGGCCTGGGCTTGGGCTTGGGCTTGGGCTTGGGGAAACGATCCCGATCTAACTTTTATACAAACCAACCCGTCCGTTTTTATAACCTCCGTTTTTATTTTTCGAAAATTTAACCTCCCCCTCGCTCACGTTTGTATTTTTCGGTTTTTTTTTAATTTATTTTTATTTTTGGTTCGCGTTTTGGTGCGCGTTGACCTCACCTACCTGCTTTCTGTCTCACCTAATTACTAGCCTACTTAATTAACTAATTGTGCGTCTAACTGTGCACAAACCAGAAAACACAGAAAATGCAGAAAATGCAAAAATTGAAACTTGACAGAACTGTGCAGTGCAAACCAGAAAATGCAAAAAATGCAAAAACGCAAGAAATACTAACTGTGCAGTGCAAACCAGAAAACGTAGAAAACGCAGAAAACGCAAAAAACAGAAATCTCCACACAACTACACACACTCATTCCCTGCCTTTCCTATGATAGAAATTGCACCACAAGAAAGCGTAAAGTGCTTAACCGAGCTTAGTGTAGGGCATTTCCCCGGCAGCGGAGCCAAAAATGTGCGCTCCTTGCCGCACTGTCGAAGCAAGGGACTTGCCGATACACCGTGTGCAGGCCACAAATGGCTCAAGGCACACAACAAGCCTAAACTAGCAAGCTCAAGAGAGCAAAGGGTGTGTCACACACCGCTCTACGCTCGCCTTCGTGGTGGATTCCTCGCCGCGAAGAAGAAGAAGATGCAGTCGTGCCGCGCTCAACCGCTTCGCCGCCGTCGTGCCTTCATAATGCTCGATCGCACACACACTCTCCCTCTCTCTCTCTCTCTCACACACACACACACACAAGGAGGTGAAGAAGAAGAAGATGGAGATGGAGATGGAGCAAGAGCACTCTTCTATTGCACAAATGAGAGAATGAGTGAATTTTAGGTTTAGTTGGCTTTTATATGAGCTCACCCCATTCACACTTGGGCGCCCATTCTTAGCCAACTAACTCCTTGAATATTCCAGTTAGAGTGCGCCTCTCATCGGCGATCACCCTTACCCTGTTCCTATTGGTCCGACAAGCCCGGTACCTGACTCTACCAAATACATAATACGCGTCCGTCGTAGGTGATGGGGTGTCCGTGAGCCGTGAGGGTTAACACAGGGCCTCTGACTGTGAGAGGTGTGTGGAAGACAGTTTCAGCAGACACAATGAATGTAGACAAAGCTTGAAATTAACAGCTTGCACAAGATCCTAAAGCTTGATTTATCATTAACAGTACCGCTGCTTACATTATTTAAACTCCTTCCATGATTAGAGTGGCTTGGAAGCTTGGATTAGAGTGGCTTATGGTGTCTTTGATTAAATTGGCTATGGAAGATTGGATGAGAGTGGGTTGTGGAAGCTTGGCTTATGATTAAAGTGCTCAAAGCTTTTGGCTTCCTCCCCGCTAATACAACTGAGCACGAAAACTTGAATATCTCCTAATCGGTGCAGAATTAGCCTTTGTGCGTGAGACGCAAACATGTTCAAAACGTCCTTTTCCTTCTGTCATGGAGGCCCATTTTGTCCAGAAACCTGTTTTACAAAATTTTTCCAGAATAGGACTTTTTCGGCCTCCCTCATGCAGAGACGTGAAGTCTCTCACACACTTTCCTTTTTACCACTGACCACATGTCTCTACCCAAGTTGCCTTATATGTCCTAAGAACCCTTTCACATGTAAAACCTTTTCTTCAAGCATAAAATCTCTACGCCTAGCCTTCATAACCACATAAAGCATACATTTTCTGAATCTCCTTACTTGTTTTCGAACACTGGTCACTGCTCAATAAATGTGTGAGCTTCAAATAGACTTTTTCTGCTTCTCTTTACTCTTTTTCCCATCGTGGAAGCGGAGCGGCACGACACCGTGAGGGAATTGATGTTGTGTTTAAGAAGTGTTTTGTTTAGTGCTTGAAGTTCCATCTTCATTGCACTAGCTAGTATTGAAGGAACACAAAGAATGGTATTGTAAAATGTCTCTCTTGATGGGAGAAACCATAATACAAAGCCTTTTGGAGGGGGCAACCGGCTCCATGTAAATCCCGTCCTCAATTGTTGTCAATAGCTTAATTTCTCTCTCTTTTGAAGTATTGTTCATGCTATCTAACTAGGTGTTATACTTTTTTTTGCTCTCTCCACCCAAGCACTCTTGTTATTCGCATTAGGAATCTATTCTGATGAAATGCTCACTTTGTTCATGCTATTTTCCGCTACACACAAGTTACTAGGCCATTAAATGTTGCAGCTTCCATCTTGGTTGGTTGAACAAAGACACTCCTATTTGGATGTGTGGAGATTCAAAAAATGGGAGTTTAAAACGAGAAGAATGTATCTTAGAAAGGGATTGCATAGAAGAAGCCTATGTATATGAACCCTTTCCAGAGCATCTGTTTGAACCATTTGAGGGGACTCAAATCTTAGCAACAATGGATGTATGTGTAAATACGTCTATGCCTACTCAATTTTGCAATGAGGATGCATTAGGAAATTTCAGAGGTCATTTGGAGGGCCATATGAAGAGAGAGAAAAATAGAGCGCGTCCAATGAGCATGAAGGCTACGTTACGTAGGAAAGTACGTGGAAAGACTCAAAAAATAGGAAAATAGCATAAAACTTTCACGAAACTAGGATTGTAGCATAGTAATTTCCTTCCTTTTACCGAGCTTTTAGGTGCTTTCATGTGGTCCCACTTCTGATATTCTCTTATGGTCATTAACGTACTGGAGGGTGACCATTAAGCCCGCACAAGATATTGGAATTCTAAAACACTTTCCCTCCATTAGAATGCTTTCAAAGTGAATCTCCCTCCACTAAAGCTTTTCTCTGAGAGCTATGGCGTCCACATCTTCTCGCCCAAGAGCCTCCAGGTGTTTACTGTCTCTCACACCAACAACCAACAACTGCACTTTGCCTAGAAGGCCAAGTAGTAGCATATCCTCAATTACAATACTAGCTTCAATAAGTGCAGAGAACCAATGGGTTGGACAAAGGATAAACAAAGGTTCATGGGTCCTCATGCAACCAAGAAGACCCAAGAGGTCTAGTGGTATCAATGTTTACCGCTCAGCATGGAAGGCCAGAGTGTTGGATTTCAAAGTTGAAATCGGCAAAAGATCTGTAAAGGAAGTTCTTGTTCAGCATGTGTTTACCCATCCTGAGGTGATAGCAAACGGTGGAAATGTATCAGATATACATCAACCACGTTGCAATTGTAAGTACTCTTGACATGTGAACTTACTGATACTCTCATTATAACTTTTCTTATATATTTTGCAATGTTTCTCCCGCTTGTTATGAGTAATGTCTCCATTCTTCACAGCTCAATTACATTAGATTTGTCATTTGTACTTATTGATACTCTTAGTTTAACTCTTCTTATATATATTGCAGATGTTTATCCCTCTTCTTATGAGCAATGGGAGCCTGTGGAGTGCATAATAGGCCTCTTCCATGTTGTTCATGCCCACATTGGTTCTCTACAGTACTCAGAGAGGAGCAGCAAAAGACTGGCTGATGAGGGAATCTTTTTTTATGACCACTTTTACCAACTCAGCTCAGGGAATAAGAATGGCATGTTGGTGAAAGTGCCTCTACCAACCGATTGGAACACTGTGGACTGGCCAGTTCCCGAGGAAACAATGGTGGAGGCAATGCGAAGTAAGCTCTACAAGGATATACAAAGGTCTCTACATAGCTCTATTCCTACCAAACTGGTTAGAATTGTAAACTTTTGTCCTGTTGCACTCTTCATAGAGCTGTTTCATAGCTACAACATCCGAGTTACAAAAACTATGTTCATGTGCAAGTCATTTCAGCAGTCATCCTGTGACAAACTTCTTGACAAAGGATGGTATGCAAAGGAAGAGATTGGTTTACGGTGCGAGGTCGCGCTTGATACTCTAGTTGTCAAGTACATGATTGCAAGCCAATCACTGTTACTCTCATTTTGGTATATGCGATCACAAATGCTAAACGGTAAGTACATTCCTATGGACCAGGTTTCTGCAGGTTTGGAAGATAATCCTACTGTGGATGTGGAAGTGATTGATAAAGAGCATGGCCTACTATTGGTGGTTACAATAAGGGAGCTATGCAGTCTTCAGCATTTGCAAAATGACATCATTGAAGAGTCAATGGACAAGGACCTATCAGATTTTTCCTTTTTCCTAGCTGGCCGTAAGGTGATGCGGCGAAGGGAAAAAGATATTTTGTGCAAAGAGTTGGATGGTCGGGTTGAAGTAGTGTCAATGTAACAGATATTCTTGTGAACCCAAGTGTATACAAATGACTTTCAAGACATGAAGTTTATTGATCTTATTTTTCAATTGTGCCCTGTGAAAAAGTGTGCTTGAAATACATTTCTTTACCACGTCAAATCTCTCTCTCTCTCTCTCTCTCTCTCTCTCTCTCTCTCTCTCTATATATATATATATATATATATATATATATATATATATATATGTTAGACAAGACAAAGACATGATAGAAGAATCATCTTAATTCATTAGAAAGTACAAACTCGTCCGTGAACAATGGACTGAGATACAATTTCTGTAAGTATGGAATCAGAATGTCTTCAAGGTAAAAATCGAAGGAATGCCCCTCGAAAGAAGGTGGTGAGACAGTTGTTCCCGGCGGATTTAGTTCTCCCTTTTCAGGAGTATCATCAATTAGTAGTGTATTAGTTGCATCAAAGGGTACACCGATTTGGCTAAACGGTTTGTACAAAAGAGGTAAGTGTGGTTTTTTAGGGTGGTAGTGTCCCTCAACGGTAACGCATTTTCTTTGATCATACAAAAAGGAAAAATCTGACGTGTGAGCGTGGCATACACTGCAAACTATTGCAACTAGTGGCAACAAGTTTTGCCTTTGCATTGAAGACCATATGGCAACTCTGAAGCGCGGAAGAAGAAACTGAATAAATTCCTTGGTTCCTGGACGAACCAGGACTCGACAAGTTCCCATCCGAAACGTTTGCAAATCCTCAAAGGGTCCTCTGTCACCGAGAGGCACCCGCATCAACAGCAATCCATTGACGTCCAAGATAATCAACCTCTGTAAAAGTTGACAAGTACATATAAGTAGTTAGAAGCTGAACATATTTTGCCATACTTGAATAGACATTACCGGAACAACCGTATCTACAGGTAGCAAGGGTCCATACTGGGTCTCTGTAGTGTTCATGTCGTTGTTGCTCTCCTCCGCTTTATCTTCATAGTCATCATTCACATCTTCATCAGGGGTCTCCCCCATGGCTCTTTCTGCCTCATTCAAGGTTTCCTCCAAGGTCTTTTCGTCTCCCTCGGTTGATCGGCTTGCCTCATACATCCTTGCCTGATCCATATCATTTTGCTCATCCCTAGGCCTGCTTTCCTCATCCATATCCTTTTGCTCATCTATAGGCCTACTTTCCTCATCTTGGGTTTCAGCCATAGGCTCTTTTGGCTCCTCCACTGGCTGACTTGGCTCATTCATTGTCTCCTCCGGTTGTACCTTAGCACCTTCCATATGCTCATTTGACCTTTCCTCATCCTCGGCTCTTTCATCTTCTACTGATATGACCCCCTCGGCCCGTTGTGATTCCACTGTATCGGATGTAGGGGTTTGTCGTGGTGGCACGTCATGTTTTGTAAGATCAATAGTGCGCTCATCCAAGCCGCTATCTTCAAGCTCTCTAGGGCTAGACATAGTAAGCAGGTGTTGTATTAAACTTACCCGGTATCTTTGCAAATAATCATATGTGTAGTTTTTTAAAGCACTCTGCAAAATTGAAAGACCACATGGTGAGAATTCTTTTATAGACTAAACCAAAACTAACTGAATGCATTGCCAAATGGGTACCTTAGTCATGAAAGGTTTTAATGCAAAGTAGCTTTGCAGGACATATTCTGCATGGAGAAGACATCTCCAGCCGCAAGAATTTCCATCGGTTTGATTTGGGACAGGTACTTCTTTGATTGGGGCCTTGTATAGTTCATACCTTCCACATAGCTTGCCATAGGCAAGCAACAACCTCTTTATACAACTGCACAAAGCAATGTCAAGATGTTAGCATGAGGCTTCAAATTTACATGGATATCTATAAGAAACACTTTCTGATACAAAACACTTACAGCCTAATTTCAGGGTGGGTTCCTTTTATTGAATTGAACACCCACATTGCTGGTTGGTCAACATCAAGGCATATGAGACTCCAGTGATGGTTGTTCTCATATGGAAAGATGATGACAGTAACTTCCAGCATAGCACAGTGGAGAAACCAACTCTCAAAGGTCCCAGATGGACTGTTCTTTTGTCTAATAATCACTGACATTTGTGGATCAAGAAGAAACACCTCTGTGTGAGTGTGCAGTGGGAGTTGACTTTTGATCAGGCTGCAGAGACTCTACCTGAGTTAGCAAACCTATTATCTGAGTTTTCAAAGCTAGCAAGATAGTAACACTTACTTAAGACAAGCATAGATAATTGTGTCTGAAATCTGAGCATCTGGATTCTGCAATAAATTAATGTCCACTTTTTCCAGAGCTAGCTTTCTGGCTCCATCTACAAATGGTATCTCTGCAAGCAAACCATCCTTCATTGAAAGTAGAGTTTCTTGATTGCTTGCCTCTATGGACAGGGTCACATTGCACTCTGTTTGCCTCTGGGACTCCACTGCTACTTTTGCTTTCTCCTTAAGCTCTGCTTCCCTCATGTCCTCTGTTTGGCGAGCAATAGTCTCTGCCCTTGCCCTTGTATTCACATCATGTGTGACATCTACAACTGTGA
>NC_140958.1:91143404-91340904 GCF_014529385.1 Adiantum capillus-veneris | reverse complement strand
AATGTATCTGCCAAAAGAACTGTTGACTTTTGTCAGGACATATCTGAAGAAAAGTCAATTGGTGAAGATCAATCAGAGAGGTCACCAGGGCAAGAGGATCCCTCACCCTACAAGGCTGTGGTGCCCTCTACAGTACTTCTGAAGAGAAATAGAAGAAAGAGGAATATAGACTTCTCAGATGATATAGATGTGCTAGAAGAAAGTCCCTGTGCAACTAAATGTAAAGACAAAGAGGATGTGTCTTCTCTGGAAGACCCAACTGCAACTGATGAGAGGCTGTTTGATTTTGCAGCATCTTGTGGTGCTGGGGACAAGTTTGATCTAGTTCATTCTATGTTTAATCCAAAGTTTGACATTGAAGACCTGTTAGCTCAGCACAATAATTTCTTGCAGTCCTACAGAGATAAGTTTGAAGTGATGGTGCAGGTAGGAAGGGTTGTTCTGCCTACTATGACTCTTGTGCATTTAATGACTGTGGTGGAAAGGGACAGGGACTGAAGAAGTATAGGGAATTACCACCCTCTTGCCGACATTCAGCCTGCCCTTTGCATCAAAAAGAATGCAAAATCATTCAGGAAGCCTTTGGCTTTATGATTTACCTAAACAGCCTGTTTGGATTCCTCATGCAGAATCCTGATGAGGTGTTAGAGGAGCAGGATGCAGCACCAGATGAGGAATGCGAGGAGACAACTCATATGCAAGAAGTCGAGGAGGTTGAAGACACAGTCGACCTTGAGGTTGAGGCAATTGAAGTACAAAGAAGTAAGATGCTCTCTGTGAAAACCACAGAAATCAAACTTCCATTGGATGTCAGTAACTTCACTGAGAAGCATGCTCAGATGATGTTGCCTGCTGTGCCTGACTTCAGGATTGGAGACAGGACCTATATCTTCTTACATGATGTGCAAAGTGTGTTTTATTTAAGGGAGGATTTCTCCCTGGCTATTATTTCCAGAGTCCAAGAGGAGAGGAGTGGATTTGTTTCAGAGGATAGTAGTGATGATGAGGCAATGGAAACATCTAGCAATCCAATGGAATGCCTTCGAAGATGCTTTGAGAAAGCTGAAAAATACAAGGAGACACTACCTGATGAAGCCACCTTCCAAGCAATAAGACAAAGCCTAAGACCATCGAAAAGTAACAAAGAAGTGGAGGATTGGTTTAACCATTCAGGTCAGGGGTCAACTACATCTGTAGACCTGTGGCAAGAAAACCTCTTTCTGCAGGATGAGAGCTTCATGGTAACTCTCTCTCTCTCTCTCTCTCTCTCTCTCTCTCTCTCTCTCTCTCTCTCTCTCTCTCTCTCTCTCTCTCTCTCTCTCTCCTCTCTCTCTCTCTCTCTTTGTGTCATTTCTGACATTGTATGTGCAGTCTTGGATTGCTGACAAGGATGACTTCCTTCGGCGCCGGACAAGAGAGTATCGAGGAAGGGATGCGGCCCTAGCACAGTACCTTTCAAAGCTTTGCGAGTCGCCGATAGTAGTTTTTCACAATTCCATGTCACAAGAGGGTTCAATAGCAACTTACACATTCAAGACACTATCACGCTTCTTGGGTGGACCGGTGCTGCCCAAAAGTGCAGATAAAGTCATTCTTGTGGACAAAGTGTTTGCTAGAGATTGTTTTGGTTACTGCCCAGGCTATACAGGTGGTCGGGCAGCATATTACTACACCTACACAGCAATGGCACTAGCTCTTGGTAGACAAAACCCAGATGAACTTTTAGAGTATGGCAAACATCTCATGATTCGTTACAAGGGTGACGTGCCAAAAAACAAAATTGAACCTGCAAAATCTTGATACACTTCAAGTAGCAATTGTATAAGATCATGTATTACATAAATTTTGTACAATGTCATCCACTCAGAGTATCTTTCTCCACTTGTGATTCACATACACCATTGTCTCTCTCCACCTTCGTTGACTTTCACGAGCTCCGGAGTTGTTGTATGCCATTGACTTTTAGCTTTTTGTTGTTGTAAATGTCTGATGGCTTGTGCTGTTGCTGAATTTGCCAAAACTTCTTTTGCCTGCATTCGATGAATGATTCTACGATAGAACCATTCAAATAGTTCTCTCAAACTGTTAGCCTTGATTCGAGAGCCACCATGTCGTGTGTGCCTGAAATAAGCATTTCTCGCCATGTAATGAGACTTTTCCATCCCTTGGGTATTCCATATTGCCGGGTTCCCATACTTCTGTATAAAATATGGCAAATGATTGAAGATGATGTGCTGGATATGAAAACAGATTAGTTAGAATGTTTTACAGTCACATATTTGCACATAAGAGAGAAAGAAATACATTATAATACCATGTAGTGAGTAATCTGGGTGTCTGTCCATGCTGTCTTGAATGATTTTTTCAGAAGGTTGAGATTTTCCTTGAACTTGTTCATATCACCTTGTGACCAGTCATCTTTGTCGCACATCAAAAATAGGATGTCTATTGATCGCCAAACCTCAGCCTTCGCGTTACGAGTAGTTGGTTCGTGGTCTTTGACTGCAATATGTATCTTTTTCCAGCTCTGATACTCTACCTTGCTAACATAAGATGTGTTATATATTTTTCCATGTTTTGTTAGCTTTGGATCTCTTGTACCTTGGGGCTTAGATAAAAACCTCCGTGCCTTCACCCCACCGATGGATGGTTTGCATGGGACATCCTTCTCAGCAGTTGATCTCTTTTCATCCCGCTGGATTTTCACATTGCCACCATGAAGCCCCATATCCGACAGTACCATTTCTAAGCACTGCAGGGCTACTTGTCGTTCTGCGGAGTTCTTAATCTTCCAAGAAAACCCGATGTATAAGTAGACCAATTTCTCCACAATTCTACAAAGGGCATGCATTGTACAAATGTGGACATTCACAAGTGGTATTTTCAAAACCGGTCGAAAAGCAGGATCCTCAATGTGACGTGTTGGAACTTTTCTCCACCACTTTGGGTCCATGACCTTTGCAGGCTCCATGCAGAACAAACACGGTGACTTTGCCATTGCACCCATTCCACAATTATACATTCACTTTAATGTTTTAAGGTCACCTGCAAGATGCCACTGAACTTGAAAGTCTCCCCTTCCATCTAGACGTAGTACCTCTCCCTGGTTAGTCTGTCGATCAATCACCTTCGGAATATTAGTTCGATGGAACACCCAATATAGAATCTCATGATCTTCTTTCTTTACCTGCAACACAAAATAAATGAGACTTAAGTAGATCTGAACATTTGAGCTTACTTGAGAATATCGCTTACCTCAAACGCACCAAGCCACCATATGTTAGATTCTGATTGAACACTAAAATATAAAGGATCATCACTGGGACACTTTGAGAGGGCTCTATTCATTAAAGTAATAGTAACACGCTCTAGCTTTTTCTCTTTAACAAGCTCACACTCATCCAGTTTTAACACAAAATGTAATAGCCCACATGACTCTCCAAATGTGATGTTGTAAAACTCCACCATTCTCTTCTGTAGTATCCGCAGGTCCATAAAAATATTGTTGAACTCATCATATGCCATGTTCGCTCCATGGCCACTGTAAGTTGCTTTAATATGAAAGGGCTGTCCAAGATAGTCTCCCTGTGCCTCGTTAAGCTGAAGCCTCTCTTTCCAAACACTTGAGGCTGATGGTAGAAGTTTGGATTTTATACCCTTCCTAACAAAGATGGATGAGACAGACTTTTGGATAGCCGAATATCCTCTTTTGCTTACACCAAGTGAATCAAGTGTGCCTTGTATCTCTTTTGCAGGCACTGAGTTCTCTGAAATAAAGCGGTCCACTAAATTTCGTTGTAGAACCTTAAACTTCTTGTCATGTACTATATCTGCTGCCAGGCTTCTACTTATAAGTGGCTTCAATCTCTTTCCTATATTGGCTTTGGGGTCAATGTTTTCCTTGTCAGGATAGATTGAATCTCTACATGAAGACAATGCATAAGTAAATAACAGAAAATTTGCTTCACTAACACTATTTAGGCACATGAAAACAATGCATAACAAGAAAAAACAAAAAGATTACTTAACTAAGACAATGTAGCCAACCAAGAAGCATCACCTTAATGCTCGGATTCTTTTCTTGAGACCTCCTGATGCAACCTGCAATGTTTCAAGATTGCGCAATTTCTTCTTTCACATACGACCACCCAAGATGGTGTCCTTCATTTGACAACTTTGCACCTTTCCTTTCAGTTCTTGTACCTCTGTTTTATGTTGCAAAATGGTAACCTGATCTGTAGAATGTAAATGTGAAAGGCGAACAATCTCACATTGTTGAGCTTGGAGAATGCTCTTGTAAGTTTCAGCTTCTCTTGTAAGTGATTTACAATAACCCAGAAGGCCCTTTTCTCCATCACCAGCAAAGGTCAATAAGCTTGTAGGATTGACAAATGGTGGAGACGCATTAGTTATTGGATTCTTAGGGTAGAGAGAGCCTCTCGTCCAGATATCTATGTGTTTAGCTCCTTGAGCTATGAGCGTGTCTATGGAAGCGGGAGGTATATGTGTGTTTGTTTTACTGCGCTTAATCAATGGTTGGTACTCATTGTCCAAATCAATGTGAAGGTGATATTTGGCTCGTTTCTGGGTAACATTTGTGCCATTTGAGGAGTGCGCCATTAGCCAAATGTGCAGGTTTAATGGAAAGTGAATAGCGGCTGCGGATTCGTCCCTCCATGTTAGCCTCATTCCCTCCATATTGACGAGGTTCATTCAATGCAACTGAAAAGAGGATTATCCCTCAATCACTACGAACGAATGTTCAGAAGAGTAAGGAATCTACTTAAAGTACACTTTTTGAAATTTTACTATGAAAGACCCAGCTCTTTTATTTGCCATTTTTTCTAGAGAGAGAGTGCAAAAAATACATTTTCTTAGAAGGCCCTCCAAATGACCTCCGAAATTTCCTAATGGCTACGACATAATTCCCATACAAATGATTTCAACCCTTCATGACGCATTTCACGGATCCAAGGACTTGATGAAAGCTCAACAAGTCTTTTTAGACCCCTACTATGATGCAACAAATGAGTTAGAAGAATACTCAGCTACCTCAGATGATTCGGATCAGAAAAAGAACATGTGAGAGCTAAGCTACTCATGAAAGGAGGGGAGGAAAAGTTTTTTGACTTTCTAAACCAGAAACCTAGAAGATAGAAATGATATAGACAAAAAAGATACACCAGAAACGTGAAAGCTAGACCTATGCCATCAGTCTCTAGTAGAACACAATTCGTGATGCAAATTGATGCACATGATTGTGTTAAGAACAAAATCACTAGAAGATATCCTTCAAACAAAAATCCAAAAATCTCAAAAACAACGAGAAAAACGAGGAAGGAAACTCAAGCAAAACTTAAGAACCAGCACAAGGATTCAAAAATGACACGAGTCGAACGAAAAAAGAAATATCAAGAGTTGAAAAAAACTCTAAAGGATATATATATATATATATATATATATATATATATATATATATAGAGAGAGAGAGAGAGAGAGAGAGAGAGAGAGAGAGAGAGAGATAGGAAAATAAGGAAATAGAGAGAGAAAGAGAGATCGAGATCGCTTTTTGAGCAAGAACCATGCAAGGCTTCTGAATCTTTCTCAAGTTGCTCATCCATCTCCACATTATCTTCTGGCTTGGACATGGAGGCCCCGTCCGGTTTACAATCAGGTAGAAAACTTTCATTGGGCTGAGAACTTCCATGGCTTGTGCATGTGGTGAAAAAAACACCAGGATGGGCATAATATCCTTGGAAAAACCTGTGCAAAAAATTGCAAACAGACGAAACATTACAAAAATGGTCATGCTTTAATATATGATTCATCAAGTGCGGCATTGGAAAGCTTTCTCTGACAGGCTACCTCGGAATGGAGGTAGGTGGGTTCGTAGACAGAGAAGAAACTATGGAACTAAAAGAGGCAAAGGGGTTTTGCCTGCTACATGCATTGCCATGTACACCTGGGAGTGCACGTATGTGTCTACCCATATAGGATTTGACCAATAAAGACAAGATTTTGACCCGGTGGTCCTGATCTCCGTACACCTCTAGACCGAGGTGTACGGAGATTGGGCAAGACTAGAGAATGCGAGATAGTTTACATTGTGAGGAGTATATATATATATATATATATATATATATATATATATAGATATACTAGAACAACATTCATAATCATTGTAGATGGCAACGTCATCAACTAACATGGAGGAAAAGATTACATGCTCGTGCACGCTCTGCAAGTATCAAATCCTGCGCAAGCGTAGGATATGTAATGAGCATGTGCACAAGTACGGAGAGTTTGCTAGAGAAACCGTACAAAATCTGCAATACGACTCCTACGGAACGGGCATTGATTTCCACGACATAGCACCTACATGTGTGAGAGAGAGAGAAAAAAGATTATGCGTGAAGGTCCGACCAATATAGAGCCACGGATGGAAGCAGAAAAGGGCTTACAGACAGGAGACGATGGCATGGAGGAGATGTTGGATGCCTTCTTCCAGACAAGCGAGGAGAACGCGAACGAAGCAGCACCAGAAGCCGTGAGCCTATCTCTTGAAGACATGTTGAGGAAGTTGGCACGTCAACCAATCTATGAAGGCGTCAAAATATCTGTGCTTCGTACTTGTCTGGCGTTTTTGAATCTTCAGTCAGTGTACGGGTGGTCAGATGCAAGAGTCACTGCTTTGTTTAGGTACGTAATTTACAAAAGATATTTTCCGATTGCAACGGTGATGTGCTCAGAGAGCTTTTTAATTTAATGTGGCTTAAACAAGTTATTGTGGGAGAAACTTCTCCCGCATTAGGGGAATTTTGAGGTCACTTTTGTGCCCTGTAAGAATATGTAGAGAGAGAATATATACTTTATTTAAAAAATAGTGAAATGTTTGTAAAAAGGTGAGTTTGCGTCCTTTTTACCTCCACCGAAACATGTCATTGTCAAATCTTTCTAGGATCTTTCGTATTCTAAAAAATACTCCCTCCAAAACTAACGAAAACGTCAGTTCTGGCCCAAAATTCAAAATTTCCAAAAGCTGAAACAAACCTTTTCTGTGTCGTCTTCTTCCTCGTATCTGCACAGCTTTTTCCTATAGTACTATCTCTGACAAATACTGTTAACAGACTTCCATGAGGAAGAGAAGAAGCTTATACCATCTACACATTGAGCTAAATGAAGAATATTGTCCAGTGCGCAAGAGAAACAAATGTGCAGAGGTGTCCTCGTCCATATTTGAAGCAATGCGGCAAGATAAAAAAAATCACATTGATCTCTGGATTGATGGAAGATTGTATCCAGTGGACCCAATGACAAAGAGCACTCCCCCATTCTCAAATTGTTCATCTTTGATAAAATTTGTGGGTGATGGTCAAAGAGGGTTGCTGGGTTATACACAGAGTCTTGAGGCAGAGAGAGATATTCTTAAGTTAGAAGATCATTTGACCAAACAAATGATAAATACTCTTAAACAACAACTTGAGGAATGTAAAGAGAGCAACGAAAAGCTACAAACTCAGCTCAAACAAGCTAGAAGCAAGAATACAATGTTAGGAAACAGACAAAGAGAAAAGAAGTTAAAGAACATTGAAGCCTTGAGACGTGGTGGAGGAGGTTGCAGCAGGAGAATCAGAGCAGCAAGGTATTTTTATTTTATATGATTCTGCTTATGCTTATTTTATATGATTCTGCTTATGTTAGGTTGTTAATCTTTTTGTTAAGTTGTATTATGATTCTGCTCCACATTATTATGCTTATGTTATTGTTATTATGCTATTGTTCTTTATTAAATGATTAATATTCAGTTAACTTTAATTTAGTTTGTTTATTTTGTTGGTGTCATTTGGACAATAATCAGTTAATTTTGTACCTTTTGATTTAGGACTTTGCTACAACCAAACTCTGCATCAAACATGGAAATGGCAGCTAAACATTATTGTGATGTTTTACCTCTCAAGGTTGCCAAAAATATTTTCACAGAGAAGAAGTTTAAAAAGGCAAAGGAGCAGTGCATTGAGGGATTTTTGCAGAGCTCTTGCTTGGACAAGGAGGATGTACAATATACTATGGATAAGGTAGGCATTAGCAGAGATGGTTATAGCAAGCTGTTCAGAAATATGAAGTCAAGGTTAAAGCAATGTAAGGTCAGGTCCTCTTTGCTTCCAAAGCCATCCATTGTGCAGTAGGCAAGGAAAAAGATCAATGAGAGGATAATGGAGATGTTGGGTGAGCCTCACCACATTCATGGTACCTATCATGGTAAAAAGAGGGATCTTCAATTTGACGAGTTCAATAATATTTTCCTTGACTTGAAGACACTTCAGAAGGAAATGATCAGATTCTATGAGCTGGAGCATACAGAAGCAAATGGTGTTGTTAGTTTTGTGATAAATCTTGATGAATGTGAGATTGTTAAGAACACAAAAATTGAGAGGATTTCCATAACTTTAATGAACAGAGCATTGAAACCGAAGGATACCAAGTACTTCAGCGTGCAATCGGAGAAGAATGTCTGGTGGCTAGGTGCTTTTGAAGTAGAGTGTGAAGACTTTGATGTTCTGGATTGGGTTTTCCATCAAACAACAATACCCGAAGTCATTAATGCACAAGAATTAGGGGAAGAGCTTGAAGTTGAAGGGTTTGGAAGTTACAGGGTGGAATGGCACATGGGAGGAGACCTTAAAACCCTTAAATGTATGTACAATGTCTCCAAAGGAGCTATGGCAAAGAGCCCTTGTCTGTATTGTATGGCATCAACAAAATAATGTAATCCTGCAAATTGGAACAAAGCACCCAATAGGCATACTCAAGATCCAAACTTCAAAGCAGTTTTAAATATTCCACTTGCTAATGTCCACATATGCACTCTGCATGCTCTTTGCAGAATTGTGGAGAAAATTGTACATCTGTATGTGGGGTTTGCCTGGAAGTTACAGCCAAAAGCAGCTAGAGATGCTGCAATCAAATGTATTGGGGTTTTATCAGAAATTGGCCTTCACAGTGGTAAGGTTAAGATTGAAACAGACCTGAAGAGGTCTTCAAATGGAAACAATGTGCCTAGAAAGGTACCTGTTGGTGGTGTGAAGGCTAGAGCTTTCATAGGGTTTCATGGAAAACTAGGAAAGGTAAATGCCAAGAAGGGTTCATCCAATGTGAAGTATAGCCAGTGGAAAGCTCTCCACAATGCCATCAAAGATCATGGTCTTGAAGGTACATCAAGAAACAAAAAGGCAGAGGTATGGGAATCACTAGACAAAGTATTTTCCTACTGTGATAAGACATCCTGGGGCAAAAATGATCTGCCAAATTTCAAGAAAGTGCTCAATAACTTCAGAAGTGCAATGAAAGATGCTTGGGATCAGGAATTCACACATTACATGGTAAGTTTTTTATTCCTTTTTAATATGTACATACTTTTAGTTTGGAAGCATATGATTAATCTCATACTTACTAATTATTGACACACTTTTACTTTGCCAGTATATAATTTACAATCACACTCCCTGGTTTGTAAAGAGATGGGGCTCCCTCTCCATATGGTCTACACAAGGCATGGAGAAATCCCATTATCAAGCAAGAACCAAGTTTTTCAAGCATACAAGACATGGAGGAGGTGCAGTGAAGGCAAACAGCTTGCTTGAGGTTTTCCAATGGTTCTATAGACAAATATGGCATAGAACCAGATCAAAAATGACAAAGAAAGCACTACTGAACTCAGATTTAGCAAATGCCTTACACAGGAACAAGCAGAAAAGACAAAATTCATATAATAGTTCATCTGCAAATGAAAAATTCTTACAATGGCTAGCTACAAGAGAGAGACAAGGTAGAAAGTGGGCCAAAGTATAGGTTTGAGCAAAGTCAGTCTTTTGATGAAGGTACATCAACTTCACCCCTAAACTTCAGAAACTTCTGCTTATTGTAGCCTATCATTTGTCTCTTGAGGTTCCCAGAGTGGGCAAGCACATAGGATGCCATTGTTGCAAAATAACCAGCTCTAGAACCAGTAAGGCCAAGGAAGAATCCAAAATTTTTGATGGCTTACTCCTTTTCCACCAATATTAACTTCTCTAACCCTGGAGGAAGCTGATATGAACCAACAACCTTTGCAAGTGCTTTAATTGCAAGCATTGGCAGCAATGGTTCTCTTGTAAACTTGTTATGGAATATAATGACAGTCTCTTTGTTGAGCTTCCCAATAAAGTGTCCCAAGCTCTGGTTCCTTCCTAAATTTAAGGGTCTGGAACCCTTCCCCTTGCCAAGGAATTTGTCTGTGTCCAGTATTTCAATCTGCAAAAATATGTCTTGGTTAATTTTTCAGCACATTAATAAGACAGGGAAAAATGGTCATTAACATACCTTAGGAGACTCATCCTCCTCAAACAAGGCAGGTTCCCATATATCAATGGATCTAGTTGGCCTAACTTCATAATCTCTGGTCTTTTCCTCTCCCATATGCTCTATTTTAAGCCTTTTCTGGATCTCATTGAACTCCTCTTCAGAAGGTACACCCTGTTGCTCATATCTCAGAACAATGTCCTGCACATGCTTTCCAACACTTGAGCTGTCAATAAAATTTTCTGCCTCTGTGTCCAAGACTGCTAAGGGGCAAGGTGAGTAATCAATAAATCCTATGTCATTAGATCCCCAATCAGCCAAAACTGCCAAAGCATAATCTTCCCTTAGATCAAAAAGATGTTGAATGTCATTCAGCAAAACATATTCCTTTTTGTTAACTTTGTATGTGGGAAATGTTGCTGTGCAATGCAAAGGATCAACATCTTCATCCTCAATGTCAACATTCTTTAAATTTTGCAATGTCCAGCATCTCAGTGCTTTGTAGCTTCTCTTCCTCTTCATGGAACTCCATCTCTATCTCCTCTTTCTCCTGGTCCTCCTCAGCCTGGGAAATCTGCTTTGGAATCTCTTTGCCCTCTAGTGTTGGGAGTACACTGAAGAAAATGATAAGTCCAAGGTCATAATCTACCAACTGGCAATGCATATTACCATGAAATTTGCAAGGCTTTATGATCTTTTGCCAGTCTGGATGAAGGCTTGACCACTTCTTTGCAATACCTGTCCTTGACAAGCTACCTGCTTTGCATATATCAACAAAATGAACAAGATTTTCAAGCCTGTGATCTCTGATCAATTCTGTATATATCTCTTTCAAGTCACTAATTTGTGTAGAGAAGCCATCCACAAGTGCTTGAAGATCAAAGGCAGCATTAAAAATCTGTTTGACACTTTGAAATCTTGTAAGTTCATTAACTTTGTAAAGAAAAGACATCAGCCTGTCATCAGCGGTCTCTTGTATATCCTCTGTATCCATTATGACAATCCACAAATGCTCAGCTGAAAAAGAGAAAAGAGAAGTCTATCAAGACATTAACCACCCTTCTTTATATCAAGTCTACAAACAAATTAAAAGCATAAAATTGTCAAGCAAATTAAGCGCACAAATTAAGCGCAAGCAAAAAAGAATTACATAAAATTGTGACATGCTAAGTTTGTCACTTGCTATGCGAACTGTGAGGGGTTAAGAGAAACTCGGCACTCACTAACTACGCGCACGGAGTGACACTTGGTACGCGATTTCCTATTGCTAGGAAGAGGTCGACGTCTCCCAAAATCGCGCACGGGTGTCGCGGTGTGTCGCTTGGAGGGTTGGAGGCTTAATTTCGTAGCCTTGTGAATGACAATAAGCGAAAAAACGGGTTGGGTAGGTTCCTTTTATGGCCAAAAACGCCGCCTCGAGGGGTGTGCAAATCGGTTTCCGCCTCGAAGTTTGGTCCAACGGCTAGTTTTTATGCGCCTAGGGACTTGCGCCATGCACCCTATATAAACCTCCTTAGAGCCCAAACTAAGCGCATTTTGAAGGAGGTTTTACCCGGTTCTCGCACTTCCACAACCCAAAACTTCGAGCGCTTTGACCGTCACCCCATGCGCGATATTCGTAAGTGAGAAGACTTTGCCTCCTTTGTCATTTCGCATACGGAGTTTCAAAGCAATGTGTTCCACTATGTCCACAAGTGTGATCATGTTTACGATGTGTACCGCAATGTGTGCCACTATTTTCACCATGCATACAATATGTGTCACAAGAGGTTTAAGAGGTTTTCACTGCTTGGGACTCCCGTCACCCCGTGCGCGATATTGGTAAGTGAGAGGACTGTGCTCCCTTCGCAATTTCGCGTACGGAGTGTCACCGCCTCTGTGTACCGCTCCGTCACCCCGTGCGCGATCATCGTAAGTGTGAGGACATTGGTCCCTTTGTGATTTCGCGTACGGGGTGTCACCGCAATGTGTTCCACTTTGTATGGAAATGTGTGCCACTATGTCGAAAAGGAGGAGTTTACTTTGATAAAGTAATAATAAAAATTAAATATACATCGTTTACTTTTTTTACTAATGTTTGTTGTGTAACAATCATCCAGGAGGCTTCTGAGGACTTTATGATTGAGCTTTTCCAAGATGCCTATATCTGTGCAGCTCATGCCCATAGGGTTACTTTGATGGACAAAGACATGATCAATCTCAGGAGGCTGAGATACAGGTTTTCAAGAATGTTGGAGCCTGTCCCTATGCATGATATTAAGGCCTTTAATATTCTCAACATTCCTCCATGGAGGAAGCCCAAGGAGCCTGAAGTAGGAGTAGTTGATATTACTGAAGAAGAGGAAAAGGAAAGGAAAAAGAGAGCAAAGGAAGACAAGGAAATTGCAGAGAGAAAGGAGCTTGACCTGTTGGAACCTCAGCTAGTGCCCCTCTTGAGGAGTGTCAATCCTACTGGTTTTTTTGTCGCTCTATTCAGTGAGGAGGATCCTAGGGAGGATTACAATTCACTTGACTCTGAGACCTTGGAAATTCTCAAGGACTGGACCAAGGAGATGAATTCTCCACTCCTTTATCACATGCCTCAGGTTGTTTTTGTTTTCCTCTGTATTTTTGTTTATAGCAAGAACTCTTTATATAACAATATCTTGTACCAGGTTAATGATGCATACATATGAGCCATACCTTCAACAAAAGGTGGAATTTTTAGACCCTTCTATCTCCCACTTTCTCAGGACAGAGACAAATATTAGAGAGCTCACAAAGTGGTTGATTCATGTGGACTTGGAAATCTGTGAAATTTTCTTAATTCCTTATCATGAGAGGTAAGTTTCCTACCTACACCTTGTGAAGAGAATTTACTAATTCATGTTAGAAGGCTAACTGAGGCTTGTTTTTATAGCTCACATTGGAGTTTAATTGCAATTGATATTGTGAAAAGAAAATGCTACTTTGTCAATTCTCTTGCTGGAGTACATGGTCAAGCAAAATTGTAAGTATAATAGCAGCCCTCAAGAAAGTCTCCCAGGGCAAAAGAGCCCACTGCAAAAGCACCAACCCCTAGGGACAGGAAAACTCCTGGCAAAAAACTATTCTAGCTTTTTGTAGCCCACTCTAATTGTAGCCCACTTGTATCAAGCTTCCCACTTGTATCCAATTGTCTATTCTATAGCCCACTTGTATCCAATTGTCTATTCTATAGCCCACTTGTATCCAATTGTCTATGTAATTGCAAATATTTGAAATTGAATACATTTTGATCACCTTGTTTTAAGACTCTGTTACAAAATCAAATCATTGAAGTAAAATCATTGATGTTTGGAAAAGTTGCATTTCAATAACAAAATAAAGATCCTTTTAGATCTTTATTTCAATAAGATCCTTGCAGGTCATGTGATACAAAACAAGATCCTTGCAGGTCATATGATACAAAATAAGATCCTTGCAGGTCATGTGTTACAAAATTGCCTTGAAGGATGTTTAAGGCACCAAATGTACAATGCCATCCAAGATGTCCTTGCACTGTAGCCTCTTTTCATTCCTTTTTGATACCTACAAAAACAGTCCAAGTTAAATAAAGAACCAATAAGAGAACAAGAGACTTTTAGGGATAACAGTTACCTTTCCACCATTTATTTGAAAGCAAAATGTTGTGGTAAGTTCAATTTCATCATTTTGTAGGTCCAATCTCAATTGATGTAAGCTACACATGCCTCTTATCTTTACAATTGACAGATGCTCATTGTTTACCCATATATCAATGTCTTCTATTGGGTTGTCAATGAAGTCCTCCATGTCTTGATCAAGTGGAGTTAGCTGACCACCAACATAGTGCCATCTTCTGTAATAAAATGACATAATGAAGTTTTGTGTCCCTATCATGTATTTGCAAGCAATTGAGCCAGCTTGCACATTACAAGTGACTCCATTCACTGTTTTGGTGTTCCAACCCTCATCCACAAATTCAAGTACATTTGCTGAGTCTAAAGTCTTCACTGAAAACATTGTTCTAGATTTTCTGACTTCAGCATTAGAGAAGAAGTCTACAAAAACTGTAATGGGCATGAATATAGAAATTCTACTCTATTTGCTTGCTATGTTTGCTTTCAAACACTTTTGAATCTCACAAAACAGTTTGCACCTGTAGCCCTCACTTGTATTTGAGCTAGGGAGGGACCATTCTCTACTTTTGAAATCAGGCAAGTCTAGCTTGGTTGTGGCTCCAAGTTCTCAAGTCCTTCTAGGTGGAACATAATAATGGTCAAAGAAGAATATTCCATTCTCTGCCAATGAACCCTTAGTCCTTCCCTTGTATATTTCTTCACCAATTGATCCATGACACACATCCAGAATATTTATAACACATTCTACTGGCTGCCATTCCATAATGTTTGAAGGATACAAATCTGTACAACAAATAACCTTATACAACATGCATTACAAATAAGGATTTAAGTTAAGAGACTTACAGTTTGGTCTATGTAATGGCAAAGCAGAACTCTCTGAGTCAATATGCATATCTTTATGCATGTACACATGCTGCACCAGCACCTCTTTGATTGATTTTTTGTTGTTGCCAAAGCTGAAATCTTTAACAATACCCTTCCATCCCGCCAAGAAAGAGTTTTTGGTGGAAGACTTTATTCTCTTGCTCTGTTGCATCAGTATCCACGTTCCTTTGTGTATAGTTATTGGAATCCATTCTCCATTTTGATCAGTCGTGTTGTAAGTGACAATGGCTTCAATGGAAGTTCTTGGTCGTTTTGATCGTGATGAAGATTCCATGGTGAAAAAATAAATGAGCAGAGAAGTTTAGCCTGAGTTCAAGAGAAGAATAAGCAGAATGTGCAAAAAACGGTTCAAATCTGGAAAAGATCATGAGATAGAATCCAAACGTTGTTTTATGATGATGACGTGAAAAATGAAAACAATATAATATGAGAAGTACGTCTTTCTAAAAGCGACACCTATTGAATGCCTTTGCACTTTTACTTGTTTACATTGCTATTTACCAGCTCAAAGTTGCGGTAAAGATAGAATATTTGCTTTTTTGTGAGTTTTCAAAAATAGAGGTTCCGTAACGGAAGCTCTTCAACCATTGGTTGAGACCACTCTCTCTCTACACGCTAAAAGGCACAAAAATGACCTCAAAATTCCCCTAATGGCTGGCAATGAAATGCCCCCCTCCAGGCCAGACGCAGAGCAACTTCTGACCTCAGTTGGCTTGGACTACAACAAGATTCATGCATGTCCAAATGATTGCATTCTTTTTCGCAATGAATTCGCAGATTGTCTGTCGTGCCCTAAGTGCGGAGCAATGCGCTACAAACAAGATGCAGTTGGCGAGACAATGCCCTTTGCCTTGGCCTGATTCAAGCTTTGATATATGCAGGACTAACAACTTCGTGATACAATGCATATCCAATTTGCGGGCAGTATTTGGATGTGCGCTATTCTACCTCTCTTCGAAAGACAATTTATCAAGGCCACCACCGTTATCTTCCAGATGGCCATCACTTGTGCGAAGGCCACCTTGGTCGCGTCGAATGTCGTCCTATGCATGTACAAGAGTGGTGTCGCCAATGGGAGCAACATGAGGGGCAACCTGTTCCAGGAATGAAACATTTGTCCATTCTCCATACGTTGCCATACTGGGGTGATCTACTAATTAACCATTTGCTGGATCCAATGCATATATTCAAGAATGTGGGAGAGCTCCTCTGGAAGACAATCATGGGAATGAAAGACAATCGAGCTTCACGAGATGATTTGCAGTCGGTTGGAAAGATGCCAGAGTTGTGGCCTTTCACCAATGCAGCTCGTCAAAGAAAACTTCCAAGAGCACCATGGGTATTGCTAAAAAACGAAGGGCGACAAGTGAAAAGGGTGATTTCAGAGTTCAGGCGCCAACAGGATATATGCGATGTCTCAATACAGCATTCACCCGTGACGATCAACTGTCAGGGTTGAAATCGCACGACTGGCATAAGTTCTTGCAATTCATTCTTCCAATTGCGATCAAGGGGTGTTTAACGGAGGAAGTGCGGACCTGCATATACAAGATTTCAGAGCTAGTGCGGTGGATCTCTTCCAAGGAGATACGGGAGGACTCTATTGCAGTCGCAAGGGCTAACTTCATTGAGGCAGTTTGCATGATTGAGAAGTATCTACCCACGAGCTGCCTAAATATCCAAATGCACTTGCTCGTCCATGTAGTAGATGAGGTTGCAGTGGCAGGTACAGTCCACAGCCATTGGATGTTCTTTCTAGAGCGGTTCATGAAAACACTTAAGGATTTTGTTCGCCAAAAAGCGCGTCCAGAGGGGAGCATGGCAGAAGGATGGCTGGTGCAAGAGTCTCTTGTATTGGTCTGGTGTCAGATATCCTGAAAGTAAGCTTCAGGCGGTTTGAGATGTTTTTGTTGGATGTGAAGTGGTTCAAGGTGATTACTTCTGGTCGCAATTTAACGGTATGCAGAGATGGAAACAAACTTGTGCAAATAGATTCTACAAAGACTTGGACAGATGCGAGCAACACATTTGCTCTCCCCGAACATTGCGAGCAAGTGGTCTTTGTACCGGACCCTCGAGAGCGACAATGGTGGTTTGTGGTTCAGGTTGCTCCAAGAAATAAACAAGTATTTGAAGGGCAAGATCTCCTGGAGGAAAGTCAGTCAGACGACGTCCATACTACTCTGACATTAGATGAGATGGACGAAGGTATGGAAGAGGAAGCTGACAGATATACGAGGGATGATGCAGACGAGCCAGAATTGACACTTGTAGATGAAGATGCAATGGATGAAGACAATCTGTCAGAACGAGTTGGGGCAGAGTTATGTTTGCAATTAGAGATAGACGATGATACGGTGCAAGATCTTATCGATGATGCCTCACTCGTCGAGGCTTAGGCCTGTAAGTGTTTGTGTGAAGACTTTGATTTAAAATTAAGCTTAAAGTTAATTTAAACAACTGTGTTCTGACGCTTTATTTTACTTTCTTTGTGTAGGACTTTAGTATGGCAGACGAGATTCCAGATCCCGCTTCCATGAGTGCAGATGCATTCATGGGCTTCGTTACACGGATGAAGCCTGCTCAGATGGCAGAGGCTTCTCAGTACTAGGTAGCCAGAGGCACGGGTACTACGCCTCTGGGCTTCACACCCGAGGGACCGACGCCTAGGGGGGGAACGCCTACGGGGTTCAGGACGCCTGTGGGTACGACGCCTTCTTCTCCCATCATGGCCGCTTCGACAACTAGGGGTGGGGCAGAGGCGGGTACGTCCTCATCTCCGCAGCACAGGCGCACTCGCCGATCTCGGCGATCGTCAGGTGGAGGTGGTGGTTGCTGTGGAGGAGGGTCCACAGATGCTTTGACCCCTCCTCGCTCATGACCCCCGTCTTACCCAGGCACACCTCTCAACACACCTCTTGGCACACCTTGGACACCTTGGGGTGCACACGATCCTAGTGCCTCCAAGCTCTATACTGTACGGGGAGATGGTTCTGTTGACATGGATAGAATCGGGACTGAGATGCGAAAGCGGATTCGCCAGCTCGTGGAGCTGCAGTTTTCGACCAACATTCTGACGTCTTGGGATTAGCAAGAAAAGAAAAAAGTCACTTACATAGTGGAGACCATCCTGAGAGAGTACCAACCTGCTCCGGGTTCTTCCGTTGTTTCGACGCGGTGGATCAAGGGTATTTCACGGGACACCATAAAACATGGACGAGATGCAGCTCGGAAGGCTTTCAGGACCGGCTTGCCAAAGCCTTTGGGCATCCCACACGAGACGTGGCTGCAGATCAGGGAGAATGAGCTAACAACGGCCATGCGGTTCAGACAGCAGCGTGAGGCCGCGCAGGTACGACAGATGACTAGGGGGACATCTCATCTTGGCAGCGGAGGCTTCGACACCTTTCGCCATGAGTTTGTGAGTTTCTAATCCAATCTTAACTATGGCATTTTTTAAAACGCGATGAATCATGCATTCTTATTACTTTGATTTTTGTATAAACGCAGAATCTTGCGATGCATCGAGCTCCATCACGCGAGGAGGAGTCAGATGGATATCGCAGAGGTATCTATGAAGTACTAAATGATCTTGAAGCTTCAGGAGAGCCTGTAGACTAGGAGGCCTTACAGTCTCGCTGATCGCTTGAGGTGAGACGTTAATATGTGTGAGTTGATTTAATTAAGTCAGTATATGTGAAGTAATATCAATACTAACTTTGTGAGTTGTCCTATGTGCAGGTTGCGACGCCTAGTCATTAGTGGACCAAATTTCATCTATATGATTTGTGAGACACAGACACGCTTCTGTGTCTCTTTTTTGTACAAACAGTTAGTGTTCAGACAGTTATTGTTTCCCTTATGGTTATGATTATTGTCATTGTCATTGTATAGACAGTTATTGTTTCTCTTTCTGGTTATGCTTATGGTTATTGTTAATTTTGTTTATGGTTATGGTTATCTGCATTATGGTTTTGATCAAAGTGATTATAGCCGGTTATGGTTTTAAGTTATGGTTATGCTTTTAAGTTATGGTTACGCTTCGTTATGGTTATGCTTTTAAGTTATGGTTATGCTTTTAAGTTATGGCTATGCTTTTCAGTTGGTACGGTTGTCTTTCATTGGCCTTAAATCTCATGTGAGATCCTACATGGATAGCATGTAGGAGGCGTATACATGATATGGTTTTTTTTGAAAAGTTTATGTAAAAACAAAGGGAACTCTGCCGAAATTTCTGCGCGCGGGAGCATGGTTGATATTTTGGTGCTTCTCGCTTTCTTGGGCAGAGGGGAGGAAGTCTGGCTGTGGCTGTGTCCATCTTTTAACTGGGCACAGGCCAGGCTGCCCTCTACCCAAGAAAAACATTTTCTGCTATGGCCGTCGCTATATGCGTCGCTATGCGTGTCGCTATATGCGTCGCTATCAGCGTCGCTAATAGCGACTGGTTTCACAACGACGCGTATAGCGACACTCATAGCGACGGGCAGCGTCAATATATGCGTCGATAACACCTTCTTTTGTTGCAATGTTGAAAAATTGCCAAAAAACGCAAAGAGATCCTTTCGAAACAATTTCTGAGTTATCTGTCACATTTATTGATCCAAATCACCTCCTATCACATATATAGGGTCTACACCATGCCTAGAACCAAGTTGCACCAAAAGAAAATCATTTTGATGAAAAAGTTAATAATCACGATTACTTACTTTTTTGCCAAGATGGGGGAAATTGCAACTTTGCCATCATGGGACCAAAGTTCATGATGCCCTAACCAAGTTTGAACAAATTTGGAGCTCAAAATCTCAAAATTCCTGTATATCTATTGTTTCAGAGACCTAAAGCCTAAATCTGGCACCATTCTCACCATGTGCACTCAAATGAGCCCATATTTCACTATCTATTTGATATATTCTTCAAGCCTATAATACCAAAGTTGTAAAAAGTTGAAAAAATCCCTCAGTTGTAAATAATCCCGATTATTTACTTTTGTTGCAATTTTTTGCTTGGACTTGATAATTTTGGTCTTTACATGTTTTTACGCATCTATGCATGTTCAAAAATCGATTTGAAGCAAATTAGACTCAATTTGTTGGCAATTTAGATTGAATGACATTTCAGAGAGGAATCTGCCAAATTTGCTAACTTTGACACTTTATTCACTTAACAGGAGCCATGCAAGCTGCAAACAAGGCCAAGAAGAGGGTCACTCAAAAGGAGAAGCTGCAAGAGCTACCACCATACCAATTGGACCCCAGTTCAGTAAAGACGGCCAAAGCAACCTATCTGTCTAAAGAAAAACTTGAGGAGAATAAAAAAACAGTTTTCACAGGTAGATTCAAAAGTGAAGAAGGACATCAGGTAGAACTGCAACTTTTGCCAATAGAGGTCTACGATGTCGCGGCAAAGACAGAAACAAAAGAAGCTAACAGATAGATTGGACTTAGAGAATTCTATGAACAAGAGCCATGTGGTGTGGATTTTTAGAAGGCTTATGAACTCCTGTCCACAATCAAGGAAGATGGAACAACCCAGATCTTTGACCAGCAAGGGAACAAGGTCAAAGTGGTAATTACAAAAGGATTGTAGCCGAGGATTTGAAATTGCCAACAAAGGGCATGACAATGAGAGCAAGAGACTGAAAGATAGCAGGTACCTTCACCAAGGAAACTGCTGCCGCAATCTTTACCGATCTTATCCAGAAGCAAGTGGAAGAACTAGCAAGATTATATCACCAACACTTCCACTTTCTCACAAAGAGACCGCCAAGATACATGACACCAATCATGCGGTTCCAACCACATTTACACAAGTGTTAAAGTTGACAACTAGGAAACCCATCGACCATGCACACTATGCTCTGTCCACACTGAAGGGTACAAAGAAAGAGGGTACGATAACATATCTGGGAGCACCTAAGGTACTCACAAGAATTGCCTACCATGCTATCGGCATGGCAGACAACTTGCCACTTGCCCCAGATCAAATTACATAAATCGTGTCTGCCCAACCATCCCCTCGAGCCACAAGAACCAAAAGAACTTACAAATCTGATGAAGAATCTGCTGAGAGATCTCCGGAAAGGCATAGCAGTGAAAGCTCAGACAACGAGGAAAGAAGATCCCACATTGAAGAAATGAAAAGCAAAGAAGTGGCAACACATCAAGAGGAGCCTCAACAAAAGCAGGCAAGGTTTGAGAGAGAGAAGCACTCTTATGAACGAAGCCGCCAAGCTATAGGTGAGGACCCTAAAAAGTGGGTGCCGAAGGAAATCAAGGGACCACGAACAAAGGACGCAGCTAGGAAAGAGGATGAATACCGCACAGAATTTTTGGAATGCATGTGCGTTGAAGCGAAGGCATTGAAGCTGAAAGAAGCTCAAGAAGTAGAAAGAAAAGCTAAGGATATGGCGGAGCAGCAAGGACAAGCCGAAGTGACACAACAGACTGAAACCCAACATAAACAAAGTGAGATGTCTCCCAGGCAATCTTCACCTGCAACAAAACAACACGACCAACCCATGCCAAGCCCACCACCGTCACCAACAGATAGACCCACAGAGTGCGAACCAACCAAGGAGCCTGAACCACAAGAGACAACAAATTTTGCACAACAAGCAGCATGTAATTCTGACCAAGCTAAGGAAAAAGAACCAGATCTAGAAAGAGCAGCAACTCCTACACCAGGAGAGTCCACAAGGTTTGAGCAAACAAAGGAAGTGGAAACAGAGGAAACCCCATCTACCACCACCCAATAAGAAAAAGCAGAGGCATCCACGAGGTTTCAAGAAGACAAAGCAGAAGCGGACCAAGCACAACTTTGAGGGGAGGAACAAATAGCCACCCCAACCCCACCAAGACAATCACAAGAGACTGCCAAAACGTCTAGGCAACTCACAATAAATAAAGACTGTCATACCAATGATGAGGTAATTCTCCAAGTCAATGAATATGCACAAAAAATGCAGGATATGATAAAAAAACTCTGATCAACAGCACTTAGCCTCAACACAAAGGCTACAGAATTGGAGATAGTGATTGACGCTCTCCAAGGAGTGCTAGAAGACAGATTAAATGTCATCACTGATCTGCAAAAACAAGCCCAAAAATTAAAAGGTGAAGCTGAACAACACCAACTAGCAAGAGACAAGCAGCAAGAGGAAATGAAAGAGTTAGGTGAACTTCTCTTGAAGTTAACAGATGCTTGTAAAACCAAAGACAAACAGCTGACAGAGGTTACTAACGAACTCTTAACTACAACTCTGTCAGTTCAAAAGATCCAAGTACAGCTAGATGTAGTAAATGCCTCATTACAATATTTAGAGCAGAGGATCAACGATCAGGCAACCTTTTTGCGACAAATAAGAGAAAATCTCGCAGTTGCCTCGATCAAGGTACAGACGAAGTGTACAAAGCACTGGAGAAAAGGAACAAAGAGCTAGAGCTAGAACAATCACAACGTAGAGACCTCACATTAATGCGGGTACCACTACAAGAGGTTGTGTGCTCTTGTGACGTTGTTAGCGACGGAAATACATTGGGTTTTTATAATCCCCGACGTCGCTAAGACCATCGCTAACAGCATCGATACGGGAACATTTCTATAAGCGTCACTATATGCGTCACTATATAGCTACGCCTATAGCGATGATTATAGCGATGTTTGCATGCCATCTATAGCGACATTTATAGCGACGCTGCAGAGCCTTATATAGCGACGTTCATAGCAACGCCCAAGAGGAAAAAAGTTTGGTGGCAGGGCATTCACCCATCAACCATATTGAATGTTTCATTAATTGATTCACCTTTGAAAAAAAGTGCAAAGGTAGATATAGACCCAAAATAGTCACCCACAAGACAATATAACCATTAACTCCATCATCCATAGTACCTATTGTCTGCAAAATAAAGATACAGAACTGACAAGCGTGAATTGATGAAAGTAAATCAATGACAATTGTACACATCATAGGCAAAATCACTTGATTGTTAAAATTTGCAAATGTAATAGTTACAACACCATTGTCATTCTTGAAAAAATATACATGGTTTTCAAAAAGACGTATAAAAGTCGTCTCATGATACATAAGGTATGACAAAAAGAAAATAATGCTATCTAGCTACGGCTAGACTGACATCGTGACTGAAATCATCTAATCAGACGTCTCATCGCGTCCAAGCGGCATATCTGTCGGATTCTGCAAAAAAAAACAATAAGACAGCTTTTTGTAAGTATAAACATATAGCGACATTTATAAAACAATACAACAAATAGAAAAGAGTAAACCCTAATACTAACCATGCTGCCGCGAGAACTCAGAATGTCCATCAGGGCGTTTAGCCCTTCCTGCCTGCATACTCGTGCTCGTACGGTGTGGGATTACGTCCTGTCATCGACCACTGTCAAAACATACAAAGAATCCATTATGTTAAAATTTAAAAACCCATAAACCTTAAACTATCAAACATAAAGAGCAATGCAAAAACACTTACAAAATCGGCCTCAAATGATGCCCACCCGCTGCTCCTCAAGTGGTGCGAGCTCCCTGCCTCTACTCGCGCTTTGGCTGCCTCCTTTTGTTGCTTCCACTTGTCGGGATTCTCGCACTGCTTTCTTCGCATTTTTCCAATCTTCTTTGGCCAGCCAATCTGGTCTATTCCACCCATGCTTGATTGCTTTTTGCACTTCGGAACGCTTGTGCTTGTAGTATTCGTGCATTCAAACCTTCATCACGTCTTCATTGAAGCGGTCATCCCGTGTTGGAACGGGAAACTCGTCATGAAGCATGCTAATGAATCTGTATTTTAAATCATTCGGTACTTCACTCCAGGTGTTTAGTATGTAGTGTCTAAACACTTGAGAGAAAAGACCGCGCATGCACAAAATCACCTTCTTGCCTTCATCATCCAAGATGATGCCGCCGCTGAAGTCGACGGAGTAAGGCAAGCCCTCTCGCTACTGACGTGTGAACCTGGGTGTCCCGGCATGGGTCTGTAGGCTGCGTGTCGACGGGGGTACGGCCGTCAAGTGTCTCCACTAGAGTCTGAGCCGCGAAGCGAGGAGTGTCCACTAGAGTGACTCCTGAAGGAGTAGCTAGTGGTGTGTAGCCGCTAGGAATGGCAGTCAGCCGCATAAAACCTGGTGTCGATGGCGATGCCGTGCTAGTGTCGGGGCGGGCAAAGAAGGGGAGGGTAAAGAGCCTCATCGAACACGAGGCGGTGTCGAAGCATCGGCGGCGGTATCCCCACAACAACCACCACTGCCACCACTAGAGCGTCGGTGCCTAGACGAGTGTGAAGATCATCTCGTCGACACAGAAGCTTCGGACGCGCTGAATGCTCCGAAACAGGGGAAGATGCGGATGGAGTAGGAATGCGCGATGGTGCACCAGAGCGATGAAGCTCCACGTACCACTGTCTCTGCTGGGGTGACAAAGAAGAAAGAAACTCCTCATCATCCATACCTGCATTAAACACACAAACATTTAAACTTAATATTGAATGAATGGAGTAGAAAACATGGACAAGTAGATAGATAGATAGACACAGAGAGAGAGAGAGAGAGAGAGAGAGAGAGAGAGAGAGAGAGAGAGAGAGAGAGAGAGTGAGAGGAGGAGGAGGAGGTATTCCTGTGTAGAGAGTTCTCGTTGAATGAGGGTGAATTTGTAAAAGCACTGCGCTCCGGGTGCGATGGAGACTGAAGCTACAATCACAAAGGAAGTCCGTATCTGCTCATAGATGTTTCTTGCCCCACCACTAAATCTAGTTGATCGGGTGAAAGAGACGCTAAGAAGCAGTAGTAGTGCTTCTTAGCGTCTCTTTCACCACTAAATCTAGTTGATCGGGTGAAAGAGACGCTAAGTAAGCAATAGTACTGCTTCTTAGCGTCTCTTTCGCCCGATCAATTAGATCTAGCGGTGAGACGAGCTGCATCTATGAGCAGAGATAGATCACTCCCTTCGCGATTGCATCTTCAGTCTCCATCGCACCTGGAGCATAGTGCTTATCATCCCTACTTGTGAGAACATACCTAGAGCATACGTACCTGGAGTGGACACAAAGACCATTAAATACAATGACGCATATAAATAGAAATGGACAAAAAGCCACGTGAACACAATGGCGTATCGGCTTCACTTTTCTGAATCTATGATCGTCTCGATCATTTCATCAATCTCGGGCTCAAACATTTCCTCACTGGGAATGTGGTCTGCATGATCATCCCCTGAGCTGTCAGAGGCTACATCTTGTGGCCTCACATATGCCGCTTGACCAAAGCACCTGCGAACACGTCTATTGGGTTGCAAGATTAATGCCTATTGGCCAGCGTCAGCGTCCGACGAGTTATAATTGGCAAAAACTCCATCTATAATAGATGGATCGAACTCACCAAATTCGCAAACGTGCTGCAAAGAAACGCGTCTTGTTCATCGCACAGCATGCTTGCATTGATTACAAGGACATAAGATCCTCATTGAGAGATAGGTGTTTCAGTTGGACGGCCCCACATCCTCGTCACTACTCATAATGAGGGTAAAAATCTTATAACCTGGAAAAAAAAATTAATCTTCTATTGTAATTCTTCGTCTTTTATCTCTCTCTCTCTCTCTATCTATCTCTCTCTCTCTCTTTGTTCACACTGTAAACTACCTCACATTCTCTAGTCATGTCCAATCCCCGCACACCTCGGTCTAGAGGTGCATGAAGATCAGAACCACTGGGTTATAATCTCGTCTTTATTGGTCAATGCCTATATTTGTGGGTACAAGAAATCTACACACCCACGTCTACATGATAGTGCATGTAGTGGACAAAACCCCTTTGCCTCTTCTCTAGCTGTAGCATTTCACAGCATCTTAACATCTTTTCACAGTAGATGTTTTCACCGTTCGTCTAACTCTAACTGTTTTACCGTAATCTCAAAGGTAGACTCTAATATAAAACTCAATCCGAAATATTATCTTAAAATTAACCTAATTGAACATGTGGTGATTCACTCCATTGAAGGGTAAAAGACATACCAATGGGGCTACTAGCTGTGTAGATGTGAATGGGCCTCACATATACAAATAATTCAATGCAAGAGTTTAATACTCTCACCTCTCCACCCCGTCGATCCATGACCCAAGTGATGGGACAAAATCCTCCTCGAAGCTGGCCTAGCTGCCACTCCCCAGGTGATGGGATAATCGTGTCTTGATGCAAACTCTTGCTGCGTCACTTTGCTACCACCACTTGTCTGGTTTGGTCATCCTCTCCTCCTTGATACCCGTCCACTCCTCTCTTTCACGCCAGTCAGGTCTGGCATTTTTGCATCTGACCTCCGATGCTTCATGTAGTCGTGCATGCATCTCCTCATCCAAGCATCGTCAAATGTATTCTCCAGAGAGGGAACTGGAAACTCCCGATGCAACGTCGCAATAAGATAATCCTTAGAGGCTTTATCCTGATCCCTCCAAGAGACGATGACAGACTCCAGTGTGTCAAAAAACCTATTTACACAATTGTTGTATGCGTCCCATCACTTGCTTCCCCTCAAGGGTCATAATGGTCTCATCAGACATACGATTGATGAGGTAGGCGTATCACTTTGGCATGTCCTTCCCGTGAACTATAGCAACCCTGTCCGATGAATGCTCATCATACAGGCCTCTAGGTGACCCCGACGTAGTGTTCGGGTCACTCCTCAGCATCTCCGACGACCTGGCCGGGACATCACTCTCAAACGCGTAGGCAGTATAATCCTTCGGTGTACTCAAAATAAACCTAAATCTAATTTAATCTAACCTAAATCTAATCTAGCTTAAATCTAAATCCAACTTTATCTTAAACGATAAAAAGAAGAAAATGGTATAACCTTTCTATCACCCAAGTGTGGTAGATTGGTTATGCCATTTCCCTCTTCAATAATAGGTAAATAACTTAAATAAACCTAAATAAACTTAAATCTAATCAAACGTAAATCTAACTAAAAATAAAAATAAATCTAATCTAATTTAACTTAAATAAACCTAAATCTAATCTAACGTAAGTTTACATCTAACCTAATCTTTAACGCCTTTTGGGATAGTTTCCTACGATGTTAAAACTCTCTTCTTCTCGCGTGTGTGTGTGTGGGTGTGTGTGTGCCAACAAAAAGAGAAAAATGGTATAACCTTTCTATCACCCAAGTGTGGTAGATTGGTTATGCCATTTCCCTCTTGAATAACAGGTCTTGAGTTCAACTCCTAGTCGGCTAGATCTTTAAGGTCTCTTGAATTAGTTTCCTACGATGTTAAATTAAACTCTCTTCTTCTCGGGTGTGTGTGTGTGGGTGTGTGTGCACGCCAATAAAAGGAGAAAAATGGTATAACTTTTCTATCACCCAAGTGTGATAGATTGGTTATGCCATTTTCCTCAAGAATATCAGGTCTTGAGTACAACTCCTCGTCGACTAGATCTTTAAGGTCTCTTGGGATAGTTTCCTACGACGTTAAGACTCTCTTATTCTCCTTCTCTCTCTCTCTCTCTCTCTCTTCCTCTCTCAATGTGTGTGTGCATTCTTTGTTTATGCATGTCTGTGTGCGTTTTTTTGTTTATGCATGTTCTCTCTCTCTCTCTCTCTCTCTCTCTCTCTCTCTCTCTCAAAAACACAATGTGTGTGTGTGTGTGTGTGAGAGAGAGAGAGAGGGAGAGAGAAAGAGGGGAAGGAAACATGAGAGTGAGGAGAGGGAAGGAGCATACCTGGCTCTCCTTCCTCTCCTCGTGTGTGTGTGTGTGTGTGTGTGTGTGTGTGTGTGTGTGTGTGGAGAAGAAAGAGAGAGAGAGAGAGGGAGAGCGCGCGTTACCTTTGATTGCTTGACCGCGTGACGAAAACTCAGATCTAAGATCTGAGTTTTTGGATGCTCTCGGTTTTTTTTTTACCCCTGACGGTGTCGCTATAGCCGTCGCTATAGGCGTCACTATGAGAGTCACTAAGTTACTTATAATTTAGCGACGTGCATAGCGACGTCGTGGGTTTTCACATTTGATCGTTGCACTGCGAGCGTCGCTAATATTAAGTACCTCTTGTAGTGTACAAAGAGAAGAAGAACTCCTCAAAGAGATAGCAGAGCTGAAGAGAGTCAACCAGCTACTGCAACATGGACAACAAGAGATGCAAGAAGAAGAAGGTATGTCAAAGCAAATATTCCCTCAGTCTCTTTTGTTGAGATGGAAACACAGCCAACAGAAGGGCTAGGTGGGGAAGAAGATTTCCAAGTACCAGTAACAGAAGCTGATGGAGTGCAAATGGTCTAGCTGTCAAAAGCTGAGGAAGATACACTTAAAGAAAAGGTTACCCAGGAGACAGATGAGCAACGGAAAGCAGCGATGGATTGGGAGTTGAGAGTTCTTATCTCCGTCAATGTTACTCAACTCACTCCCAATCGAATCAATGCACAATGGCATTAGCAATCACTACCATATCCCTTGATCAAGGTAGAGCTACTACAGGTCAAGGAAAGACTTTATAAAGACATGCAAGTAGAGGGTGCAGATGAAGTCCACCCTAAGTGGAGAAAGAGCTGGCTGAACAAGAATCCAATATACTTGATTTTGTTCTCAAGATCACCTGCGGCACTTCAAAAGGATCCAAGTTTTTGTTTTGTACCATGAGTAAGGACGTGGCAAGCACATGAGGCAATAACAAAGAAGGAGCCCACATGGTTGAAGTATCCATGATCAACAGCTCCAAAAAAGGGAACATTGACAGAGGACTACATGGTGAAAACCCTAATGAGCACCATGTCATTCTTCAAAAGCCTCCCTGATCTCTCATGTGCTATGCTTTACAAAATTTTCCAAATGCTGCTCACGTGCATTGAAGTCTTTAATGAGCCAAAGCAAGCAGGAGCCCCGTGGATGTCCTTCCTCAAGGGCAATAAGGGTTTATGCTACGACCTCAGTGGTCAACCTTCCAAAGAAGTCCTCTATGGCTTCTATGTCCGCTATGGCTTCTACGTCCGCTGCGTGTTCTTACCTTCTCATAATATGTTGGTGTTTGAGGAAGCATTCTACACAGGGTTTTTCACTTGGCAAACAAAGATTTTTGGGTCAGTGATCAGCTACCTGACTTCAAGATTCGTTGGCTACTCCGCAGTCGAGCTTAAAAACAAATCCACTATGCAGTTTTTGCAGGTGCCAGACAAAGAGAGAAAGATCAAATATGAAAAGGCTCTACATGCACTTAAAGACCGCCTCACCAGCCGTCAACCCAAAGACTATTTCAGCCCATAAAGCTGTGTCAAGGGACAACACAGGCGAGGTGGGGGGGAATGTTAGCAGCAAGCTAACTCAGATATTCTTTTTTGGAGCTCTCATTGTAAAAACACTTATTATTTTGATAAATCGAGAATATTGTAACTCTTATTTTATGGATAAACTTTGTAATTGATGAGCCAGGGCTACAAGCTTGCAGATTGTATCAACCTGTCTTTACCCATATTTAGTTAGAGCTTGCAGATTATTAGTTTTGACCACCAAAAACCTTGGCTAAGATATAAAAGCCAATTTTTGTAAGTTATTTAAAATTTTTTGGATAATGAAATACACAGGGTGAGCAAACGGTGCTCACTTCTCTCCTTCTCGCGCTTTCTACTCCCTCCTCGGTTGTCACATTGCAGTCGCGTCTGTTGTATTGCAACCACAGGTAAGAGCTCTACGAATTGATGTAAGCATTTCACAGTATTTCATAGTTGTTGGCGTTGCCGACCAGCGGCCTAATTTCATCATAAGTAGGAATTTATGCTTCAAAATCAAAAACTAAGTATAGGCAGGGTATTGGGGCATCATTGCTAAGCATTAAGATGCATTCTGGGTCAAAAGAGACTAGGTCAAAAATCCACTGCTGTTAATAATTGTGATTTTGTCACTTGACCTAAAGTGGGAGTTGAGACCATAAGCATGTGTGCTTAGGTCTTATAAACTTGTCCTAGAAGTTTCTTTACGTTTGGATGTCATCTGATTTGTTTATCGATGAGCGATTGGCTTTTGGTGGTTTCAATCACTTGAGTGTAGGTTTAGTTAGATGCGATTTGTTTGTTGTTTTCCAAGAGATTGACAACCTCTTGTAGCCTCTATGCACTAGTCTAGTCATCTTCGTCCCATGGATTGACAATTTAATTGTGGTTCTCGCTACGTCAACAAATAAGATAGGAGTGAGGATAGACACCCATCCCATAAGAGGATAGGCTAAGGTACTTGGAAGACATTTCTCCAAATCATCCCATACAACTCAAATTGAGCACGAAGTTTGAGACACAATTGGACAACAACAAATTGCCTCTCCTCTAGTCCCCTTGTTTAACTCCAATCGAGGTGTACACACAATCAAAGTTATCCCCTGAATTTGAAATTTACTACAAAAAATAGATAGCCTTGATACTTGCAAAGCTTGCACTAGGTCTATATTAACTTGCATCCAATGGGAAAATACCATAACTAAATCTAGAAACATAGAAATCTAACTCCTCTCAAAAAATACCAAAAAAGCACTATACATGCCTAAAAAATGCTCCAATATTGGATCTCAATACTAGACCTTTGATACCATGTGAGAAGTGGCAGTGGACGATGGATAAATATGGCTGAAAAAAGTGGCAATAGGTGCACAATCCCTCCAATCCTACGGCATATAGGATCAACCTCTGAATGTAGAATCTTACGGCAGATAGGATTTGCAATATAGCTTGAAAGGGTGAAAAATTATTTCTATTGGCCTCAACTCAAGAAATACGTGGTTGAGTTTGTACGCACTTGTTTGGTGTGTCAAAATCTTTACTTATTCCAAATTGACCTTGAGAGATTATAGAAATGGATTTCATCTTAAATCTTCCAAAGACTCAAAGCGGACATAGTGGTATTTGGACCATCATAGATAGATTCACCCACTTCATACTAGTAAAGAAAATAGTTACAACCATCATTCGGCCAAAAGAAAATTCTCATAGATTTTTAGACTACATGACATGCCTATATCTATAATGTCAAATAGAAACCCCAAATTTAGAAGCTTGTTTTGGAGAGCAGTGCTCGAGAGAATATATGCACTCAACTTAAATTTGCACCAAGATTTCATCCACAAATAGATGGGCAGATAACCAGCTTAGTGATTTTGGACTTTTGAGGTCTTACATTACTGATCATAAGACTTAGTGGCCTTTGCAAAAGTCTCAAGAATGGCATAAAAAGGCAGCATCACACAAGCATCAAGGAAACTTGCAATCAAAGGAGAAAGAATGGGTGCTACTTTAGGAAAACACTCCTATAGAGGAGAAAGGGTAAGGAGAGGCTTTCCTCAAAGCTTAATCTGTGATACTATGGGTCTTCTCAAATACAAAAAAAGATCCACGATGCACTATTTTGATTGAAGTTTCCACATACTTGGAAGATTCACAATTCATTTCATGTGAGTCCCTTGAGACCTTCAAATTTGAAGTGGTAGAGGAAAAAGAGCTAGGTGAGAAACCATAAGTGGAAGAGATAGAAGAGATTCTTGCTCCAAAATATGTCCTAGCACACAAGGAAAGGAAAGTGAAGGGTAAGCCGATCCGTTGGTATTCGGTGAAGTTCAAGAAATATTGATGCAGAGTGGATGGAGGAGGACTCAACAGATTCTCCTCAGATACTAGAGCTTTAATTGCTAGATTTGTTTCTATGTTGTAGTTAAAACGGATACTCATTCTAGTTATTATATACATCAAGATGAGAAATAGGTCTATAGATGAAGTATCTCATCATCTTCAAGGTCGAGGATTGCAACAAATCTAAAAATTGTTGATAAAGGATAAGACTCTCACATGCACGCATATAAACAAGACATAAAAATTATTAGCATTGGATACATATTATGGGTGTCAAAGAGCCTATCAATTGTTATCCATGTGAAGACTTAAAAATTATAAGTCTAACCACAATCCTATTAAATATAAGCTTTAGTAGTTTGGAATTTAGATAAAGAGATTCTTTCAAAGCACCTTTTTTTTGGAACAAATAAGTGGAATGCAAAGAGGCAATAACATCCTCAAAGTATATAGATATTTCTCTTTCATCATTTGAATTCATCACTTCCCTTATCGCTTAAAGGTTTATGAGCCCAAGACGCACAAGAGGTTCAATTTCTATGAGAAGGTCAAATGAGTAAAGTATTGATTGGTCAAGATCTTAGCATGACAGCCATCTGCATGTGTGTTTATGTGCATGTGTGTGTGTGTAACCGACCACCCTCTCCCAAGAACCATACTCAATGAGGTAGTGGGCCCATTGAGTATGGACCCACTACTCAATTAGTAATATGAACATGTAAAAAGCCTGATGTCAAGCTAGTGGTCATGACACATCTCTAATAATACTCTATATGAGATTACTATTTAGTGTCTATCAAATCGTGTATAAGAATTACTAATGATTCTATGAACATTGCAATCCAATTATAGGAGTTTTAAGGCTTTGTGAGCCAATGCTAGACAAAGTAGTCTTTTAGTATCGTGCTCTAGTAGGATGTCAATTCAAATGTAATATCTTTCTTTGAAAATATATAGCAAGTTTACAAAATAATTTTACAAAGGAAGAGTGAAATTTGTAGTCCCTATCTCTTGAAAATTATCAGGTTAGATGACTTCACTGACTATCAATAGAAATCTTATCTAGGGTATTTGTCCAAGCCACCTAGCACCTCTTAACCTGAGAAGGAATTACTAACACTAGATCTATTCAAAGACCATAGACAAAGTGTACTTCACAGCCAATGTCCCCATCCACCAAGTTGCCTAGGAGGGCCTTTTGTTTAAATTGTGTGTTTCTATTTTGAAGTTGTGTGTTTCTATTTTGAAGAGTACTTAGATACAAAAGGAACACCATGTTCACAAGACACGTGACTTTAGACAACAAGAAAGTTTATGCAAAAACAACTTTGTGTAGTTAAAGCATTTTTTGTACATTATAGTCAAAATGAAACTCACTATAGTCAAAATGAAACTCATTCTAATTATTATGTACATCAAGATAATAAATAGGTATGTAGATGAACTAGGTCAGAGAGGCTACATAAAACCTAAACATCATTAGGCAACGATAGGACTCTCACCTATATCCAGTTAAACAAGACAACAAATTTGGTTAGCATTGATGAATACCTAGTAGGTAGTGCCAACGTTTGAATTAGATGGAATCCAAAGAGATCCCTTGGCTTGGGGCTCAAAACAAAAAGGGAAGGAAAAAAAAAAACCTCTTTCCACATGCAGCAATGCTTGTGCCAGTAGATATTTCTCTCTCTTACTAAAAGTTAGGGAGAATTACCAAACTACCCCTCTAATTGGTGGAAATTCCAAAAATACCCCTCAAATTTCAAAAATTGCTAAAATACCCTTGCAACAAATAGCGAGTATGTAGGTGGCCAAACGATTTTCACTAAGTGGTATCTGGCAACATACTCACATTGGGATGGAAAAATAAAGCCCAAAAGGTGCCAATTGTTAAGATAAGAAACATAGCATTATTTGGGTTTATTTTAAGAGGCAACGTGTTGCCCTCTCTCTCTCTCTCTCTCTCTCTCTCTCTCTCGTAAGAAGCCTCATAGCATCAACTATCTATTTGCTCAACTTCCAATATCTGTGTGTATGTGTGTGTGTGTGTGTGTGTGTGTGTGTGTGTGTGTGTGTGTGTGTTATAGAAAAAGTGAGTGAGTGAGTGAGTGAGTGAGTGAGTGTGTGTGTGTCTTTCTGCATGCACACACTCGCTTGGTGCATGAAGCTGGAGACAGGTGGGGGTGAAGGTGATGGAGTTGTTTGTGTCTATGCGTGACTAGAAGGGTCACGAGGGGAGATCTTCATCAAGGCCGCACGTGCACAACAACGCCGCAATCCTCTCGGGATGCAAGGGATGATGAAGGCCTAATTGGCAGTCAGTGTGAGCTGAGGTGCGAGCAAATATCAAAAGGGGGAGGATGAGTATGGTCAGAGGACGGAGAGGATGGACGGTTGGGCTTCCAAAAGGTGCATGTCGACAGTGTGAGGCAACAGTCAGTCTAGATATTGGTGTGTTATTTTTTTAGTAGTGTAAAGCAAAAACGTGTTCGAATCTTAAACGAAAATAAATAAATAGGCAATTTTCTTTCAACAAAAAAAATAATGCAAGTAAGAATGCTTAATCGCATTTTGTTAGAACAAGACCAGTGAAAGTAAAGCTTTGTAAAGCGGAAAAAAAATTAGACAATAACCTGGGGGGTTGAGGCCGATGTGATGTTATCAAAGGCAATTAAAGTCTCTGCCATGTGTATGAATAGTTTGCATGTTACCACCTTCCTTCCAATATTAGAACGTATGGCGGTATGTTTAATGCAGCTTCGTTTCGCATATCAGGCATATATTGAGATATCGTGCATGACACTCAATTTATTGTAACACTCTCAAGAAATAACTTGCTGGTGAATTACCAAATCCATAGTTCTATTAACATTCTATGCTAAAACGCATGCAATATGCGAGTGTGTGTATTAGAGAATCATTGGCACTCTCTGCTAGATCACACTCACAAATTCACAATGTGTGTACACTTGGAGAGCCCTGGTTTGTTGCAGCCCTTTGTGGCTTTATATAACGAAGTAGCTTTAATGTGTATGTGTGTGTGTGTGTGTGTGTGTGTGTGTGTGTGTGTGTGTGTGTGTGTGTGTGTGAGAGAGAGAGAGAGAGAGAGAGTAAATTCAACATTGAAAGAGAGAAAACGGCCAAAATGTGGGTTCGTCAGCCTATAATAGAGTAAGGTGTTTGTTATACAACCATTCAAGCTAGGCGGTTTTCTCCAAAGTGGCCACCAATAGAACATCAGAAGTAAATCTTCCAGCTTTCACCGTTTTTGTATGATTCTGGAGTGTTTTAACGTTCAAAAAATAGTATAGGTACCCACCTTTATATATCTAGATGAAACTAGGATAGGCTTAGATTCACCCTTAAAGGAACGTGGAAGGTAAGACCTATGGTAGTAACCCACAAGGCAATTATAACCATCAACTCCATCATGCATAGTATTAACTAAATACCATGACACCCACCATTACCAGGAGTACCTATTGAATAGTAATTTCTAGGGGATAATTGTCAAAGATGAATGAAATACTCAATGTAGGGATTGTTCGAAAAATAAACCGACCTAAGTGTTAAAAAAAGTTTTTACTAAGAGATACTCATAACTGTCTCTTGATTATTAGTAAAATAATCATAGAGTTACATTTGGCTAGAATAAAGTGTCAAGGTATCATTAGTGGGAGAAGTTTAAATTAAACCCTAGCAGGTAAGCTATAGTAGGTTTTTTTAGACCAAAGAGATTTTACAAAACAAAATAGTGTCAAGGTTGCCGTTAGTGAAGATAAGTCTTAGTTAAAATATTTTGTCAAAAGATCATGTGTGCTCCTAGTTTTAGAGTTCAAAACTAAATGTAACAGTAGGAGTTATTACAATGTGTGTGTGTGTGTGTGTGTGTGTGTGTGAGAGAGAGAGAGAGAAAGAGAGAGAGAGAGAGAGTTTTTGCAAATACAAGTTCTCTAATTGAGGGGCTACTAACCTTGAATTAGTGCCTCATTAAAAGCACAAGCAAGAAATAGAACAGCTTTGAACTCCCAAGCTCTGTGGGAAGAGAGAGTGACGACTAATTTGGAGACATAGGAAGAGGCTTAGGCTGCCTCTTGGTGGTATATTTTGAGCAGTCATGGTGGCCAGATTTTGGCTTTGTCCATTGGCTTCATAGACTCAAGAGACGAAACGGCTCAGTCCATCAACTCCACACACACACACACACACACACACACACACACACACACACACACACACACACACACATATATATATATATATATAGAGAGAGAGAGAGTTGGAAGTTGTGGGATGTGGTCAAAATGTTGGCTAAACTACATGTCATGTTAGAGCTTACTATGGTTATTACATATGCCTATAAGCGGCTACCATAGAGATGTAGGAAGAGATGAAGGGAAGTGAGGTCCAGAATGGGCATTGGTACTTGTGCCATAGTATGGAGGCTTTAGTTCCCAAGCTCCAGTGGTGTGTGATTCCCAAGGAGCTTGAATTTTGAAACCTGCAATGCAATGCAAAAGAGAGTATTATTGGCTCCCACAAGCTACCTCCAAAGTTCAAGGTCTACAAACTCTCTCGCACACAACAAAAGTCTCCTCTTCTTTAAAAGGAAACTACAAAATACCCTTTAGTTTTTTCCTTTTAAGAGAGGTGATGGCAGCTCTTTAGCATGCCTTACTTAATGGCCTAGTTCCCCTTTCTCCCCTTTCTCCCCTTGCTTCTAGATAAATTTGATGAGTTGGCTACATCATGGGGTGAAACCACACCATAAACATCATCATCCTAGATGGAAAGCTACAGAGTCTATCATATGGACCATCACATGGTTTATGCCACAGAGGCGATTGACTAGACAAGGGATGGTGCACACCATAAGAGTTTATACATAGGACAAAGACCACATGCCCAAAAAACCTCCCCTTGGGATTTGGACTAATGACCAAATGCATAGAGACCACTGCCACACATGCTACTCTACAATCCTTGATGCACCATCAATAAAACTAATTCCAAATAAATAATATCCAAATATACATTTTGAATACATACCTCAGGGTTAGAACATTATTATCCTCAATTATTACCAAAACAAAACTAATAGCGATAGTGTCCAACCACTCATAGGATGGTTATGAAATTGGTGTTGCGTAAATCGAGAAATCTGCACATATGTTTTCTAAACCAAAGAATCCACATTGTGGTTGTGATGCCTAAATTGGTGAATTTGCACAAGTGCTATATAAATTTCCAAGGGGATTCACCATGGAAAACTTATCGCACCACGTAAGTGCAAAGGATGGTTTTTTTTTTAAAGTTACATAAGCATATAAGTTAGGGGGAGGCCCCCAATAATTTATCTCCCAAGCTTAAAATAAAGGGGGGGGGGGGGGGGGGGGGGGGATTACCCAGGTTGATTACTTGTAAACGATTGGTCAGTAATGTGCACTAGAATTCTAATAAATTTTGGGGAAGTTTTTAATCAAGTCACACATTAAATTTTGCATCAAGCCGGTCATAGATAAGGATTGATTTGGAGGAGGTTAATGGTTGATTTACATCAGTTTTGGTTGGGCCAAAAATTGACGAATAGCTAGAGTGCAGGTTGATTAAGCACATAGTTTGAAATCCAAACTAAGACACATTGAGGGTACCTATACTTATCAACATAAGTGGTTCCTTAATACATTTTCAGTCACTATGCTAGACACTCTTTGACTAGTTTACTTAGTCACTATGCTAGACACTCTTTGACTAGTTTACTTAGTTAGATCATGTGAGACCTAAATTCTATATGTAAGATAGGGATATGATAGTTTTCTTCATTGGTTATTGTATAAGCGTAGAAAAGGGGTCGTACTCTCTGATACTAGTCGTATATAGGGGTTTTATCAAAGTTGTCCGCTCATAGGTGGCGTCTTTTTTTGTATATAGAGTGAATCCCCCGAGATAAATTTGCAAATTTGCATTGAAAGGGAACCGCTACCTAAACCAAAAAATGTGCACTGAAAGGGAACTGGTATCTAAACAAAAAAATATGTGACCCTAGGTGAGTGATACAAGTGATAATAGTTCAAACTTAGCGATGCTTTTGATATCTACTGGCATTCTTCCAATTTGGATTTTTGTCCAATAAAATAAACACTACAATTATTGGATAGATTATGGAAAAATTAATACTTATATAAATCGATGCCTTACTCCCTTCTTCACTAAGGCTTGTTTTAGAAAGACAAAAAAAAAAGAAAAAGACAACAAAAAGCTACTAGTCAATTACTTCCTCTTTAATTGAGGATGTTTAGGGTGCATGCAATGTGGTCAACTCTCCCTTAGTGTCTCTTCTTCTTACAGTTAAGTTACATATATGTATTGGATTAAAAAATTTTGGAAGCCAGTATTAGGTGAGTACAATCCACAAAAGGATTAACAAAATTATGAGCGATATTATCTCTTTTAACAAATCTAATGCAAAATGGACGAATTGAAAATGTCAATCCGGTTTTTTGTTGAGTGAAAATAGGGGTTTCTGATTCAATAATATTGACCATCTTGGCTTGATAACAAAGTTCCAATGGGCTCCGAGATTCTCTTGGTGAACAAAACCAGAGCTCGCTTTTCTTACATTCGATGAACATATTCTTGAAAGACTCTCTCTCTCTCTCCCTCTCTCTCTCTCTCTCTCTCTCTCTCTCGGATTACACATAAAAAAGATTGCACATTTATGGAAGACATAACAACATTGGACTATGAGTAGATTTATAAAAGAATGTGTCTCTCTTTCATAATCTCTATCCCTCTCAAATATTACAATACTCCATGCGCACTTTATCTCATCACACTAATATTCCTATTGAGTTATTCTCTCTCTCTCTCTCTCTCTCTCTCTCTCTCTCTCTGAGACACACACACACACACACACACAGGCACGCTCACGCTCATGTGCATGTAGACACACAAATACACAAACAAAAGACACCCAAATTTTTGAAGAAACAAATAATTTTTATTATTGTTGAGAAAAGGATATTTTAAAATATACATAAAGCAATACAATCCATATCATCTTTGGAACAAGAAATACATCTTGAAAAAAGGGTGCAATAAATTCTCCCATCAAAGAGATTACTCTAGGTTTGGATATGTGCGTTGGTGGCTTGGAGCTTTGTAGATATCCACCTTTCCTAGCGCTATCTGATGGATGACCATGTTTTCATTTTGGCTTAATTCAAGTTCTCTTAAGAAGATGAAGTACAAGTGCCTGCAAGCCAAATAATAATTTTTTTCCCATTTTGTTGATGAAATTAGGGCATGTGCACTAGGGCTCACCCTTGATATGCACCTCATATACCCCCCACATTTCCATTTCCTACATGTGACTCCACCTTGAAGACTTCATGTACATAGCCTGAGATGCATACCTTTTCAATCATCTTGGCCTTCAAACTAAGAGCCAAACCAATTTTCATTGATGTGTCCTTGTAAACAGAAGAGTCAAATTTGACTCTAATGCCATTTCTTAATATTCAACCACTACTATCTATCCTTTAAAATTCAAAATTCTATTAAATTTGACTATTACAAGTACTTTTAACATAAAAACTAATAGTGCCCTACCCAACTTGATTCAAAATACAAGTTCAATTATCTGAGATGAAACTCAAATGACTCATAGATTTTCATTTGAAGCAGTGATAGAAATTTCAAAGATTTGATTCTAAATAGCAGACCCTTTGGAAGAAAGAACATTATTCTAAGTGGAGATGGTAAAAAACTATTACCAATTGTACGAAAACTATGCAGAATAGATATTGTCAATGCATCACTATGTAGATGTCCATTATAGAATAAGATAGAGATTCTTCTGCTAAAAGGTAGAGATTCTTCTGCTAAATGAAAATATGATGCTAAATAAAGATATAAATTTAGAAAAAAAAGATATGAAAATTCTTGATATTTTTAACGGAGAAATAAATGACACCATTGAAGAATGAATTAAAATTTATATATGTATATGTTAATTGAAAGAAATAAAGTCAAAAATGTCATTTTTTGAATCTTGGCTACATGAAAGTATGCATAGGAGCAACAAAAAAAACATCTCTCCAAAAAAAAGACTCAAAACCTTTGATTTTTTGGTTCCAAAAAGCTATAAATTATATTGAAAATTTTCAAAAGTTCTTAAAGGAGAGAGAACTTTTGCACCAAGAAATGATGAAGTACATAAAGTGAGTTTGATGGCTATGGATTTGATGGAAGGAGATGTAGTGGAGTATCTTAGTGATTTATTAAATATTCAAAACTTGATGAAAATGAAAACCTAACGACGGATTACCCACCTAATAGATTATTGTTGAAAAATAATGCACATAAAATGTTGGTGAGGAACATAAATTTGTAAAGACATCACCAAGGATTTGTTTTAAAATGAGTTCTTGCAGTTACAATCATCACCAAGGATTTCTTTTGTCAGTAATGACATTCATTCCAAATTCAATGACTCCTTCGTTTCATATGAGACACAGACAATTTCCTATACAATTGGTTTTTGCAATGATAATACTAAATATTTGTCAACACAAATATTTAGCCATAGACAAAATTAAATTAAGTGATTGATTTGAAATACAATGCGAAACAAGAAAGATTTGGAGTTGCAACTAAAGAAACAACTCCCAAAATGGGATCACTTTTTGGGATTGTGACAAAGGCTCTTTGGAAGCACGTGAAGGTTCAAAAAACCATAAAATGGACAAGGAAATCAAGTAATGCAAGGCAGTGAAATGAAGGAACATTTTGACAAACTAAAAAGAATAGAGGTGCAATGCTTCACATGAAAATGTAGGTTCAATGCTTCACATGCTTCAATACTATACACATCTTTTCTTCTCCTAACTCTTTTCTTCCTAACTCTTTTCTTCTCCAAGGCTTGTTTTAGAAAGCCAAAAGGTCCAAAATAGGCTACTTCCTCCAAGCTCACCTTAGCTTGAGGTAGTTTTGTAATTTCTTTGAGATTTAAATACATTCACTCACTATTGTGAGTTTGGAAAAACAAAAGCCAAAAGTTCCAATTATTGTGGAAAAAAAAAAGAAAAATTCAATTTACACGCTAAGATTTAATCCATTGAAGTGTAAGAAGAACATTGTAAATTAAAAAAAAAAAAGATAGTCATTCTTTTTTGTATACACGATTGATTTTAAATGAAACACAACACAAAAGAAATAAAAGTACCATAAAAAGGCATATTGCATAATAAAGGCAACCATTTATATACATTCTAGAATATAACCTATGTAAATATTGAAAGATGTCTTAAGTAAATGATTCCCACCATAGACAGTCAAACCAACTAGTATCTGGACTATTGCCGACATCCCTCTCTTTTATCTCTCCCTTCGTGTTTTCCAACTCTAGAGTCTCTCTCTCTCTCTCTCTCTCTCTCTCTCTCTCTCACACACACACACACACACACACAGTGGTACTTTAAAACTCCTAGATTACTTTTAAAATTGTCTCACTTCAAAAAAGTCCACACATGGGACTTAGCCCATCTAAAGGGACCTGTTGGGGTAGGGTTTTTCCTGCTTGTGATGAGTATCACACACACACACACACACACACGTGTACACTTTTAAAAAAAATCACCCTTTTCAACAAATCCCGAGTTTGCTTAAACGCTTGGGATTCTACTGAAATCTACCGCCTAACATCTCCACCATGGGGCATAGCCCTTGTAAATAACTTTACTGCATCATGTTATTACCTCGGGCTTACCCGACCATGAATACATTTGGGTTGCCTCTTCATTACACCTCGCAGGCGGACTCACCATTCCTGCTGTGGATCTCCCCACTCATGAAAATTTGCACGCAACATGGCAACCGCCCTCCTTCCTCTATTTAAAAGGTGAGGGTGCATCTCTGCCCCTCACTTAGCTTTGTTTGTGCTCTATTTTTTGCATAAGGAAAAGTGACTGCGTGACTATATCTTTATTGCATCAAAGCATGGAGCTCTCAACTCAAATAACATAGGTAGGCATCGCTTTTTCACACCTACTATATGGCAATATGTTTTTTGCTACGTCAGAATGCATGGTACATTGTGGGGATTTTTGGACATCACAATAAGTTACAATGGGCTATATTCTTTGCGCAATGATTTAACCCCAATATTGGGGTTCTGATCTGTGCTGTGTTTTTTCTGTTGATGATGCCGTATTGGGAGTTCTATTTGATACAATGTTTTGTCTACTGTTGTGGTTAAAAGTTGGCTTCTGTATCATAGTGTAAACCTTCCTTTTTGGAGGTTGGACCACTTGTTTGGTTATGGTATTTTACCCTGGTTACTGGTACAAACATACATGTGCACTAATTTGTTTGAAGACTGTTGGGTAACCGGTGCCTCATTACATGGGTTATGGCTCTATATCATGGTTGTTCATTGATAGTAAAAGTGGAAAAGTGAGCAAAAAAGAGAGGGGCTGCTTTACGTTTACATTGGCCTTTGAAAGGGATTTTTCTACCGCTTTACTGAGCTTGGAAAATACTCTATTGGAAGTAACCGAGTGTACCTTGGGTGCTCACTAAGCATCAAAATGCTACGGGTTCTACTTGATATTGTCACCTTTTTACATAAGTTTTAGAGCACCATCAATAAGATGCCTTGATTGACCTTGATTATTGGATAGCTATGGGTACTTATATGGGTTGGAGGTGTTTATTTACTGCGCACTAATTATGATTGGGTACGTGGTTATATATGGGTGGTGATATTTTTTGTGTCTTATTGCGCACTGTTTTGTTAAAAAAATACACACGGGTCATTAAGGTGTTGTACCCAATTGCACACTGTGGCAGTTCTTGGTCTCTACATTAGTAAGGAGAGGTTTTACATTACAGTTTTTTGCATTGACTCGGGCAGATGTTGCTTCTTTTATAGCTTTGGATATTATTATGATACTAGCACTTTAAACATGATATTATTATTTTTTCCCTTAAAAGACTTCTTGGTTCGAAGTAAGGCTTGGCTTTTAGCAGCGCTCCTTGTTACTTGGATTGCTTAGAGAAGTATATGGTAAATGATGTACAAATTGAGTGATGAATTGGAGTCCATTCACAAAGATGGGTATCTAACCTTAAAACAAGTTTTAACAAGGATGATAATTTATAAAGACCATAAATGAAATTTCTTTTAACTTCATTTAGTGGAGCTTTCATAACTGATAAAACTATTGAAGAGGGTTGATTCAGACACTTGGATTAGAAAGGGTGATGGCCATCTAATCAAAATGATACTCTTTTTAGAAACTTTGGGATTCTTTTAAAGAAAATGAGAGAAAAATATGTTTTGCAAAAAATACTATGGACTAACCTTGTAAAGTTTAAAAAAGAGTTTGTAAGATGGACATGGATAACAACTGTTATAGTCCATTGATACCTGTAAAACACATCCAAGGCTAACTGAGTTGTTGTCTTGTTTGGATGGATGCAGGTAAGGACTCTATCTTATCTTGGAAGGTTTTTTCTTACCTTGGCAAAGATGTCCTACACTGGATTACACACTCACTTACTATTCGAGAAGTCCATCTACTATCTGTTTATTGGAATGGGACCTCATTCTTACAAACATTGTACAAAAATAATTCTAAGAATGAGTTGTTTTTGTACTTATCTTTTCGTTTTTCCAAAGCTAGTTGTTTATTGAATTCAAAATTTCAATTATGTCTTATTATTTATTATCAAAACAGCTACACACACACACACACATAGAGTTACTTAGACATGTAGCAAGGTTGAAAATCCATTTTTATGATGTAAGTAGCTCCTCACTTGCTGCTGCATATGTTCCATGCAATTGGGTTTTTCAAACATGTAGAGGTCGTCTTATTTTCTTTTCATGCATTCATGTGTTTGAGTTGAAATCTGTCATGCTACCCATCTACCAAATAAATTAACAATTTAATGCCTAATCATATAAAGTAGCATGTCCCTTTTTGGGGCAGAGAGAGAGAGAGAGAGAGAGAGAGAGAGAGAGAGAGAGAGAGAGAGAGAGAGAGAGAATGGTATTGGTACCTTTAGAGATTGCATGCTTTGCAATCTCACTAGCTAGGAGAAGGTGCATTGTAGTTTGAATCTCCTGCTAATGATGGGAGGGCTTCTTATTATATCAAGCAAGGTGGGCTACCTTCTTGGGCCATATTTAGATAGGTCTCTCTCTCTCTCTCTCTCTCTCTCTCTCTCTCTCTCTCATGAGGGATTTCTAAATCAATGGATTTTGTAAAGATTAGTGGGCTCTCAAATTACTATTGCTAGTTAAGCTTATCGTGCTATCAAGTTTGTACACAAGTGCATGCGTGCCTACACGTGTGCATGCACACGTGCACACACATGCACACACACACTTGTACATATGGCTTCCATCCTTAGACCTTATCACAAATACTTACCTCATTTAACAATCTCATAAAGCTTGAACTTCTTGTGGACCTTTGGGCTCATAAATGACGAGCTCAAATCGTGAAAGAAAAAATATCTTGATATTGTGATGATGTTATTGCCTTTTTCCATGTTATTATTTGTTCCAAAAACATTGTTTTGACGAAGGGTTCTTAGTTGAATTCTTTACTACTAATGATTATATGAAATCCTCGAGGCCATGGCAATGGGCCAGTTGGAAGTCAATCACTCGATGAGTGGATCAAGAAGGCCCCAGAATTCTCAACCCTGTGGCCCATACAGAAGCTCTTTGCACCAAACTTGTAATCTCCTTGGCTAAATAGGATCATGCTTGGGCTATCATGATCACACATATGATAGAAGCAACTAAAATTGGCTCAAATAATGGAAAGTGGAGAGGGGGAGAGGGGGAGAGGTTCATGACAAACTATTAGCCCCGGCATGGTCTACCCTCAGTCTGGGGCGTAGCTCAGGTGAATTAGTGAGGAAATGCAACAGAGTAGAGGGAGTCCTAAAGTGGGGGGAAGAAAATAGATACGTCAAGAACTCCATTTTGCACTGGTCCCCCTGGCTTTCCAAAGTTTTAGATCGACCACAAAATCCCTATTGGATAGAAACAGCCAAGAAACTGAATAATAAGGGTCTGAATCAACTTGGTCACTTCTGGGATAGTGATAGCAAGAGATGGAAAACCATTGCCAATCTGGTAACCCAATACCAACTTAATGGCTTGGAGGTTTTGCTAGTCAACAAAGTGATGAAAGAGCTTGACAATGTAGTGATGCTAATTTGTGAATTGAGTTTGACTGGAATGCCTGGAAATGGCAAGTAGTCTCTTATGAAAAGTGGGGATCATATACCCTTTACTTTCGCCTCAATCTTCTGGTTTTTTTTAGGTCAACTTTGAATTATTTACAGGTTGTCATAACATTAGAAAGTTTTTAAATAAGTTGGTGACTATTCAAATAGTGCTTTGTTTAAGATGTTTGAATCTTTGCTTACATAAAAGATAGTCAAGCAAATAATGCACTAACTCTATTTTTTTGCATATTACATGTTGTTAAAGCTTACTATAATCACAAGTACTTTTTAGCTAAACATTTTGCCAGATACTAGGCAAAAAAGCTTTACTTCATATGTTTAATTAATTTCATACCAATAACTAGTATATGAATTATTTCACAACAATAGTTTGTTTACAAATAATAAGAGTTTTCCCTCTTTCTAGCCTGTAACATTCTAACTCTAAAATAGAAGAAGACTTTGAATAGATTGCATACTTTCATTGGTGTAGCCATTCTCCCGTTATCTATAAATAGGATGTTGTATAACCTTGATTGTTGTAAATAAAGTGTTAAAATATGTTAGTTAAGCAAATAAAGCTTTAATCTCTTCAACTTTTTCATTCACTTTTTCTCAGGTATCTAAACTCTACAAATATACTGCCCGAATGCAGATTCTTAATTCCCTAAAAAATATAGAAGCTACCAAAAAACGCTTGAGAATGGCCCATGCTAATGTGTATAAACATACCCTTAGGTGTCCTTTGATGTACCCTGCAAATAGATACCGACCTTTTCTTACTATAGCTGCAAAAAAAAGGGATTCTATTTCTTCTTTTGGCTCTTTTTCTCTAATTTATGATGATTTATCTATTTTTTAGACCGACTCCTTTGCCCTTGGATTGGAATTTCCCGTTGAGCTTGCTTCTTCTAAAGCAAGCATCTATGTTCTACGTTGCATTGAGGATGCAACTGCATCTAAATTTATTATTGTATCAACAAATTTAGAAAATCATCCTCATGGTTCTTTCCTGCAACTTATTTCATTTAACGATTGGATCAAACTCTTAGCAGCTCTGGTTAAAAACAAGAAGGAGGAACTTGAATTCTTAGAGGAGGAATTAAAACAACTTCCTCTGCTTCAAAAAATTCACACACAGTCACTTGCTACATTTTCCTCCTTTGGTGCAGAGTTAACCAATTTTCTTAAAAAGTTACGCGGACTCAACCCGGACTTCACTACTACACCGGTTTCTCCTACTGTCAATCTGACAAGCAGTATCTTCAATAGAAATCCGACAGTACTCGAAGCTGTTAAGAATTTTCAACATGACTTATGCTCGCTTAGTGAGTCCACTCTTCAAGAAATGGTTCCTAAAGTGTCAAAATGCTCCCATTTCTTCCTTCAAAACAAGTAGAGGTTGAAGGTGCAAGTGTGGACAATCAACTTTGGACCCTTCCTAACAAAGGCTTTTTGGCACCTATCTCACTTGAATCATGGATATTCCTAGCCAATTTGACTACTTCCTACATTGATGAATGTAGGGTTTATATTCTTAAAGGTACCCAATTCTTGGATAAAGGAGACTTAATCGATGCTCCCTTTACCATGAACTTTTTGGATCTTGCAAAATGCTTTATTAATACTAGGATTTATGGGCACACATAGGGTATTATGGATTTCTCCAAGCCAAATACAGACTACTATTCAGATCCTAGTTGGAACATTTATAGGCCCTATATCAAATGTGCATGCAAGCTCCTTGACAACAAAGCAGCATGTGAATCAAGCATCATTTGGTTTGATCATGTAGTTTGGTACATTTTTAATCACCTAGATTTACTATTCCCAGACAAAGCCGCAGAATTTCATTTATCATTAATAGGTTCATACTCCATATGTGTCATTTTCCTTCAAATGGTGATAATGTTTTGAATAAAAACTCCTCAATTTTGCATGCTTCTCTCTCTTGTCTTCCACCTATGGCTACTACTCTCTCTTCTAAACAAGAAAATATTGCTAATAAGCTAAAATATATATTAATGGAATACCAAGATGTATTCATAAATGATTTTCCACTAGGATTAGGGATGTGCAGCATGGCATAGACGTAGTAGGCCCGTAAGTAAACCACCCAACAGAATGAGTCATTTTGAGGCTATTGAGGTGGAACATCAGCTTGCTGACTATCTCAGTAGAGGGTTTATCTAGCTTAGTTCTTCACCATGGTCCTCTCTTATCTTATTTGTAAAGAAAAAATATGGTAGTATGTGCATGTGCATAGACTATCATGGTTTGAATGCAGTTATGGTTAAGAACAAGTATCCATTGTGGAGAGTGGATGATCACCCATCCTCGCATCTTCATAGAGATACAATTGCAGTCAGGGTATCATCAAGTACGCAATAGGATTTTGTTGATATACCCAAAACTGCATTTTGAACAAGGTTTGAACATTATGAGTTTTTGGTTATGCCCTTTGGGTTTACCAATGCACCCTCAACTTTCATGACGCTTATGTAAAGTGTCTTGAAACCATATTTGGTCAAGTTTGTTATCATTTTTCTTGATGAAATTTTATTGTGTAGTGATTCTGAGGAAGAGCACTTACAACATCTAAAGCAACTATTTGAATTGCTAAGAGAAAATAAGCTATATGCCAAAGAATCAAAGTGTGATTTTCTCAAGGTATAAATTCATTACTTAGAGTGTATTATTTCAGTTGATGGGCTATAAATGGATCAATCCAAAGTGGATGCCATTTGGATGTGGCCTTCTGTGAGAGACTTGAAAATTTATGACTTTTCTTAGGATCTATAGGTTTTTATCAAATGTTAGTTAAAGTCTATGCTCATATTGTTGTCCCAATGATGGACCAACTGAAAGTCAAGGGGAAAAAAATTTCAGTGGGGCCAAGCTCAACAAAAAGTTTTGATTCTCTCAAGGATACATTAGCTACAACTCCTATTTTATCTTTTTTCGATCCTTTGAAGCCATTCATTTAGAAATGAATGAGAGTTATTGTACTATTGGAGCAGTCCTTTTGTAGGAGGGAAGGCCAATTGCATTTAAAAGCAAGAATCTTGATTCTGCCTAGTAGAATTATTCTTCTTATGTAAGAGAACTCTATGGAATAGTGTTTTCTTTGAAGACATGGCAACATTATATGTATAGATCTCACTTTGAGATTGTGTTTGACCATGTCATCATAAAATGGTTTTTAGTAACAACAAACAAATTTGAAGGGTCAATAAGTCAGGTGGGCTAAGATTCTTCATGAGTATGATGCAAAGCTCTGGTATTTAAAATGATGATACAATGTGGTAACTGATCCTCTTAGTCGCATGCATGAGATCAACTCTCTTCTTTTTACTAAGGTTCAAAGTGAGTTTTTGGATCCTCTCAAGGAAAAATGTGAGCATGATGAGACATACTCCAAAGTGTAGAGCCATGTGCAAATGAGGGATCCTTGTCACTTCAATGTTGGTAGTGTACCTTTAACCTCCACACTTAGTTCTCCTCTTTTAAGTGATGAGCTATAGAGATGGAATAATTTTTGCATAGAAGATGGGTACCTACTCCACAATAAGACTAGAGGTGATCCAATAAGACCCTTCTAGAGAGAAATAAGCAAAAAAATCAACAACAAAGGGTTAATACATCTAACTCAGTTTTGAGATAGAAATAGCATGAGTTGGATTTTTCATACATATTGACCAAGGTAATGCTAAGCATAAAGATTTTTTCGACAATCCTAGACTAATCGTATGATCATGAGTTCTTTTGCCTATCCTAGCATCTTTCAAATTGCTACATGCAAGCATAGGTAATCACACAAGGAGAAATTTCCTTGCTTTGCATGTTGGAAACAGCCATCCAGAGCTTCTTGGCCCTATCCCTGTTTGGCATATCCCATAATTAATGCACTTGAAGAGACAACATTCCAACAAGAAGCTAGAGCTTCTTGGCCTAGTCCTTGGCATATCCATCAATGCTCTTGAAGAGATGACATTTTGGACATCAAGGCACATCAAGGCAATTCCACATGCCTCCAAATTAAAAACATAGGTGATTGCATATGGAGAGATATTGAAAATAGCCTAGGGTTTTTGCCCATCTAAACACCTTTCAAATTGCCACATGCCTTCAACATGAAAGCATAGGTGATTGCATATAGAGAGATGCAGTCGCTTCATATGGAGAGAATACTTACTTTGCATCATCTAAAAAGATTGTAGAGCTTACTGGCCCCGACCTTGTTCGACACATCCCGCAGTTAGTGTGTTTCAAGAGGTGACATCCCATACAAGAAGCTCCTCTCGGACACTTTTTGTGATTTTTGAAATACACCATATTTGGCATTCATCCCAAACAATCCCAAGCACAAATTCATTTTTTAGTAGACCCTGACTAACAATACCATCGTGAATTTTTTTCCTATATCAATGTCTTGTGTAGTGCCATGAAGTCAAGAGGAAAGTATAGGTGATTGCATCTAGAGAGATGAGATCACTTAATATAGAGAGATGTTCTTGCTTTGCATCAACTGAAAGTAGTATGGAGCTTCCTTGCCGCATTGATCTTTTTCACATCCCGCTAGAGCCAGCTAGAGCTTCTTGGCCCTATCCCTCTTGTTGGAAACATATCCCACAATCAATGCACTTGAAGAGATGACATACCGGACATCAAGGTAGTTCCGCACGCCTTCAAGAAGAAAGCATGGGTGATTGGATATGGAGGGATACCCTCGCTTTGGATCTGTTGAAAACAATAGGACTTTTTCCCATCTAAGAATCTTCCAAATTTCTACATGTCTTCAAGATGCAAGCATAGGTAATTGCATCTACAGAGACACACTCGCTTCATATAGAAGATGTGCTCGCTTCACATAAGCTGGAGATATTCTAGAGCTTCCTTGCCCCGTCGATGTTCAACACATCCCAAAATTAGTGTATTTCAAGAGGCAACTTTCCGTACAACAATCTCCTCAAGCAATTTCTGTGCTTTCTGAAGAACAGCATATTTGGTTTATATGTTGTCCCAGTCAAGGCCAAGCACGACATCTTTTTTCAACAACCCTTGACTAACAATATCATCATGAATCATGTCAATGTCTTGCAAAAATTGGCAAAAAGGTTGTTCAATCGATATAAGGCTAAGCGGAGGACATTGCATCAGTTTCCCTTTTTTTTTTTAGCATGTTATGGATGAATGTAAGTCATATCGGGATGGAGAACATTTGAGGTTTGTGTTGATGCCCATCGAGCAAATTTTTGTGTTGAGGGATTCTTTGCATGCATTTCTCAAAACATGCAAACATGCTCAATTGAGAGCAAGCCTACTTCAGCCTGCTTTAAGATGCCCTTCTCAAAACATGCACACATGCTCAATTGAAAGCAAGCTTCCTTGCTTTGAGAATGTGTTTTTGAACTAGACATGGTCCAAAAGGAAACAAGTCACAAAACACATCATAAAGAGTCCTCGTATAGACAATGAGAATAGGTGCAACTAGAAATGTTTCAACAACTCACAAACATAGATAGTGATAAAAAAAATTGAGGTTTGTGTTGATGCCCATTGAGCGGTGTCGTCGAGGGATTCTTCGCTTGCAATTCTCAAAACATGTGCACATGTTCAATTGAGAGCAAGCCTACTTCAATTTGCTTCAAGATGCTTGTCTCAAAACATGTGCACATGTTCAATTGAGAGCAAGCCTACTTCAACCTGCTTCAAGATGCTTGTCTCAAAACATGCACACATGTTCAATTGAGAGAAAGCCTATGTCAAATTTCTTTAAGATGCTTGTCTCAAAACATGTGCACATGTTCAATTGAAAGAAAGCCTACTTGCTTCAAGAATGTGCTTTTGAACTAGACATGGTCCAAAAAAAGAAGTCACACACACATCATAAAGAGTCCTCCTATAGACAGTGAGAATAGGTGCAACTAGAAATGTTTCAACAGCTCACAAACACAGAGAGTGAGAAAAAAACCATGATAGAGAGAGAGAGAGAGAGAGAGAGAGAGAGAGAGAGGTTGTCAACCTTGCGACAGGTATATGTATCTATATGTATTGCATTGAGCTAATGAGCTGTTGTGATTAGATTGTGATGGCTTGTATCAATTGTGACAAACAACCAGCTCTAATTGCAAAGACCTGTTGTAATAAAAAAAGGTGAGTTGCCTTTGATCTGCCTGCGACAATTGAACAAGCACGACTTGACCGTTTGAAAAACAATGCTAGGTGTGCTGCTAATGAAGTTAAGAAAAGCTAAAGGAGGACAGGGGAAAATCTTGGCCATCAATAATTAAAGATCTCAAAAGAACATGATAATAGACCTTGTGTATCAAGGATAAGGGGGCGGGTTGGTAGGGGTGGCTGCCCTGATAGCCGATGTAATTATGGTCCCTAGATGATGTCATGGCTCAACACAAGCATGACAAGACTTTGTAATTTTTTGGGTGGGTTGATCAATATAATTAACTCACAATTATGAGTTTTTTTTTAAAAAAAGCTGAAGGAAAAGGTTAAGACAATCGAAAAGGGAAAGGAAAATGAAGAAAAGAGTGCTCACATGGCATGCAAGCAATATACATATAGATCAAAAAGTCTTTTCATCAGGCTTTTCATCTTCCTTTTCTTTTCCAAGCCATTGTGATAATGGTCTGATGTAACGAGATCCTCATACGGCCAAGTAGAACATTTTTTCATCTTCATTTGAAATATTTAATCCAAATATTTCATGACTTATATATCAATTTGTCATCTTCATTTGAAAGATTCAATCCAATCTCATATTCAGATTCATGATTTATCCACATTCAATGATATGTAACATGAAATGTGTGCTTATATGTTGTTTATGCTTATATGTCCTCCATGTTAAGTCCTACCCTCCTCTTCCCTGCATAGCTTCTAGCCTTGCCGCCCTTGCATTCTGTCTCTCTCTTTGCTGCGCCATTGCCTGCCTCCCTTGTCGCCACGTCGGCCTTCCTCCCTTTCCCTTTTAAGCCAAGCCACACATCTTCCAAGACTCCCATAAAAAAAAGTGCCCAAAACGGTAGGCACATACTACAACGTTAGAGGTTGCATGGTGCAAAAAGACATCTCTTATTTATAGACCATCCAAATAAGATTTTGCATTAGTCAAAGAGACATTGATCATTACCTCAAATACTTTTATTCCTCATAGATAAGGATTTGCATGTTTGTGAGTTAGTTAGTATTAAATGAGAGCACCATGTCAAAATGTAGTGAGGAAGTGTGTGTGGATCTTTGTGCCAAGATATATGAGAGAGGAGAATCAATATGTACTCATATGTATAAGAGAAACAATGGTATATAATGAGAGGAATAACAAAAACAGGTGCTAGAGACCACCAAACTTGGTACTGTAATAGACTCTTAACGGTACCAATAACAAAGAGTTAATTGTAAGGTCCCCAACCCGCCTACACCAAGATCGAGATACGATCCTTGACAGGTCTCTAGGTCTGTTAAAAATCAAAGTCTCTAAACAAGAAAAATCCAAGGAATAGACCTTTACCATTGACAATGGCTTGGGTCTATAGCCTTAGAAGAAGACCTAGTCCTGTCTCGCAGCGAAAACGGGACAATGTATTAAAGTCCAAAAAAACTATTTCGGCCCTATAACTGCCACAATTGGGCTAAGGTATCCTCAACCAACGCTTTTTTCCCCCTAACAGATGTGAGGAAGTTTTCTAAATGTTTTAGTGCGTAGGGATGGATAGTTACCTGACTAATCAGTTCCACCCGTCCTTGATTGACAACCTTAGTCAATCTCCACTTACCACCCTGCACTCACACATGATCCATTTAATTTCTAATTACTATCACGTTGTTTCAACATTTAAAATAATGGTTTCTTTTACGTTCTGTCACATTAATTCCTTCAATCAATTATTAAAGACAACATTGAAAGCATTCTTTTAGAAAATAGACATCTTTAAACTTAAGACAGGGTACTGTCTATCAAAACATTGTCCATAATAACCATGACCAGTACTCTTCTTGTCTCAAGACCACCTAAGGGTGAAAAACGACACCCATTCCTTATTCAAATCCGGAGTGGATAAACCCCCACCCAAGGTTCCGGGTGCCCATACACCAAACCAGTTGCCTATACAACCGGGCGGCTCCCCTAGGATAAAAAACGGTATCCTACCTTATGTAGAAACATCAAGACATGACACGGAGTAGAAACTCAACGTTCATGGGGGTAACCGACTTATCCATAGCTAGAAAGCCAATCACTATCATCTAATTATACTAAGGAGTCGGAGGTGTCTTGAGACAAACTGTCTTAAGGATGGTCAAACATTTCTTTCCTATTTCAACGAGTTTTAAACCAAACAATTCTTTCCTACATTATAAACAAATGCACATTGGAAGTTACCTTCCGTTTTCAGCTAGTTTATCCTTCTTACGTATGCAATGCTAACTTATAAAAGAACTTAAACTAATTAAAGACTTAATTGAATAATGGGAAACCCACCTGGGACTGATTGGCTATCTATTGTTGCGCTGGTGCCTGAAGACTCTCCTCCGTAGGCCTACTACTAGGCCCGACTTCATCGTTGTGCGACGCTCTAGTTAGTTTTGGAGCTACGTCCTCATCACATCAGATGTAGGATTTGCTCGAGTCCTTTTTGGTGCCATAACTTTGTTTAAGTTAATCAACTAAAGCTTAATCTCTACTTATTTCTGTGTAGCAGTCTCTCTAGATGAGAGAGAGTGTGTCAAGGCTCCGAGTCTATCAAATTATGAAGGAAGGGGTCCTATTTACAGTTTTCTGGCACTCACAAGCTGTAAAAGGCAGTTGCTTCCAGCTCAAGAAGTCTCCAGCAAGTCAGAAAACTCCCCTTGTTGCTAAATGAGTCCCTGGCAGGTCAGTGATGACCCTCCCATTACCTGTCAGCTTTTTAAAATGTCAATTTTGCTATAATTTGACCTATTTTTCCTTAATTGGTAAATATCTTGTAAATATCTGGGAGACCTTTAATAAAGTCTATGCTTAAATGATTACTGTAACCCTTCAATTTTTATTAATAATTTATTTTACATTAAATCTTCCGAGAGGACTAGCGGGGTCAGTTTTTATCCGAATTTAAATTTGAAAATTTCTAGCCCGGGGTTTGCTGTGCTTAAGATTCCAAAAATACCAATATTTGCCATGGTCGGACAATTCTACATTGCTTTTTCAATAATCATATTATTTTGATTAAGATTTATACAACCTTTAAGGTTTCAAAAACTGGAAACCTTACAATCACCCCAACTTCAGAATTTGAGATGTCCTCATCTCAACCGAAATTGGGAAAATATTTGAGAAGAGAAATTCATCCTTCCCCAAGTGGCATTTTTGAAGGGATAACCTTTCCACTTTACCAAATGTTACTGATTACTCTAAGAGTTCTTTCTAGTTTCTGGTTAGAGTTATTTGCTAGCCAATTTTTCCTCGAGAAACTCTTAGTGTTGAGCCCATCTTAAAAACCTTTACAAACCATCCGTATCATCTCAAAAACCAGGTTAAATCAATTTCATAGAAGATCCATATATCCACCTTGTTAACATGAACGCGCTCGGTCTAACTGACCATTTAGAGCAATCAGTGTTTGACAAGTATCATGTATTTTAGCTTTTCCAATATGAACGCGCTCGGCGTGTTCTTGCCATTCTGAGCAATCTGCGTTCGGCACAAGATACCACCATTGCACCAGAGGTACCCCCTTTGTGCTCTAACCTGGTTGACCAACAATATGTAAAGGGTTTTAAGGAGTATCATACCAAGAGTTCTTTTCAGCTTCCTCTTAGTCTCGTACGTTAATACTTTCATATCTAGGTCATTTTCTAAGGAAGGTTATCGTGTGCACAAGGATGTGAATCGGTTTCTTGATAACTACCTCATTTCTAGGATTCAAATTTTTCCTTCCTAACGAGAACCTCTTTATCATTTGCTAGATCTACCCTTAATTTCTTGATTGAATACTAACTTACCTTTAGATTCATTAAATAATTTTAAAGAATAAAATAATGTATACCATTACAATATATAAGTAACTCAAGTTTTTTTTTACATTATTGATTTATATTGGTTTACAAAGCTCTAAGATTGCTAGCTATGGCCAAGGGAGTGGCCCTTTTATCTTTCTTATTCATAAGGTTGGTTCTCCTATGATTACATAGGACCTGGCTCCTCTTGCTATTCCTCTCATGGTGCTAGAGACCACCAAACTTGGTACTGTAATAGACTCTTAACGGTACCAATAACAAAGAGTTAATTGTAAGGTCCCCAACCCGCCTACACCGAGATCGAGATAGGATCCTTGACAGGTCTCTAGGTCTGTTAAAAATCAGAGTCTCTAAACAAGAAAAATCCAAGGAATAGACCTTTAACATTGACAATGGCTTGGGTCTATAGCCTTAGAAGAAGACCTAGTCCTGTCTCGCAGCGAAAACGGGACAATGTATTAAAGTCCAAAAAAAACTATTTCGGCCCTATAACTACCACAATTGGGCTAAGGTATCCTCAACCAACGCTTTTTTCCGCCTAACAGATGTGAGGGCACAGCCGCTGGTGGACTCCTCTTCCAAGTGAAGACGTTTTCTAAATGTTTTAGTACGCAGGAATGGATAGTTACTTGACTAATCAGTTCCACCCGTCCTTGATTGACAACCTTAGTCAATCTCCACTTACCACCCTGCACTCACACATGATCCATTTAATTTCTAATTACTATCACATTGTTTCAACATTTAAAATAATGGGTTCTTTTACGTTCCGTCACATTAATTCCTTCAATCAATTATTAAAGACAACATTGAAAGCATTCTTTTAGAAAACAGACATCTTTAAACTTAAGACCGGGTACTGTCAATCAAAACATTGTCCATAATAACCATGACCAGTACTCTTCTTGTCTCAAGACCACCTAAAGGTGAAAAACGGCACCCATTCCTTATTCAAATCCGGAGTGGATAAACCTCCACCCAAGGTTCCGGGTGCCCATACACCAAACCAGTTGCCCATACAACCGGGCTGCTCCCCTAGGATAAAAAACGGTATCCTAACTTATGTAGAAACATCAAGACATGACACGGAGTAGAAACTCAACGTTCATGGGGGTAACCGACTTATCTCTGGCTAGAAAGCCAATCACTATCATCAATTTATATTAAGGAGTCGGAGGTCTTGAGACAAAATTTCTTAAGGATGGTCAAACATTTCTTTCCTATTTCAACGAGTTTTAAACCAAACAATTATTTCCTACATTATAAACAAATGCACGTTGGAAGTTACCTTCCGTTTTCAGTCAGTTTATCCTTCTTACTTATGCAATGCTAACTTATAAAAGAACTTAAACTAATTAAAGACTTAATTGAATAATGGGAAACCCACCTGGGACTAATTGGCTATCTATTGTTGCGCCGGCGCCAGAAGACTCTCTTCCGTAGGACTACTACTAGCTCCGGCTTCGTCGCCGTGCGACGCTCTAGTTCGTTTTGGAGCTACGTCCTCATCATCAGATGTAGGATTTGCTCGGGTTCTTTTTGGTGCCATAACTTCGTTTAAGTTAATCAACTAGAGCTTAATTTCTAGTGATTTCTACGTAGCGGTCACTCTAGATGAGAGAGAGTGTGTCAAGGCTCCGAGTCTGTCAAATTATGAAGCAAAGGGTCCTATTTATAGTTTTCTGGCACTCACAAGCTCTCACAGGCTGTAAAAGGCAGTTGCTTGCAGTGCAAGCAGTCCCCAGCAAGTCAAAAAATACCCCCTGCTGCTAAATGAGTCCCTGGCAGGTCAATGATGACCCTCCCACTACCTGCCAGCTTTTTAAAATGTCAATTTTGCTAATTTAACCTATTTTTTCTTAATTGGTAAATATCAAGGAGACCTTTAATAAAGTCTATGCTTAAATGATTACTGTAACCCTTCAATTTTTCTTAATAATTTATTTTACATTGAATCTTTCGGGAGGACTAGCGGGGTCAATTTTTATCCGAATTTAAATCTGAAAATTTCTAGCCCGGGGTTTGTTGTGCTTAAGATTCCAAAAATACCAATATTTTCCATGGTCAAACAATTCTACATTGATTTTTCAATAATTATATTAGTTTGATTAAGATTTATACAACCTTTAAGGTTTCAAAAACTGGAAACCTTACGATCACCCCAACTTAAGAATTTGAGATGTGCTCATCTTAACCGAAATTGGGAAAATCTTTGAGAAGAGAAATTCATCCCCCCCCAAGTGGCATCTTTGAAGGGATAACCTTTCCACTTTCCTAAATGTTACTAATTACTCTAAGAGTTCTTTCCAGTTTCTGGTTGGAGTTACTTGCTAGCCAATTTTTCCTCGAGAAACTTTTAGTGTTGAACTCATCTTAAAAACCTTTACAAACCATTCGTATCATCTCAAAAACCAAGTAAATCAATTCCATAAAAGATCCATATATCCACCTTGTTAACATGAACGCGCTCGGTGTAACTGACCATTCAGAGCAATCAGCGTTCGACAAGTATCATGTATTTTAGCTTTGCCAATATGAACGCGCTCAGCGTGTTCTTGCCATTCTAAGCAATCTGTGTTCGGCACAAGCTTCCACCATTGCAACTGAGGTACCCCCTCTGTGCTCTAACCTGGTTGACCAACAATATGTAAAGGGTTTTAAAAAGTATCATACCAAGAGTTCTTTTCGGCTTCCTATTAGTCTCGTACCTTAATACTTTCATATCTGGGTCATTATCTAAGGAGGGTTATCATGTGCACAAGGATGTGAATCGGTTTCTTGATAACTACCTCATTTTTAGGATTCAAATTTTTCCTTCCTAACGAGAGCCTCTTTATCATTTGCTAGATCTACCCTTAATTTCTTGGTTGAATACTAGCTTAACTTTAGATTCATTAAATAATATTGAAGAAGAAAATCATGTATACCATTACAATATATAAGTAACTCAAGTTTTTTTTTACATTATTAATTTATAGTGGTTTTCAAAGCTCTAAGATTTCTAGCTATGGCCAAGCGAGTGGCTCTTTTATCTTTCTTATTCATAAGGTTGATTCTCCTATGATTACATAAGATCTGGCTCCTCTTGCTCTTGCTCTACCTCGTCCTCCATTTCTACCTCCTCCTATATTATCTCCTTGATTTTGAGGAATGGCTCTAGCAGTAATTCGAGGGTTTTGTTCTTCTGGAAAGTTATTTCTATAGTGCCCCATTTGATTGCATCCATAGAACCTAACGTTTGGGAAGGTCCGTTCTCAGTTTACTACTGTAGCTACTCCACGTTGTTGATATCCCTGGTTGGAATTTTCCCTAGCTCTTCCCCTAAAGTTACTAAATCCATTATAGTTCTTTGTAGAGTTAGTTCCTTCAGCTGTAAGAGGCTTAGCCATGAGAAGGGCATACTGTATTGATGTATGCCTTATGGCTTTGATCCATACCTCTGCATCTCGTTCCACGTTGACCCCTTTACCTTTGAAGTTGGGGGGTTGCGCTTGCTTGAGAAGAAACAAGCACGGTATAAAGAACAGAAGCAGGTATCTACATGGTTGCGTAAGATCGATGGATTGACAATATAAAGACTTATGACACGGCTATGATTTAACTTCAAAATAGACACAAGATCAAGATATTCAATTCAAAAGACTTGGTTCTTTATTTATAAGGTGAATATTTACAAGGATAGCCTTACAAAAGAGCCTTAGGTGTCTCATTCTAACTTGTTGTAAATTTTTGTGTCCTTTAAAGGATCCACATAGCTGACTGATTTGGAATATGGTGATACAAACGATGGGTGTTTGTAGTCAGATTTCTACAATCGTCTAATTGATTGGTATAATAGTTCTTATACTCATTGGAAATTGGAAAGTAAATTATATGGTCCAAATTCTTAGGGGTATTCTGAGAAAAAGTTCTGATTCTTCGATATGGAATTATCTCCACCACTCTATCCCATACCCATTCGTTCAGGGGTTTTCCCGTGCCTCCTGGGTAAGTGGGAACAGTGATACTCGAGTTTGTACCCAAGAAGTAATACAACTGAACCACTCTCAATTCCTCAGCCCAGCGTAGTTTCTTCAAATCCGTTGTAAGACATCCTAGCTTCCAAGCATTGATGTAATAAGTCCCGCCTTCATTGCTCTATCCAAGCTCCCAGTCTTTATCTATCCGAGTCGAATGAGGAGTGTGAGCCTTCATCAGTAGCTCCATCACGCTCCGTCGGAAAAAATAGTTTGGAGAACGACAAGCACTCTCATAAATGAGCTCAAAGACTTGGAATTTGCGATATTTAATCACAGGATCTTCCTGAATTGTCCACGCATAAGCCTTTGGTTAGCTAACCAAATTTATTTATTTATTATATATTTATATACATATATATATATATACATTTCTTTTTACATTTTCAGAAGTACGAAATTTTTCCAAACTAACCCAGGCTTTGAAACCTAGGCTCTGATACCACTTGTAAGGTCCCCAACCCGCCTACACCTAGATCGAGATGGGATCCTTGACAGGTCTCTAGGTCTGTTAAAAATCAAAGTCCCTAAACAAGAAAAATCCAAGGAATAGACCTTTACCATTGACAATGGCTTAGTTCTATAGCCTTAGAAGAAGACCTAGTCCTGTCTTGCAGCGAAAACGGGACAATGTATTAAAGTCCAAAAAACCTATTTCGGCCCTATAACTGCCACAATTGGGCTAAGGTATCCTCAACCAATGCTTTTTTCCCCCTAACACATGTGAGGGCACAGTCGCTGTGGACTCCTCTTCCAAGTGAAGAAGTTTTCTAAATGTTTTGGTGCGCAGGGATGGATAGTTACCTGACTAATCAGGTCCACCCATCCTTCATTGACAACCTTAGTCAATCCCTACTTACCACCCCGCACTCACACATGATCCATTTAATTTCTAATTAATATCACATTCTTTCAACATTTAAAATAATGGTTTCTTTTACGTTCCGTCACATTAATTCCTTCAATCAATTATTGAAGACAACATTGAAAGAATTATTTTAGAAAACAGACATCTTTAAACTTAAGACAGGGTACTGTCCATCAAAACATTGTCCATAATAACCATGACCAGTACTCTTCTTGTCTCAAGACCACCTAAGGGTGAAAAATGGCACCCATTCCTTATTCAAATCCGGAGTGGATAAACCCCCACCCAAGGTTCTGGGTGCCCATACACCAAACCAGTTGCCCATACAACCGGGCGTCTCCCCTAGGATAAAAAACGGTATCCTAACTTATGTAGAAACATCAAGACATGACACGGAGTAGAAACTCAACGTTCATGGGGGTAACCGACTTATCCGTGGCTAGAAAGCCAATCACTATCATCAATTTATACTAAGGAGCCGGAGGTGTCTTGAGACAAGCTGTCTTAAGGATGGTCAAATATTTCTTTCCTATTTCAACCAGTTTTAAACCAAACAATTCTTTCCTATATTATAAACAAATGCATGTTGGAAGTTACCTTCCGTTTTCAACCAGTTTATCCTTCTTACATATGCAATGCTAACTTATAAAAGAACTTAAACTAATTAAAGACTTAATTGACTAATGGGAAACCCACGTGAGACTGATTGGCTATCTATTGTTGCATCGACGCCAGAAGACTCTCTTCCGTAGGTCTACTACTAGCTCTGGCTTCGTCGCCGTGCGACGCTCTAGTTAGTTTTGGAGCTACGTCCTCATCATCACATGTAGGATTTGCTCGGGTCCTTTTTGGTGCCATAACTTCGTTTAAGTTAATCAACTAGAGCTTAATATCTAGTGATTTCTACGTAGCGGTCTCTCTAGATGAGAGAGAGTGTGTCAAGTCTCCGAGTCTGTCAAATTATGAAGCAAGGGGTCCTATTTATAGTTTTCTGGCACTCATAAGCTCTCACAGGCTGGAAAAGGAAGTTGCTTGCACTTCAAGTAGTCCCCAGCAAATCAAAAAACGCCCCCTGCTGTTAAATGAGTCCCTGGTAGGTCAGTGATGACCCTCCCATTACCTGTCAGCTTTTTTAAAAGTCAATTTTGCTATAATTTGACCTATTTTTTCTTAATTGGTAAATATCTTGTAAATATCTGGGAGACCTTTAATAAAGTCTATGCTTAAATGATAACTGTAACCTGTTTGGAGGTGATAACAACATACAAGTGCCCACCTAGCCAAGGAGCCCGTTCGGTCATCCGGCCAAATTTTTGATGTGGTCACATTATTTTTCCGATGTTTAATACATCAAACCCTGTTAAAGTCTAATGACAATCGCGTTTGTCAAGTCTGAGTCAAAGATGTAATTTTTCCAATGATGTATGTAAAGGTCCATGAGAAGTTGGCCGCCGGCCACTTTAGAAAGCCCTAGGTATATAATACACTAAGGCTACTGGGAAAGGAGAGATCATTTTTTGAAGATAAGGGACTATTGATGTACGCACAGGAGCTTCTTCTTGCTCCAACTTGTAATCATCGCCATTGTGGCTACGGTAATCCAAATTCAGTTTTGTTTCTTGCATTGTGTTCCTCTTACTCTGCTCTTCCATTCAAGTGTAAGCATTCAAGATTCGGTGAAGGTTTCAACCGCATGCGTTTAAGCCTTCAATCGCTGTTTTGAGTGTTTATATGTGTATTTTATGTTGTTTTGACCCTAGGAGAGGCTTTAGGGACCCTAAAACGACCCTTTAGGATCAATCGTTTATTGTTTTTGCGTACTCTTGGGACGAACGATCGTGATCGTTGTACCTTCTCAGAATGCTGTGACAGTGCTAGGATATATTCCTAATAGTCCTCTGTAGCTTCCCTTAAGTTTCGTGCGATTCCGATATGATTTGCATGGTGAACAGGCGTGATGACTGTAGAGCTGTGCAGAAGGACATAGGCAGATTACTTGGCTTTAGTGTGATTGATTTTCTTGTAGAGTTAGTAGTTGCATCTCTTCGAGTTCACTTCATTATGATTGACACCCTAGTGAGTTTCCATGCCTCATCTGAGTCGCTTCCCCTGTATCGATAATTTTATGTTGATGCTTGAGAACTATGCTATGGATGTCTGTTGCGGCGACCCGCAAACATTGGCGCCGCTTCCGGGGAATGAATCTTAGGTGATGAATGATCGAGTGCGTATTCATAGTTTTCTTATTGTTCGAAAAGATAATTTCCATTCCATTTACATTTCAGTGAAGCATCTAGACAAGGCTTTAGTGCTTAGTGGAGTCTAGGGTCTCGGTGGACTGGCCAGATCTACTCTTGAGAGATATAGGGAGTTGTGAGTGAGGTTGCTTTAAGCATTTTTTCTCTTTAAATTTCTTTGTATCGATTGAGTACTGATCCATCATCCGTTTTTTTTCCTGTTTGTTTTATTTGATTCATTTTCTTATGTTCTTTCATTTCTGTACTTAGGAGTAGGATAAGTAAATCACATTCCAATCAGATTTGGGGTAAAAGTTAGAGTCGAGAAACCAGAAAACCATAACTTTGGCAAAAAGGCCATAAGACTCTGAAATTTTGAAAATCTGACCAAACAGAGCTGAAATTGATTCAAATCACAAAGTGGTAGCACCAAACACTAGGAAACACTTGTCAGAAGGAGTAGACAAAATTTCATCAGATTTGGCCCAGGTACTACGATCGTGATCGGTGTACCTCAGTGCCAGAATTGGACAAGATTTGACATGTGCCTTCCTGATAAGATTCTAAACAAGTTTGTCTAAAGCAACCACACCCAAAAGCATCAAAATTAAGGAAATCAGGCCACTTGGGTAAAGCTAGCCTGACAGACCCAGAAACTGTAAAATCTTGACTTTTGGTGATCCAAATGCAAAAAGACTTAGGGGATAGCCTTAAAACATCAGTGTCTACAAGCATGCCAAATTTGGTCTAATTTGGGCTCCAAACTACGATCGCGATCGGTGTACCTCAGTCCCAGATTTTGACCAGATTTCATTTGTGGGATCCTCAGGTGTATACAAACATAAAAGTCTAAAGGACCTAGGGTCAAAAACCACAAAAAATAGGTCAAAACCACTGAATACAGATCCGAGTAAAAAATTGCTAAACTGGCATAGAAATTGACTTTCAGTAGACCAAAAGACATCAAAACTGAGAAGAAAGCATATAGAGGGATAGCCTGTACACAAGATAATCCCAAATAGCTTTCATTTCCCAAAACAAACACCAAAATCAAGTCAAACTGATAAAATTGAGAAAACAGGCACTTCCAACCAAGAAATGGTAGAAGCTTGACTTTTTTGAGTCCAAATTCAAAACGATTTGGCAGGTAGTCTTAAAATAGCCTAGTGAACAAGCTGGTGAAGTTTCATCCAATTTGGGCTCCAAACTACGATCGCGATCGGTGTATCTCAGTCCCAGATTTTGACCAGACTTTACCCACACATACACTTAGGTTATATAAGATAGCAGGAGTTTTCAAAATTCAAAAAAGTGACCAAAATAGCCAAAAATAGCAGACAGACAGAAAACCACTGTAGCAGACCAAGATATGGTGAAAATGTGACTTTTTCTTGTCCAAATTCAAAAAGATTTGGGGAGTAGACTGTACACATCATTGTCTACCATATCCACAAGTTTCATCCAATTTGGGCTCCAAACTACGATCACGATCGGTGTACCATACTGACATTTTGAGTTGAGACTTAGTGAGTAGGTAGCTGATGACTAGACAAACAACTTTTCCAAAAGGAGCAGGGTCAAAAAACCAAAAGACAGTTGTCAAATAGGGCAAACACTGATCACTGATCCTTCAGACCAAAATCTTGAGAAAATTCAAGTTTTTGTGATCCAAATGCAAAGTGGGTTTGGGAATAGACTAATCATACCCATGTCTATCAACTCCTAAAATTTCATGCAAAAAGGAGCTAGAACTATGATCGTGATCGGTGTACCCCAGTGACATTTTGGACTGAAAACTTATGAGTAGGTAGCTGACATCTAGTGCAACATATTTTCCATAAGGAGCAAGGTCAAAAAAGAAAAAGAAAGTGGTCAAAAGTCCCATTTACACAATCAGGCCAATAACCGTAGAACCACCTGGGATTTGGGTTTTCATTGGTCAAAACATCTCCAAATTCAAAAATACAAAGACACTTGGTATCAAGACATCAAGAGCTAGCTACTTTGCAAAAATCTTCCAAATCTGTGACAGGGGATCAACGATCGCGATCGGTGTACCTCTACACAATGGGGGTATCTGACTTCATAAGTTTGTAGACCTACTTGAGTACATCCCAAATCTCAAGTTTGAGTGAAAAATACCCTCTGGAAGCCAAGATACAAGCCAAAGTTCCTGTGTTCTGGTCCTGAGACTGTTTTGAGTGTTGTTTCAAGTGCAGTTCACCAAAAGTGCTCTAACTTTTGATAGACAACTCCAAATTGAGTCAGGTATAGCTAGTTTTGGTTTTAAAGCTGAATTTTACTAGGTTTCCTAAATCCAAACTTTTAGGGTACCCAGAACCAATTTCCAGAGACCAAAAAGTCACGAATTCCTGACTTTTTAGAGACTTGACCAGGGGCAAAAAGGGATTGTGTGAACTAAGCCAAGGTGTTCTTATCAAGGAGCATCTTGAGAGTATTGAGTGAGGCTTAATCATGACAACTCATCCATCATTAGGGTTTCCCACTCAACTCAGAGCTATGTCACCTACACAAATAGCTAGAAATACTGCAACACCTATAACAAGAGGGTTGAGACAATACCATGAGGCTTATCAATCATATCAAGCCAAACCTCAAGGCAGGGCTCATGAATATTTGTCAAGTGATCATGTAGCTCACTGGAAGCCAAACCAATCAACTAAAATGCGAGAGTTTGGAAGAGCAAAAGTGGAAATTGTTGGAGACTTAGAGGAGAAGCATCCTCTAATCAACAAACCCAACGTGAGATTCATCAAAGCCAATGAATCCAAGAGAGTGCTTACAAATTACACTCATGAGGGAATATATAGATTCACAAACGGGGATCCATACATCTTCTACAGGTGTGTAGAGCCCAATGCTAGGGAGTTGACCACCCATAAGAACCTCTATGCATTCACATATACAGATGCCAATGGAGTGCAAGTTCTAATGGTAGATAAGTATGGACGTGAGTACAAAATTGTCAATCCAATTGACTTAGAACGATACACATACAGGGGTACACCGATCTCCACTTACTTTCAGTCAAAAATGATGCCAGAGTACACATCAGAGAGGATTCCACCGGGATTTTCTCTGAGAAGAGAGGAAAGAGCGGGATCCGACTGTGCAAGAGACCACAAATTGGTTGGATTGGTGACTGAACCACATCGATTAAGACCATATCAAGTGGCTCAATGTGTCAAAACAAAGTACGATGGGACAGGGGATCCATATTCTCATGTCTCACTCTTCAAAAAAGTTTTGAGAGCTGAAAGAATTGCGGATTTCCATACTCAGTATGAGGGATTTGGCTTAACCTCGGAAGGGATAGCATTGAATTGGTTCCAGCCATTGGACAAAAATGCCTTCTCAAACGTTGAACAACTGTTGCAAGAATTTGTTGTGGAGTTCTCTAAAAGGGGAATCAAGCATAAAACAGTGTCCCAAATCTATGCATTCAAACAAAAAAAGTACGAAAGAGTGAAGGAAGCTTTGCTTCGCTTCAAACAATACATTGAGAGATGTCCTAGGAGAGATCTACCGCAAGATGAGAGGCTATCAGTTCTCTTCATAGAGGGCTTGAGGAATGAAACTCTCAAAAAGGACCTACATTTGAAAGGATGCACGGCGTTTGAGCAAGTCACTAGAGAAGCTCTATATCTAGTTGACAATTGCAAGGCCTATGGAGAAGTGACTGAAGATATAGACAACACGACTAGTAGTGCCTCTTCTCCAAAGAGCGAACCCACCACAAAGAGAACTCCTTGGGCACCAATCATTGACCAAGTGGTCGAGGGGGTGATTAGAAGAATAAACCAAGGCTACAAGAAAAATATGACATCCTCAATTGAGGATATGCAATGCTTGCGGAGGGGATCACTCCACTCCATGGTGTAACACTCAGCCAAAGACACAATGTGTGGTAGGGCAACAACAACCGCATCTTTTGAATGATGGGAGACGGATAGTCAACTACACTCAACCAGCATATGTGCCACAACCCATGAGAAACCAATACTTCATGGATACGAATATGCTGATGTTCATAGCCAATCATGACCGTAAACCAAAGACCGTTCTGGCTAAGCAAGAACAACCATCAAATGCACCACCAGTGACTCAACAAGATGGACCATGCTACAAGTGTGGAGGTAATCATTGGGCCAAGAATTGTTCTCGTGTAGAGATAATTGGATATTGTTTGGAGTGTGCCATTACACACGTTGTTCCAAATTGTCCAAAACACCCAAACAAACAGGGGAAAACGACAATGAATGTTGTGGGAGTGTTACCTATTCCAAGTGGATCAGAGGCAGAACCCAAAATTCCTGTGAAGGTAGTGACGAGAGCCCAAGCAAAAGAAAATGTTGAGGACCAAGCTAATGAGGAGAAAGATCAACAACCCAAACAAGGGGAAACAGCTAGTGTGTCAGTGAGGACTGGGAGAAAATCTTGGAAAGCCAAAGGAGACAGAATTAAAGCAAAAAAAATTCCAAATCAAACTGCACTACAAACCGAATTACAAGAGACAAAGGAGCAGTTAAAACAAGAACGGAAAAACAAAACGGTGGTGAGCGATAAGAAACCAAGGAAGGCGTCTTCCGGAGGATCTGTGTTGGTAGACAAAGTCCTAGAGCCGTTAGATGCTGCACTAGAAGCATATGAGGCTAGATTGAAACCAAACCAAACCCTAGAGCAACGAGGGATGAAATATCATCAGGCTGAGGTAGAGACTTAGAGGTGTAAGGAATCGGTAAAAACTGCACAGGCAATGATGGAGCCTGAACCACCAATTTCACCTCCAGAAACAAAACCAAAAAGTGTTGGATTTGAAATACCTAAGACAAAGGTTGTTGAAACATTAACTCAAAGAAACATTGAGCTAAAATCACAAAAGGATGTGCAAGCAAAGACTGCAACACAAGAAACCAACAACCTAGAAATTCAACTAGATGATCGAGTAGTGGCCAACACCACTAATGATGCAAGGTCAAAATCACAATTTATGGCACCTATCCCAGAGATAGATGAGCCATGGCCAAATGAATTGTGGGAAGCAATTAGAAGTGCAAAATATGGAAGTGCGACTTTCCAATCTGCACCCATAATTGAGGTCAATACACGGATGAAATCTATCAGGGAGACATTCAATCTCTAAATGGAGATGCAGGGACGGAAGTTTCAATTGAAAGCAAACCAGAGTCCTTGAAGACCTTACCCTCATACATAGGAGAACATGAGGCAGACTCAGAGACTAGAGTGGTGCCATCTCAGAGGAAAGCCATATCCAAGATGATGGATACAAAGAGTATGCAAGAGTTGATGTCAGCTCCAATACAGTGCACCATTACTCTACCTGAATTTTTTAAGATTAGACCACATGTATGGGATGAAGTAGGCAACAATTTGGGGAAGATGGTATTAAAGATACCTCTTGAAGATCTACCCTCAAATGAACAATCAAACAAAACTCAACAAGAAAGTGCACACGCTAAACCTGTGCCAATAAATAAGGTGGGGGAATACTGCGAAGGAGAAGAAGGAAACGCCACCCTACCTGTGGAATACAAAGGAGTTAAAACATTGGCTATACTTGATAATTGGGTTGGAGTAGCCATAGCTACAAAAGACATTTGGGAAAAATGGGATAGACCAGCGCTTAAGAAAACTAGAATGAAGCTGCAACTTGCAGATGGATACACGGAAAAACCTTTGGGTATCCTAGAGCAAATTATTGTGACTTCTTGTGGAATTGAATACGAACATACATATGCAATAGTAGATTTTGGAAAACGGAACAATTTTGATATCATTTTAGGAAGACCTTTCATGCGTCAACTTAAGATGGTTCAAGATTGGGGCTATGACTATATCTACTTGAGACATAAAAAGATCACCACAAAAATAAGCATAAAAGACAATAGCTATAGAGATGTGAATAAAACTCCTTTAGAAGAAATTGACTCTTCTATAGTCAATGGGGAAGAGATACCTGCGTGGCTACAAACCAAACAAGAACTTTGGATGTGTGGTGCTTCGAAGTGTGGAAGCTCAGTGAAGGAGGATTGCATCCTAGAAAGATCAATGGATGATGAAGCTTACATACCGAAACCCTTTCCAGAGCAATTATTTGAGCCATTTGGATGGACTCAAATATTGGCAACCTTGGATGTGTGTGTGAATGAGGTGACCCTGACTAAAGTTTGTGATGAGGAAGGGTATGATATAACTCCCGTATTTACGATAAAGGTGTTGAAGGAAGCTAACGAGATTTGTGAGTGTGAGGGCAAAAAAGGTGAAATAGATAGCTACGTCATGGAGCATGATGCCAAAGTGCACATGAAGAAAGCAGAGTAACAACGAGAATATGTCATCATTTACATACCTGAAGAAACAACAAAAGCTGTTTCAAAGAAGCCAACTCTAGAAAAAGTGCAAATGATAGTAGATGAAGGAGAAAAGCTTCCAAGTTCAACGGAAAATCTTCAAAAAACGCAAGATCAAAAGAAGAACAGGGACAAGGAAGAAGATGGACTATCTCCTACGATGATCAAATTCAATTTATGCGGACAAACAGGGCTCAAAGTCACATGTTCGGCCGCAATAGATCCAGAAGCAACAAAGAATCTAATGACTTATGGAACATGGATCATGATGGGAAGGCCGCCAATCACTAAGCTAGAGCAGATAGTATACACAAGTTCAAAAATACCGATTCCTAGCTTTGGCATGGCAGAAGCTGTACTCAAGTTGAGTACCGAAGAGTATAAGGATACTTTCCACATAATCGACTCCCATCACATCACGGAGAGTCTAATCTTGACAGATGGTTGGAGGAACTTCTTCTTTCGACAACAATCAAAAGCTTCAATGTTAACCCTCACGGCACACGGACACCCCATCACCTACGACGGGCGTGTATTATGTATTTGGTAGAGTCAGGTACCGGGCTTGTCGGACCAATAGGAAAAGGTAGAGTGATCGCCGATGAGAGGCGCACTTTAACTTGGACATTCAAGGGATTAGTTGGTTAAGCATGGGCGCCCAAGTGTGAATGGGGTGAGCTCCTATAAAAGCCAACTAAACCTAATTTTTACTCATTCTCTCATTTGTGCAATTGAAGAGTGCTCTTGCTCCATCTCCATCTCCATCTTCTTCTTCTTCACCTCCTTGTGTGTGTGTGTGTGTGTGTGTGTGAGAGAGAGAGAGAGAGGGAGATTGTGTGTGCGATCGAGCATTACGAAGGCACGACGGCGGCGAAGCGGTTGAGCGCGGCACGACTGCAGCTTCTTCTTCATCGCGGCGAGGAATCCACCACGAAGGCGAGCGTAGAACGGTGAGTGACACACCCTTTGTTCTCTTGAGCTTGCTAGTTTAGGCTTGTTGTGTGCTTGGAGCCGTTTGTGGCTCGCACACGGTGTATTGGCAAGTCCCTTGCTTTGACAGTGCGGCAAGGAGCACACATTTTTGGCGCCGCTGCCGGGGATATGCCTTACACTAAGCTCGGTTAGCACTTTACGCTTCCTTGTGGTGCAATTTCTATCATAGGAAAGGCAGGGAAGGAGTGTGTGGAGATTTCTGTTTTTTGCGTTTTCTGTCAAGTTTCAATTTCTGCTATTATCTGCGTTTTTTCAATTTCCTGCATTTCGGCATTTTTTCAATTTCCTGCATTTTCAATTTCTGTACTTTCTTAAAACGGACGGGTTGGTTTGTATAAAAGATAGATCGGGATCGGGATCATTTGCCCAAGCCCAAGCCCAAGCCCAAGCCCAAGCCCAGGCCCAGGCCTTAGTCCTCAGTCTTATGATATATACTAGACTCACTCTTATATATATACCCTACTCCCTCAAGAGAGAATGAGAGCATGTGGGACAAGTCCTCCACTCTCCTCCTTTCTCTTCCCACTTGCACCCTTAGACTTTCTAGTTTGGGCCTAGTTCCCTACTGGAAATTGACAGTTTTAGGGATTCCGAGAGCATAGAGTGACCAAACGGAGGGCTGTAAAGCACGGCACGACCCTCTGACCGATACGCTCGTTTCGAGCTATCACACGGCCCATTCCACGACACGCTCAAAAAAGTCTAGCAAAAAAACAAACAAAAAACACGCTAAAAACTAGTCACAAGGCCTCCTAGAGCAGCTTTTTGACACCTTAGGGTATCAAAATCACATACGCTTACGCTCTGGGCGGGTGCTAGAACACGAGCATATTGAGGGTGCCTCTGTTCATACGGACACCCATTACCCATCCACGATAAGCTCTAGACCCTCAGCGGGGACACAAGGTAGCACCACCCAAGACCCTAAAATAGCCGCTAGTGATTCCTCCTCCGACTCAGAAATCACGGAAGCATACCCTACCCAAAACACTAAGAGAGAAGGCCATACACCTCTTGAAGCTCCACAGCCTAGTACTAGTATGTTTAGCCGTTTCATGGAAACATTAGGTAGAGCTACTCGCTCGGAACCTGATGCAAATGAAGCACACGAAGGGGGTGGGGAAGTGGACTCTCCTTTCACATCGCACGTGGACCCCACACCCCCAAAGAGTGTCCATGTGGATATCCTACCAACTTCTTACCAAGAAGGCCCTGTTGAGCTGCCTCCTTCAGAAGTTCCCTCTAGAGTACCGTTGGTGACAAGTAAAACCATGGGGAGCAACATTGCTTCTACCTCACAAGAAACCATTAACACGTCGACTCTAGAAGGATTGTTCATTAATGATCATTGGACATACGACCTCCACACTGAGGTGTTGACGGATCTACACTCTGGCCACGCCTACCATGTAGGATGGATAGAGATTGTACGATCCACCTCTAGTGCCACGAGCATCGAAGATCAACAGAAAATGATCTGTAATGTTATCCATGGAATTATTCAATCAGAAAGGCAAAACCGAGGGGTAAATATACTCTCAATTGGCCCCATGAGATTTCTGGATACGAGCAAGGCTCAACAGCCTACTCTATCACAAATGGAGACTCCTCTAATGAGCCCCATGGACCCATCTTACGTCATTTCACCTGGGGTCTCTATGCAATCTGAGCCTCCGAGCGACAACTTTAGCTTCCCTAACTTGGCTCAACCCTCTATCAAGGAAAACACAGTGCTCACTCCAGGGATAGGCCTGACAGAGAATGTACCGATGACATCTACGGTTAGCGCAGTGCCACTACCTAGTGTCGTAGTACCTAATATGGGGCCTCGACCATATATGCCTCTAGCCCCTTATGCACACATGGCCCCCACACCTCCAATTGTACACTTGCTTATGCTCCTCGAGTGCCGCTCCCTAGCTCTTATCCGAGTGGACCTATGCCCGGTTATGTTCCATATCCTGCATCATCCACACATATGCCAAGACCAGTACCCATCCCTCTCCCACATATGATTCCAAGAGTACCTCCACCGGCCCTGCCTCCTCACATAGGTGACTTGGCAGCGTTTGCTCAAACCATAGGTCGATATATCGCGGAAAATATGCGTCATGCATCTGATAGAGAGCCTAGAAGTAAGGCAGTACAAATTGCCAAACTCACGCAAAAATTCAATGGGGACGAAGATGCTAGGAAACACATTGAAGTGTTTGAACAAGTATGTGATTCCTTAGGGGAACGCAACGAACTACATAAGTGCAATGCCTTAAGCTTGACATTAAGTGGGAAGGCTGGAGATTGGTATAGGACCCTAAGGGTGGACGAGAAAACAATCTACCCTACCCTTCGAAGGTTGTTTCTACAGGAGTACATACGAGAAGGTGTGCTTTGGGGTATAGCATCTCAGCTACAGAAGGCCGAACGTAAGGAAGGAGAGTCAGTAAGGGAATTCATTAGTCGTCTAAAGCACTTAAACTCTCGCTGCCCTGTAAATGAGCGCTTCAACAATAACCAACTGCTTGATCGATTCATTCGAGGGTTGAGGAATGAAGGAATCTATAATGGAATAGTGATTAGAGGTATCACAACCTGGGAAGATGTCACTGCCAATGCAATCCAATTAGAGGACAACTTGATGATAGCAGGCATGAGGGTGTCTACTGACACGAGATCCACTAGCTCACAAGCCATTGAGTATGAACCCATGACTGCAAAGCCCATTGCCAATGAGCCAAAGGTATTTGAGACCTTCTTGACAGACCTCACCAAGGCAATCCAAGAGTCTCTTAAGGATAATCGACCCCCTCAAAATAGTCACATGTATCCAAGAAGGGAGCAACAATGGTGTTCCATTTGCTTAGGTCCACATAGCACTAGTGAGTGCCCTACGTTTAGAGTAAAATTTAATGGAACTTGCAACGCATGTGGTAGGTATGGTCACCAAGCTAAGGATTGTTTAATGATCAAACGTATGATGGCAAATAGACCACCTGTAGCCTGGACGGATGCGCCTCGAGCTCCTGTATTGATGCCTACTCCACCTGTTGAGCAACTACCGCAACACATGGTCCCTAGATCCCAAAATGTTGTACAAGCTACACCGCTACCACCTCCTGTGCTAGGACCGTAGCCCCCGCATCCAAGAGTCGCCCCTATGAACCAAGTGGGTTGCGAGCCATCAAATGCTTATCCAGATAGCTGTGAGGAGGAAATAGACACTAGTATTGCCTACGGACTTGATACATTGGAAGAATGTCCTATATACTACATGGAAGATTGTTGGGGACAAGTCAAGCCGATTTATCAAGATGCTGCTCTCGCATCCAGAGGTCAAAATATCAACACCCAGGCTAGGAGGCCACCTCTTCAATGCTACGAGTGTGGTGGACCACATCGAGTAGCGGAGTGCCCTATTAGGCTGCAAAAGAATGCTGCACAGATGCAAGTGAATCAAGGGAGCACGTCTGCAATGCCAATACTCACATGTAATCGTTGTGGCATAGATCACTTGATTGCCCAATGCCCCTATAACCCAAATGCGCCTAAAATCACACCCCTGAATTTGGTCAAAATTGCTAGTGTGACATCGCCAATACCACCCGTTGCACCCGCTTATGCGATTACACGGTCCATGCTTCAAGGGCCAGGCCATATCCTCGAAGAGAGAGATACCACGTCAATTATCCAAGAAAAGAAAAAGAAGACACGAAGGAAGAAGTCACAGAATACGGAAAATTCAAAGCCAAGTTCCAAAACAAACATAGGAACAGGAGATGACCCCGTGTATATGAATGACCTCGAGGATGATTCAGATTCAATCGAGACAATGGAGACTAGAACCAATACCACAAAGGGAAAGACCGACAAAGAAAACCGTAACATGGAACCAAATGAAAACCGAATAAGAGAAAACCATAAAGAGCCTCTGAAAACACCACAAGTGTTTCCAAATCCAATCCAAGACCCCCAAGATAAACCGCAGGGGCAAAAAGGGAAGAATCATAAAAAGAAGATTGGGACCTACCCAAACCCAGTAGACGAGATTAAGCAGGTGAAACATCTAAGAGGTTTAGTGGAGGAGACTCAAAGGAAACTAGAACCAGAACCCATGCATGTCAAAATTCATGACACAGTGTTTCCCACGCAAGTTCATCCACCCCACATGAACCATAGACCGTTAGCCATATCTAGTATCATCCAAGAAGGGAGTGAGGACGGGACATCAGAAAGTGAGCATACACCCTTCTTGTTGGAAAGGATGTTTAACGAAGGAATACCTGATCCCATTGAGGAATATGAGATTCCATCCTCACCAGTTCCTAGTCAAGGACCTACACCCTGCAAAACGCCAATGAATGTTGCCAAACTAGTGGACTTCATGTCTTCTGAGGTCCGAACCACGATCATAGCAAAGCTGTATGGAGATCCTGAGTTATTCCTTGCACTTCGAGCATTCCTTAACGGAGAGCTACGAACGGGATTACCGCAGTTTGCGCAACCAAATAGGCCTGACTCGATTATGATTGATGAGGAAAATCATGTGCAATCACTTGACTTAGATGGACACGAGTCTGTGATTGAGGTACCCATTAACGAATTAGGGCAGTATTTTGAAGGCGACGAGTCTAATGCGACCCTACCCATCACTACCAAGGGATTAACTATAAAGGGAATTCTTGATGGTGGTGCGGGAGTTAGCATCGTTACAAAAGATTGTTGGGAATCCATGGGAAAACCCCGCCTCAGTGTTACTAACATTGTGGTAAAGATGGCAAATGGTACCATAGCCAAACCTATGGGGATGCTCAAGGATCTTAAGATCAAAGTTCTAGGACACAAGGTACGACATACGTTCATTGTAATGGATTTCTCTAAACACCTTATGTCATATGAAATGATTTTAGGACGACCATTCATGAGGGAAGCACAAATGGTTCATGATTGGTCTAAAAATCATGTCTATTTGCAATTCCAAGACTCTGTCCTTAGAGTGGATTTGGTGACTGGTAAGGTACACCCCTTAGGGAGTAAAACCATTATTGATCATCGCTCTGACACCACAGTTCACTCGGCCCCACTACAATATTGTTACACTTGTAAGAAGGATACAGACATTGGCCAAGATTCTCCTTATATGGATATCCTACCTGGGATGACTGAATCAGACAACGTGGATTGGGTCCACCTAGCATCAACCATAGACACTTGGGGAAATAGGGGGACGACCTGGGTAACACCTGAGGGGGATGAAATGCCTATACCCTTAAATATGCTACAAGCAATGCATATCGCTTCCGACAAGACTCATCCTAAGGTAACGAAGAAAACATACAAGTGGGTCCCTAAAGCTTCTTTAGTGACCATAGCTAGTGCTAAAAAAACAGAAGCCTTGTAAGAAACGTACCACTCGCTCCAATAAAAGTAAGAAAATGTTGCGATGGATCCCTAAACGACTATTGGAAGCCCAAGGCTACTATCAAGGAAATGATCAAATCTGGGTGCCAAAACATAGATTGTGCTCTTACCTATCACCTGACCCAAGTGAGCCCAATCCCGTAGCTCCAAAACGAATCAATGATCGTGGAAAGAAAAAAATCACAGAATGCTACACACCTAGTCTAGAGCTAGTTTGGGTACCAAAGAAAGAACGATTTGTTCCACCTAGCTCAGGAAGGGGGGAGTCCCATGAAGATTCTAGCTCCTCATGTAATACATCCATAGAGGTAAAAGCTTCTACACAGCCTCCATCTATAGTAGTGGACCTCCATGAAGCTACAAAAGAATCCACACCTCCCAGTGTTCAAGAATCACCTGATGAACCACTTCAAGTTCGATCCTGGGAGAGTACCTTACCACCGTTGCAACTTGACGAGGCACCTAGGGTAATAGAAAACTACTGGCAAAAATCCTCACCTATTACCAACTGGAACAATTGGTTTCAAAGGGTGACAAGCTCATTTCAAACGGTATGATCTACCCAAGGAAGGGGGGAGTGTTTGTGGATAGTCATCATTCATTTGTTTCCCTCTCAACCTTTTTCCCTGACCTCTCAATCACCAATCTTAGGGAATGTACATATAAAGCTTTATACTCACCAAAAAAAAAAAAAAAAGAGCAAGAGCAATTAGCAAACAAGTATGCACCTTAAAAGTCAAAACATTGACTCAGACCTACACATGTCACATCTGGTACAGTGAAACAGAAACCTATGTCATGAAACACCTTTGATCCTCATCACTTGAGTGATGGAGGGTAGGTAAGATTAGTACGATAGGAGTGTTTCTGTTTTAGAGTTGAGTGATTAGCAAAGTTCTCTTTTCCCACTAATGTGCCTCCTGGAGGTATTCCTTTTGTTTCCTAGTGTGTACAGGAGCGTGTTGCTATTGATAGGATTTGGATCTTCATGGAACCTTTCTCTCGTTCACACTTCAAATCAAGTGCGACCATCGACACAAACAGGTGTTTCTTGTCCATTAGCATTGCCGTTATCTTTTTGCATCCATGTTTGTCTGCTTTGATTGTGATTGGTAGCATAATATTCAGCGCATTTTCTTAGTATCAAACATTTAATTCAATGTAATGTTTTGTCATAATCACTTGTCTAGGTGTAAAAATCAAGCAGTCCGACTAAGCTAGTTTGACCAAGCTAGGTATTAGAAATCTTCTCTTAATACCATGGGGAATGCCTTCCTAATAAGCAATGGTTAATTAGGTTCTTAATCCGATTTAGGCAGCATTGTATGAAATGTACTAGGGCTTTCTAGTGGGCTTAACCCTATTGACCTTTAGCTTAAGTATTATAAAGGGAGTTTACTAATGTGATGAGCCTGGGGAGGGTAACAATGTTATATGGCCCCCCGAAGTTACAAAATTTAAATGCTGAAAATGAACAAACAAAAAATCAAAGTGCCACAATGTAAAATTTTAAGCTGGAAGAGAAATCCCTGCTTAAATTGGTACTTCACTCACATGTATCGCCTATGGTACTAGAGCCCTAGAGGTTCCCAGTGTGGGCGCTTTTCCTTGAAAAGCAAAAAACCCAAGGCATACAAAATAAGCACACACATCAAAATTGAATCACTGTGAAAAGACCTTGGGGAGTCAAAGAAAAAGTAATCAGTCAGGCGATGATTTCATGAGAAATTCCTTTTATAGTAGCTTAACTACAAAGTCTTCTAGGTATAGCCTCTAGTCAGCCCTCGAACATGAATACTTGGCTCTCGCGATTAAACAACTTAATTGACCACAGAAAATTAAGAAGCTTACCCATGGTATTAATATTCGATCTCTAGTGCCTTTCGACCGTCAAATTAGCGACCCCAGACTTGTTTAATTTTCTACCTTTACATCTGTTTATGCATTTGATTACATTGCAATTTAATGTTCATTGCTACCAAATTGTTTGAAATTCTTTTACCAATCAATTTGTCTACCTAAAACTGCATATGCTTTTTAAGAGAATGCAATTACTGTGCCACTGTTGTTTGATTTTGCAGTGACTGAAGAAGGCTAAGGACATTCATCTCAAATACTCTTCCACCTCGACGAACCAGCTTCAACTCAATAGCTTCCGAGGACGGAATCTACATCAGGAAGGGGGGCATGTTAATCCTCACGGCACACGGACACCCCATCACCTACGACGGACGTGTATTATGTATTTGGTAGAGTCAGGTACCGGGCTTGTCGGACCAATAGGGAAAGGTAGAGTGATCGCCGATGAGAGGCGCACTTTAACTTGGACATTCAAGGGATTAGTTGGTTAAGCATGGGCGCCCAAGTGTGAATGGGGTGAGCTCCTATAAAAGCCAACTAAACCTAATTTTTACTCATTCTCTCATTTGTGCAATTGAAGAGTGCTCTTGCTCCATCTCCATCTCCATCTTCTTCTTCTTCACCTCCTGTGTGTGTGTGTGTGTGTGTGTGTGTGTGTGTGTGTGTGTGTGTGTGTGTGTGTGTGTGTGTGTGTGTGTGTGTGAGAGAGAGAGAGAGAGAGGGAGAGTGTGTGTGCGATCGAGCATTACGAAGGCACGACGGCGGCGAAGCGGTTGAGTGCGGCACGACTGCAGCTTCTTCTTCATCGCTGTGAGGAATCCACCACGAAGGCGAGCGTAGAGCGGTGAGTGACACACCCTTTGTTCTCTTGAGCTTGCTAGTTTAGGCTTGTTGTGTGCTTGGAGCCGTTTGTGGCTCGCACACGGTGTATTGGCAAGTCCCTTGCTTCGACAGTGCGGCAAGGAGCGCACATTCAACAACAACGGTAAGACTCCATGAAGCTTCTCAAATCCATGCAGAGAAAAAATCACCAACCATCGCGGAAAAAGGTAAAGCAAAGGTAAACATTGAAGTATATCAACCTCGCCAAACGACTTTACCTTCAACAAGCTTCCATCAAATTTCCCATGAAGCCTCTACATCAAGAGCCACACCATCAACAATGCAATGGAAACCAAAGCAAAAAGTCTATCAACCAAAGTTTCCATCACAAAAAACCATCCAGAAGAAGCCGAAGAATGTAGAGCAGGTGTTAACATCCAAAGAGCACATCCAAGTCAAACACCCAATTTGGATACATGAAACACGGGTTCAACCACAACAACAAAAGGTGACAAGGTGGATAGCATCAAACGAGTCAATCACTGCTCAAGGCTACTTCCAAGGAAACACTAATGTTTGGGCCAAAAAGCCTAAAGTAACACCCTGGACCTACCCACCTCAACCAATGAGTTCTACAAGGAACAAGACGTGCTATCAACGGAATACAAAATACTCAGGGAAGCGAAAGAACACCAACAAAAGGCAAACAAAAAGACCTTCCAAGCGGGCAATGCAAAAAGTTTGGGTACCGAAATCAGACTTCAACAAAGATACCCAACACAAACAGGTGAATCAGCGGGTGTTTCCAGTGAAGCTACTCGAGGCACAAGGATTCTATGAAGGTAACACCCAAATATGGTTACCCAAAGTAGTTGCTCAACCTAGAGCCACTAAGACCAACCAAGTAGCAAAGGACCCCACACAAAGACAATCAACAACAACAAAGAGCCAATGGAGACTAAGTGCAACCAAGGGAGAAACAACCTCAAAATGGATTCCTCGTCTTCTACTACAAAAGCAAGGCTTTTACAATGGCCATAGCCAAGTATGGATACAAAAGCCTAGTGTCCATCAAGTCAAGGGAGCAACTCATGAAGCAAGAACAAAGTGGGTCGCAAAACCACTGTTGAAAACTCAAGCTCCTCACAAAGAAGAAAAAGTAAAGGTACAACAATGCAGCCTCCTTATGGAACATCCCATGCAACAAAAGAAGCTCAAGGAGTCAAAGTATGCCAATTTACTCGACAAAATGGTGGCATTCAAAGATCAAAGCAATGATAGAGGCCTCAATCGCAAGAACTTATGGCATTGGGTTTCAGGCCATGAACAGGTAAGTCCAAGTCGCCATTAAAAATACATGGCATAAAAGTCAAGAGTCGGGCAGCTAAGCCACTAAATGAGCAAGGCATTAGTCCCAAAGCTTCAAGTAATATTCTTTGTGGTCTAAGAGTCTTATCTATTCTAGGGACTGCTCAAGGTGGAGGAGTTGAGAATATTTATGTTGTGTCGCTCATGCTAGTATAGGTGAGCATAAGAGTCCAAGTCTATGTATTTTAAGTTTAGTTAAGTGAAGAAGAGAGTCCAAAAGACACTCACGCACTATGCATAGTGAGGAATGAGTGGAGAAGCTTCTACATCGAAAACCCTTCTTGGAAACGTGCTAGCTATTGAGACGTCCTTTGATGTCACATGTGCTACATTTGTTCCTTGAAGCACCCATCAACTCCATCTTTTACACTACATGCTTTTGTTTGAAAACTTCTCATAAGCATATAGAGTGTCCCATAATTGGCACTTACATTAGGCACTCTTCCTTTGTTTCTCCCAAGCACTCACCTTGCATGACAGGTACTTCGAGTCAAAATGCTCAACTCCAATAAGAGCGTATACCAAAGGCACTTTTCTCCCACCGGGTTTTTTCCCTTTGGTCATCTAGGTTTTAAGACCCTAATCCAGACCTCATCATCAACTTCTTGTATATATTCCTTCTACATCAACAATAAGGAAAGCGCTACCCAAATCAATCAACAACAACTTGGAGCAAAAACAACAGGTCTCCATATGCTTATCAAGAGCATCTTTTATCTTCAAGGGTGACAACAAAGCTCCATCCAACAATGGCAAGTCAAAGAATGGCCTACAACATCAAGCAATGAGAAATTTAGCAAGCGAGCTATCCACAACAATCAAAAGTAGCTCACACAATGCTTCAACATTGGTGACCTATTGCAGACAACTCAAACTGCGGTGGACCTTGAAAGACTATCCATCATAAAGTCCACGCCACCAAGAGGATCAGTTCTACATGATCAAACACTTCAACATCCATCTTTACGGCGGCTAAGATTGGCAACCAAGAGGAGAATGCACACAAGAAGAAACGTTGCCTCGATAATCAAAGCTCAAATCATGTATCAACAACATGACAGCTATGCATCACTCAAGGAAGGGGGGAGCGTCATCAATGACAACAGGCTTCCCAAGATGAAGACCAACCTTGAAGACAAAGCTGAAGACAACCCTATGACGAGACTGCACAAGGTCTTGTCAAGGGATGACACGAGCTAGGAAGGGGGGAGTGTTTGGAGGTGATAACAACATACAAGTGCCCACCTCGCCAAGGCGCCCGTTCGGTCATCCGGTCAAAGTTTTGATGTGGTCACATTATTTTTTCGATGTTTAATACATCAAACCCTGTTAAAGTCTAATGACAATCGCCTATGTCAAGTCTGAGTCAAAGATGTAATTTTTCCAATGATGTATGTAAAGGTCCATGAGAAGTTGGCCGCCGGCCACTTTAGAAAGCCCTAGGTATATAATACACTAAGGTTAGTGGGAAAGGAGAGATCATTTTTTGAAGATAAGGGACTATTGCTGTACGCACAGAGAGCTTCTTCTTGCTCCAACTTGTAATCATCGCCATTGTGGCTACGGTAATCCAAATTCAGTTTTGTTTCTTGCATTGTGTTCCTCTTACTCTGCTCTTCCATTCAAGTGTAAGCATTCAAGATTCGGTGAAGGTTTCAACCGCATCCGTTTAAGCCTTGAATCGCTTTTTTGAGTGTTTATATGCGTATTTTATGTTGTTTTGACCCTAGGAGAGGCTTTAGGGACCCTAAAATGACCCTTTAGGATCAATCGTTTACTGTTTTTGTGTACTTTGGGATGAACGATCGCGATCGTTGTACCTTCTCAGAATGCTATGACAGTGCTAGGATATGTTCCTGATAGTCCCCTGTAGCTTGCCTTCAAGTTTCGTGTGATTCCGATATGATTTGCATGGTGAACAGGCGTGATGACTGTAGAGCTGTGCAGAAGGACATAGGCAGATTACTTGGCTTTAGTGTGATTGATTTTCTTGTAGAGTTAGTAGTTGCATCTCTTCGATTTCACTTCATTAGGATTGACACCCTAGTGAGTTTCCATGCCTCATCCGAGTCGCTTCCCCTGTATCGATAATTTTATGTTGATGCTTGAGAACTATGCTATGGACGTCCGTCGCGGAGACCCGCAAACATAACCCTTCAATTTTTCTTAATAATTTATTTTACATTGAATCTTCTGGGAGGACTAGCGGGGTCAGTTTTTGTTCGAATTTAAATCTGAAAATTTCTAGCCCAGGGTTTGTTGTGCTTAAGATTCCAAAAATACCAATATTTGCCATGGTCGAACAATTCTACATTGCTTTTTCAATAATCATATTAGTTTGATTAAGATTTATACAACCTTTAATTTAAGGTTTCAAAAACTTGAAACCTTACATTAATAATACCAAACAGATAATCTGGTACTTTGCAAGTACCAAAGCAGGTATGATGATGGCACCCAAATACACAATATTGGTACTACGAGAGAGATTGACGTGCTGATCCCCAAACCCAATGCGAAAGTTATATACCCAAGTACAAGTTGTGTGTTTCCAAATAAATAATCTGGTACTTATAGTACCAAACAGATAATCTGGTACTTTGCAAGTACCAAAGAAGGTATTATGATGGCACCCAAATACACAATATTGGTACTAAGAGAGAGACTAACGTGCTGATCCCCAAACCCAATGCGAAAGTTATAGACCCAAGTACAAGCTGTGTGTTTCCCAGCTACAACACTCTATACAAGATGTTAGAATACCTCACAATGCCTCACTGTGTTCTCTCCTCTTTTTCCGAATGCTAAGGTGTTAGTATGCTTCCTAGTAGCATCACTTCACATCCTTGCTAAGATCATTACCTAAGTTGTAGTGACATCCATTCTCTAGCCCAATATCATCTTGGAACTAGGAATCAATACTAGGCTCTACGCTCTAGGCTACTCTTAGGTACAAACTATGTACAAAGGGACTATTATAGCCTTCTCTATTGCACTCTGTAGTAGATGACTCCTCCAAGTGACTTTTAGGAATTTCTTTGGTAGATAGATCCTCCATGATCTAGAGAACAAATTTGCTTCACACTCCACGATGAGATCTTGGTTGTATTTCCTGGTAGGTAGTTACAAAGTTGGTATGATGGCCCTTTTGTACAGTCTACTTCTTTGCATGCATCCAGTTTGGTGTCTTCACCAGAAATGGTAAGGGAGGATTAAGATGAACCCTTTGGCGAGATTGTAGTCCATATTGGGTGAATCAAGTTCTCTTTGTATTTCTCTACACGCTCTTGGCTGCAGGTGGCTAAAATCGCCCCTACAAATTTGCTCGTTGGACCTCCGAAAGTTTCTCACGACTTTTAGGTACTTTTGGTACTTTACAACTGACTACTTGGTAATTACTCTATACTCTTTCCACGTAGATCTAATGATTTAGATGATTTTGACCATCCAAAGTGATGTCAAAACATCATGCCAAACCTTTATGTCATCATGTATCCTTGCCAACATGATTGGACCTTTGTTTCCACGTTATTGAAGAAGATATGTTGGCCTTGAAACTTTATTAGAAGTAAACTAAACTGAGAAGGGACTGTGGAAAAACCACACATTGAACTAACACATTTAGAAGGGTTGAGGGAAAACAATGATTCATATTTAAAAATAATTTACCTCTGGATCTTTTGGTCCTAAGCGTGAATATATTTGTTTAAGATGCTAGAGACATAATAATACCATATATAGGAGAACCTTTGAAGGGCCAAAATAGATTTTGATTAGGAAAATTAAGCCCGTTATGGAGTATCTCTTAGGCTGATACCTATTTATGTTGAGATAATGTTAACAAATTTGATAGTGATTCATCGTTGGAATCTAGCATTCTATGCAACTTTGATGTTAATTTTTGGACCTTTGACCCTTCTCTTGGTACCTGCAATCTATTTACCTAAAGTTGGAAGAGGTTATTTCCATGGACTTTCTAGTTTAGAGAACTAGTTTGTACTTCTAGAATACACATCTTTGTATCAATTCCTCTCACTATGTCTATCTAATGGGCACTTAGTCTATCGCTTCTTTGCAGCTAAAGGGGCAAGTTTGTGAGTGTAGTACTTCTAGAATACACGTCTTTGTATCAATTCCTCTCACTATGTCTATCTAATGGGCACTTAGTCTATCGCTTCTTTGCAGTTAAAGGGGCAAGATTGTGAGTGTAGTACTATGCATTCTAGTATGAATTCTCTAGCTTGATTAGCACAATTGTGGACTAGTTGGGGGCGCACTACAACATGTTGCACGGATACCGACAACCATATCAATAAACATAAACTAGTTATAAAAATCTCACATGTTGGTATGACCATCGCTATGCGTGTTGGTACCATCACAGTGATATGCCCATTGACACAATATGTGTCGCTATATCTGCTAGAGTATAATATGTGTATAATGATGCGCATACCAATGTCTATATGGTTTCTCATACCGAGGCTAAAACCTGCAGCAAAAAAAATCATCTAAGAGGGCTAGCATCTGTTATTTCATGTACTACACCATCAAAAGTAGTCCTCTCTAGTCAAAGGAGAGAGTGCAAAATCAATTGCACTCCACCTTCATTTTTCCTAAAAAGTTCACAGATGTGTGAGTACATATTGACCATGATGAGATTCAAAAACATAACCATAACAATACTCACAAACCATAGCCATTGTGTAAATCCCAAAACATAACCATAACCATTTTGAAACCATAATCATAACCTTACTTCAAACCATAACCATAACCAAATTCTCAAACCATAAGCATAACCGTAAGCAGATACCAATATTATAAACATAACCAAGTTCTCAAAGCATAACCATAACCTTAAGCGGATTCCAAAACCATAACCACAATCAAATTCTCAAACCATAACCATAACTTTAAGCGGAATTTAAAACCATAAACATAACCACATTCTCAACCATAATCATAACCATAACTATAAGCGGTTTTCAAAACCATATCCATAACCAAATTTTCAAACCATAACCATAATCTTAAGCGGATTTCAATACCATAAACATAACCTCATTCTATGGAAGAACAAATGTATCTGGATCATCTGTCCACACTTGCCTAGAGTTGACTTGAATTGGTCCTCTCCTATCAATCAATCCATATCCACAACATTTAATCTCTTCTATAAGTGGTGACAAATAAACATCCATGTTCTTTAACTTGTACGTATACTTCCCTAAAACAATCAGTGACAATAGCAGACGGCCCTTCTTGATAGCCAACCATGGTGGAAGATTATAGTTCACTAAGCAAATAGGCCAGGTGCTCCATGAGGAACTCTAAAATTCCAAATGGGTTTACTTTTGTCCATTGTCAAACCAAAACAGACACAACGAGGTTCTTCTTTAAACCAGCGACCAGCCATAAATGTCTTTACATGGATAATTGTAATGGACAAACCAAAAGCCACTAGCCCTAATCAGCAAACCATAAGTGTTTTCACACGACTAACCCTAATTGATCAAACCAACAATGTCTTTGCACGACCAGCCCTAATTAGCCAAACCAAAAGCATATAACAATGTAACTTAACTACCTCACATTCTCTAGCCATGCCTGATCCCTACACACCTCGGTCTAGAGGTGCACGGAGATCAAGACCATGGGTGATACTTTCGTCTTTATTGGTCAATGCCTATATTCATGGGTGCGACATAAGTACACACCACATCTACATGACATTGCATGCCGATCGAGGACAACCCTAATATGTAACAGTCTATCTTAAAACTCTTATCCATCAAACTAAGCCTCTAACCCTTGACTAAACATATAGAATAGAAATGGTCAAATTCTATTTTAATCCAATTTAGAGTATCTTAACCTAAGTGGTTTTATACAACGTACTCTAACCGTCCAAACAAAGACATCTATTAGCAATCAAACCAACATGTTAACCCTAACTAGCTATCCCTAAGTAGACTAAAATGGCCAAACACTACATCAATCTGATTTGGAGCGACCAAACTTAAGGGCCTTTACACGGCCTACCCGAACGCTCCAAATACATCCTCTATTAGCGGCCAAATCAAAAGTCGCTAACCCTAAGACGCTAGTGGCTATCTCTAAGTAGATTGAAATGGCCAAAAATTGCCCTAGTCCAATTTAGAGCGGCCAAATATAACCAACTTTATGCAGCAACATCCTAGAAACCAAACCATAAGTAGCTACCTCTAAGTGGCTAGCCCTAAGTAAACAACTAGCCAGACGTTGCCCTAACCCGATTTGGAGCGGCCAAACTTAAGCGGCTTTACACGACCTACCTTAACCATCCAAATGCGTCCATCTATTAGCGGCCAAATCAAAAGTCGCTAACCCAAAGCGGCTAGCCCTAAGAAGACTTAAATGGCCAAATGCTACCCTAACCCAGTTGAAAATGGCCAGACCTATGTGGCTTTACACGACGTATCCTAACTGTCCAAACACGGCCATCTATTAGTGGCCAAACCAAAAGCCGCTAACCCTAAGTGCATAAAAATGGCTAAATGCTACACAATCATCTTTACACAATAGCCGCTAACCCTAAGCATCTTTACACAATCTACCTTAATTATCTAAATGATGTCATCTTATAGCGGCTAAATACTAACCCACTAACCCTAAGCTGATAGCTAAGCAGACTCAAATGGCCAAACACTACCCTCATCCAATTTGGAGTGGCCAAACCTATGCAACTTTACATGGCCCACCCTAACCGTCCAAACACGGCCATCTATTAGCATCTAAGCTAGAAGACAGTAGCCTCAAGTCGCTAACCTTAAGCCACTAACCCTAAGCGGCTAGCCCTAAGCGGATTGAAATAGCCAAAAGCTGCCCTAATTCGATTTAGAGCGACCTAACCTAAGCGGCTTTACATAGCCTATCATAATCGTCTGAACACGACCATCTATTAGCCTTGGAGATTTCACTGATCAGTACCCCTTATATAACAATGTGCGCTCAGGGGGTATTAAAAAACCCCTCTTTTAAGATGTCTGAATGAATATAATGGCCCCTTATTTCATGATTTTTTTCAAAAATTGAATTTAAAAATCTCTTATCCTAATGTATCTTTGTTAAATTGCCTAAATCTTTTGCATTTCAAAACCCTCCTATCGAACTCACGCTATACATTAACATGATTACATAGTGCACCCCCCGAGCTATTAACGATCAAACCCTAAGTGGCTTTACGCGACCTGCCCTAACCGTCCAAACATGGCCATCAATTAGAATCCAAACCAAAAGCTGCTAGCCCTAAGCGGCTAGCACTTAGGGCTAGCTTCTTATCCAAACCAAAAGCCGCTCGCCCTAAGTGGCTAGCAGCTAGCGCTAAGCAAAGTGAAACGGCCTTAAACTGATTGAAATGGACAAATCTTAAGTTTAAGCCGACCGAAACATGCAGCTAGCCAATCCTAAGCGGCAAGTTCTAAACTAACTAAAATGACCAAACCCTAACAATTTAACCTAAGTGTTTAGGTTTAAATATTGGGCTAAAATGGTCAAACATATTAAGCGACCTAAGTTTTAATTTAAACATGAACAAAGTAGCAAGTTTTTTTGGTTAAATATAAATTGATTTAAACCAAATCAAAATATCTCAATGATTCTTTTTCAAACTTATTCTTATTACCAAATTTTAATATGTTTGATTGTGAATGGTAATATTTAATCAAAATTTAGAAGTAGAAAATTTAATATTACTTTTATTTTTATTTAAATGTGTTTGTGTGCATGCATAATTTGCTAAGTTATGTGTAGATTTATGTGCATCATTATTTATTTATGTGTTATGTGACGTGTGTGTGTATGTATGTCTGCAAGAAAAGAAAGGGATAGTGCACTAACAATCGGCCTATGTGAGCACAAACACTTGAGAGGATAGCGCCAAATCTACAAATGCACACACACACACACACACTCACAAACCAAACAACCTATCGTAATTTTGCAGATCATTCTCACCTTCTTTTTTGTCAGTGAGTGTATGAGTGGAGATCTGAAGCCCGTTAAGTTCCACATGAGCAGACTTGAAGCAAGGGAGAAGAGACCGAGAACAAGAGAGATCTTCAAAAAATGGGGCAAAATAGTAGAAGAGAACCCATGGTTTTGTTTTAGTGGGTCGCATCGGTGCAGGTGTCGATATATACATCAGTATGCGCATCAATATAAGCGTCGATAATTCAAAATTTATTTATTTTTTAAATGGATCTCCCTCCAGGTTTAACAATGCATATATTGATGCACGCCATCGATGTCGGGAATTTGGCGTCGATAAGCCATCTCCTGTAGTGGCAACATCCTTGAAGATAAAAAAATAGATGCATTTTGAGAATTTTGGCAAAAATTGGGTGACATTCATCATGTGGCGGAAGGAGTTTTAGGCACTTTTTAGATATGACACAAAAATTTTGGTGTGTGGTGAAGAAGAAGTACTTTGCTATGGCAAATTTTCTTCGTGGATGTAGTCCGCATTGGGTGAACCATGCTAATCTCTCTCTCTCTCTCTCTCTCTCTCTCTCTCTCTCTCTCTCTATATATATATATATATATATATATATATATATATGTGTGTGTGTGTGTGTGTGTGTGTGTGTATATATATGTGTGTGTGTATGCACGCATGCATGTGCGTGCACTTGCAAGTTTCTACATATTTGTTCGATGATGATTTCTCCACATCTTCACTAGCACTAATGGTGCTCTTCTTGTTCGTCTTTATGTTTGTCCCCTTATGTATATGAACTCACTTGTTTCATTGAATCACTATGTTACGTAAAATTTTGTTAACAATAACATATTATGATAATGATATGAGTGCCATCCCTAGTCTTCATTAGCCTAGGGATGGTCAGTTGCTATCAATGTCTTTTTTGGTAAGAGTGATGGTATGATTCTATCCTCTAAAATAGAGTTATCTCCGACCTAAGGTGCATAACTAAGATTACTATCACTCAATTGTAAACCCCAATTCTTGCTGATCGTAAGGCTCACTGGGCCAAATCTTGGTAGAATTTGACTACTTATGAGAAGATATTAGAATGATTTTGGGAAATCACAGTATGCAAGGAGATAGCTCTACAAACTCTCGTTTTAATGCCACTTTCTTTATCATGAGGACAGAGGATGACAAACGATGTATTCTCAACCATCTCTTGGCCACTGATTGCCATTTGTTTCGTTTGGTCATGAGTACAAAGAGGGATTTTCACACGCACTCATGGCACTTGTCACTAGTAATACAAAAAACATATGTCATATTTTCTTTATATGGAGGTAAACATATCTTTTCAAGGTTCGAACGTTTTACAAAAGAAAGCTTTGATTTTAAAATACAAGGATAGGGAGACCATCCTACATTTCATAGATCAGCTTCTTAGGAAAATAATTGGAAAATGTGCCCACTGTGAATTTCTCTCTCCCAAGGGGATCAGGATATTCACACACATATACACCTCTTCCAGGATATAAAGTCCAATGATTGTTTTTATCATGAGTACGGCCGACGGCCTTCGGTGGTCTCTCTCTCTCTCTCTCTCTCTCTCTCTCTCTCTCTCTCTCTCTCTCTCTCTCTCTCTCTCTCCGTCGTGTGGCCGGGGGTTGTAGGGAACACTCATCGCTTCAAGAAGTTTGGGGGGGGGGGGATTCCTCCCCCTTTTATAATAGTATAGATGCCTAAAAGTACAAGGACTATTGGGGAAAGCTAGGATCAACAAGGATATATATTCTATCAACAAGAGATCTAAAAATATATATATTCTTTTCTTTTTTTGCAAAACTCACAATTGTGAGTAAGATATAATAATAGGACCAAAAAAATTTATAGACAAGCCATGCTCGGAGTGGCCAAAAACAGATTTCAGATACAAAGACTAGCATCAGAAACATACCCTAACACACAACCCAATTACATCGGGTGTCAAGGGAGCCACCCATCAAAAAGAGACCATGCTTGAGTGCCACAAGGATATATATTCTATCTAAAACCCTATGTGGATCTTTAGAAAACTTGCTAAATGCCAGCCAAGAAAAGATTAGTAGAAGATGGGAAAACCCTGCCCCCAATTAAGAATTATGCAAGGATAAGGATCCTTTTTTTTCCATACTCACTCTGAGTGAGTTGAAATAGATTAGAAAAAAGTAACTAACATACATGCTCCATGCTTAGAATGAGCCATGGAGTTCCACAAAAAATAGCAGCACACCACTATCAAACTAACGAAGCATTGTCCGGGGGCTTTTACAAGGAGCCCCCAAACCTGCTTCTACATAAAGAACCATACCGTTCGTGGAGCTTTTACATGGAACCTAAAACCAAAACACATCAACCTTAAAATACAACAGTTAATTGTCAAGAAAATAAAAGCATGTGTGAGTAACTTCAAACTAGCAATCAAAGCAATGGAGCAACTAGGAAGACACCACTGTCCTGGGTGTTGACATCATCCAAAGAAATGTCCATAGTTGCCCCACCATCCCCAATCTAGTCAAGGGGATCACCCAAAAACACAAGGCCAAACTAGAGACAACCATCTAGCCCACCGAAGCTGACCAAATAGCCACTGAAAGCTAAGATGCACAACCAAGACCAACATCCATCTAAGAGGAGACACCACAAGTGCATGGCAAAGAAAGGGTGCCATACCCATCATAGAGCATAGAAAAATAGCAGGTGCCACAAGCGGGCCAAGCACCTACCACATGCATAGCCCACCCCTTCCAACCACCTTGCAACATGCCAAGCAGAGCCCAATTCAAAGAAGCACCAACCTCCATTTCAACCCATATAACCTTGGAGGGGCGACCTCCACGAAAGCCAAAACAAAGCAAAAAAAAAAAGGAGCAGGCATACGAATGAAGACGCAAACACTTGACTGCAACTGTCATGCCCTGTCCCCTAGGGACATCGTGTCCCACAACAGAGGGCAACGATAAGGATCCTAAGAGTGTAAGGCTGACAGTCTTGCCAACAAGGTGAAGCAAATAGGATGAGTTTCTTGGCAAAGGACAACCCTAAAAAGATGCTATGGGACTCCCTTATTGTAGATTAAATCCAAGCCATCCTTAAAATGTGGAGGTGATCATTGGGTCCGCATTGACCATATGACAAAAGAAGACATACAAAAGGTTTAAGATAAGTACATATTCTACCATAGAAGATACTAAGTCCATGGTCATGCAAGACTTAGTTATCAGTTATAGATAACTAAACCACAAATAGAGCATTAAATGAATAACTGAGCCTCTTGCATGGTCACATGAGGCTTAGCTATTCATTCATCCTCCCAACTAAGCCTTGGACTTCACAACTATGCCAAAATCGGCATAATTACAAAGGGTGGCATAGTTATTCATTTAATGCTCCTTTTTGCTTGTGACCAAGAATGAGGCTTAGTTATTTGTTCAAATAGCTGATAATTTAGCCTTACCTGACCATAGCCTAATAAGTTTACATTCATGATACAAGTTTGATTGAAAATTTAATAAATGAGAAACCTAGCAGAAGAGGACTAAGGTAGCTTCATGCATGGGAGGTTTCCTTGTCATGTTGTCCTCTACATGAGAATGTTGCAAATAATTTAGTGTAAATACCGCACTGCTTCAAATTTTAACCAAAACAAGGAAATTTTAAATGTGCACTTTTTACTCTAGTTAGAAAAAGATCTTTTGGCAAGCCTTGGTCCTAATTAAAATGGTAGTAATAAGGAGTTAGTAGGTAGGTGCCCTCTCAGTTCATCCACATTAGGTTCTTTAATCTTAACATTGTAGACAATGATATTATGTGCTTTAAGACTTGAATTAGTTAACAATGATTCACAATTGTGAGTTTTGCTATTAGAAAAAAAAAAAGACTTGAATTAGTTAACAATGATATAGTTGTGTATCAAGAAGGAGAGAGGGGTTCTACAAGATAGATGGCAAAAGTGTAACGTGGAAGTTTTGAAGAGTAGGCAAGGTTGAGCCCATAACTTTTGGCAACTATATGTACTTAATATATAAAATGGTTTGATTAATTGTCAATTTGATGTCCTTGAAAAACTACACTAGCTTGGATCTAGCAGGTCCTCTAAAATGGGTGTATATAGGATGGAATATGTATAAGGTACCACCAAAAAGTATGGTGATCAATGTTGGAGCTAGACTTGTTACTATTCCACTCAATTTTGGGACTTACTTTGGGGCGTGCTTTAAGTGCAGCAAATTTGGGCACTTTGCCAAGGATTGCCCTAATAGGACTAAAGTGAACTCCAAGCAGCATCGGGCTCAAAGGCATGATGAAAGAGATCAACACCATTGAGGGTTGGAGGCAGCTTAGGTTGCAAATGATTGAGATTAGGAGGCATCATTGTCGAGTAGGATTGGCACAAAGGGACTAGAATGAATATACAGAAGAGGGCATGGATAACATGAGGCACATAATTGGATCTATCATGTTAGCTGAGTGGTCTTTTGATATATGTGGTATTGGCAAGTACGAATGATTTTCGGCACGTAGAAGCCTACGATGATAAATTGAAAGATTTGAACCTCGATCCATACTTGGCCGGAAGGAGACAATGAGCATGGTGCCCGGGGAATTCACTCTATATAAAAAACACGACGCCACCTACAAGCGGACAACTCTAATAAAACCCATATAAATGACTCAGATTAGGAAATAAGACCTCCCTTTCTATACTTATATGATAATCAATGAGGAAAACTATCATACCCCTATCTTAAATATAAAATTTAGGTCTCACATGATCTAACTAAGTAAAACTAGTAACAGAGTGTGTAGCATAGTGACTAGCAACATACTAAGGAGCCACTTATGTTGATAACTAGATGTATCCTCAATGTGTCTTAGTTTGACTTTCAAACTTTGTGCCCGATCAACCTGAACTTTGGCTACTTGTCCAATTTTGATCCATCCAAAGCTGGTGTAAAGCAACCCTTGACCTACTCCAAATCATCCCTTATCTATGACCAGCTTGATGCAAAATTTTATGTGACTTGATAAAAAAATTCTCCAAAATTCATTCGAGTTCTAGTCCACATCAATGAACAATCATTATAAGTAATCAACACCATTTAGTCCCCCCCCCTCAATAGATATGGTACCCCCTCCCTTATTCTTAAGTTTGGGAGATAAATTAATACGGGCCTACCCCTAACTTACACGCTTATGTAACTTGAAAGAAAAACCCCTCCCCTACACTTACGTGGTGCAGTAAGTTTTCCATGGTGAATCCCCTAGGACGTGGTGGAGGTGCTGCAGCTAGATAATTTGGACAGGCCCAACATCTGTCACCTCCTCATCAAAAACACCTATGTTTTCAAAAAAAGAAGACAATTGCTCATGATCGAGATATATAAACTTTTTAGTTTATAACATGGTTCATGGCAGCAACGTGCTTAACTAGCTTCCACTGGGGCTTTGAACTTAGATCTCATCACTACAATAAACTATACACCATCTATGACATAGAATGTAAAGTTACCTCTACTTCTCTTTAAGTTTAATCTATATCCTCAATCTTTTGTATTTGTTTTACTTATGTTTTGTGTGTGATAGAAAGGACATATATTCACAATAGTGAATCTTTAGCCTACACAACCATGACTCCAGCTCAACAACAATGCAAGGTCCATTATATGTATCCAATTCTTGATGCCTATGCATTTTCTTGGCCCAACACATAAATCCTACAAGGCAAGGCACGACTTTTGTTTCTTATACTTTCTAGAGAGACCACAATGCAAACTCTCCATCATCCTTTGTATGGCACTTCTATATGATGTGCACTGTACATTTAGCATTATCACTTTGTGCCTAGCTACAAGACAAAATGTTTAACTATTCACATTTCTTCTATGTGGCTTGATTCAAACATTGTCCTCTGGCTTGCACAATTGGACAACACCTGTAGACGATTACCAGGTCAGTAGTGCAATTCAATTTTTAGTCTACTAATGTTTTTTGTATTTTTTGAGTTTTTCAATGATTTGCTAAGTTCAGTTTAGCCACATGTTTTCCTCACTAATGCATGCTCAATCTCAATCATTGAATCCATACATCAAATAGACACACACTTCTCTTCTCACAGTTCTGCAATTCAACTTATGTATTGCATTACTCAATACACTTTGTACATGTTTATTTTGTTCCTAGATGGTTGATGTGAATTTACGAATGTCCTCGTTTGGCAATGCATCTTATATATTGTAGCCCAACGTTCTCCTCTACATAATCGTTATGTAGCACAAGGACAACACTTTATCCTATCGTTTTCCTTCTCAAATATGTTTTGGACTAGGTTCTGTGATGGACAGCAACCAAGACTCCTTGCTCCCTCTGACTCTGGAAACACGTAAGTCTCTCTCTCTCTCTCTCTCTCTCTCTCTCTCTCTCTCTCTCTCTATGAGAAATAAGAGAAAATTGACTACGCTTGTTTTACATTAGTAAATACATATGGAATTATTTTCTTAAAGTTCTTCAATGTCGTGAAAGTGGACCATTTCATAGATGGTTATGGAGGTAATTAATCATCATATATGCGATTCTTTTTTAAAAGGTCACCAGTGTACGTTGGACTTTGTTTTCTTTAGTGCAATGCTCGTAAAAAATCAATTTTAGAAACATACAAAATTCCCTTTAGGATACATTTAAAAAGGAAATTTTGCAAAATCATCGATATTTTCTACAATTTAACTCTATTTTTTTAAATTTTTCAAGTAAATTCTTTCCTTCTTCCCCTCCCTTGAACCTACTGATTTGGTTTTCAACCAGCTCAAGGCTAAGCAAGGCACACTTTTTCCAAACACTACAAGTTCAGTGCTAGATGCTTGATGTCAATCTGTGTATGTCCTGTATGTTTTATAGATGTTCTTACAAGTGGGGCCAATGTGACTTTGGTAGCAATAAAATTGACGTTGAAATATCTAATAGTTTGGGTGATTTTGCTTCACCTCAATAGTCATGAAGGAAAAGACCACATCGCCTCATGCATGCCATTTTCAAGAGATGCCAATATTGTCATTTTATATTTAAGATTTTAGTCATCAAGGAAAAGATTCCATTGGGTCACACCATTTCACAGAGATGTGATTATTGTCATTATATATTTTATAATGCAAGATGTAAAATATCTATTGCTTTAACTCAACATTTTGAGACAAATGAAATGTAGTTTCAATCAATGCATTAGACACTTTGAGAAGCCCATGTGTATGCATTAGACTAACAATATTTGTATTGACAAGTGCTATAAATGGAGTTGAATATACAATAGGTTGATTTGTTTGTATGATGGGATTTAATTGCTCTAAGTAGACTAAAGGAAGTAGGTAAGGAGTAGAGCATCAATTTGTATTTTTTTCTTAAAATATGACTCCAAACAATATTCTCTATTCTATATGCTAAGTTTAAATTGATTAGAAAAGGGGTTGGGTTGACAGTAATCTATGCTTTTTTTCTTGCAAGAGGGAAATGACAGATGATGTCCTAATATTCTTGGGAGTTTGAAAGAGAGCCTATCCCTACATGTTCAGAATATCTTTGGGAAAAGAAACAACCCACACTTGAGGGTCATTTGGGAAACAAGGAAGAATACTTAGAATTCTAGGACATATTAGTCATCACTTTAGGGAGGAAATAATGATGATGAGATATAGACAAATGTTAGATATAATAGATATTGACAATGTATATCTAGTGTATGATAAGATATAAGATATGTATATGTAAATTTAAGATGATAATATAATTGTAAATTTAAGATATGTATATGTAAATTTAAGATATGCTTATGAAAATACAATTTTGACTCTAAAAATCGTTGTAGCATGTATTTCTTAATCTTTTTGGAATTCATAATTGTGATGTTCAAAATTTTGTTTAAATAGCGTAGCTTATGTCTCTCTTATTTTACATGTTTAGATTTTGAAAATAATAATGTCACAAAAAAAACTTTAATTTTTTAGAGTTAAATTATTTTTTAGTTTTTATGTATATATTTTTGTGTATACATCTATGTCCAAATGTGCTTTCTTAAACAAGTGATAAAATCACAATGCCTACCTCCAATCAAATATAGCAAAAGAAAAGAAAAGGGCTTTTTTCATAAAAAGAAAATATTAACTATCGAGAAACCAGATCCACTTTGGTGAACGTCAAGGTCAATTTTTTGAATGTCAAACTTTTGCTTACATTGGCTCAGAGGATTGGTCAGTTGAAATTGAATATGAAATACCAACCAAATATTGTCTTTTTTAGGGCTTCTACCTAGAACACTTCAACCCTCTTTCTTATTTGAGCTTGAATATGAAATACCAACAAAATATTGTTTCTGTTAGGACTTCCTAGGCCACTTCAACCATATTTCTTATTCGATCTTGAATATGAATACCAACAAAATATTGTTTTTGCTAGGGCTTCTTAACACTAGAATGCTAACAGGACACTTTTATGTCCTTGGACACTTTTGTGTCCTATTAAGTGACCATTTTGCTTGAATTATTTGAAGAGTATGAAAATGAATTTTTAGGTGCTATGTATCCACAAAGTTGCCTTATGAGCTGAAAAAAACTTAGCATTTTTTTTTGAGTATCGATCTCACCATTAACCTTACTCTTGCACAACATTTTTGAACCTAAACTGTGTGAAAAAACGGGTCCTGTTTTTGGCTTTTTTTTAATTTTTGGCAACTATACCACTCTAAACTTCATGTTTGTGAGGTTTAGATGGCTAGAGGTTAGGCCTTCATAGTTATCAACATGTTTTGATGCTTGTAGAGAGAGCTAAGTGTTAAAATTGAAAGTTATGACCAATTTACAAGAATTGCATAATCCTGTTTTTTTGGCCAAAATTAGCACTTTTATGATTTTTTTGGTGGCTTTCTTGATATCCAAATTCAATTTTGATTGTGTAATTGTAATGTTTAACATAAAGCTAATCTTCCTTGAGTTTTGGGGGACCTAATATGCTATATATCATAGTATATGATGATGGTTGAGTTTTTTGATTGCTGAAGAATACGATACATTTTAGAGTAGAAAAAATAACTTTCTCAATATTGCTAGTTTCTTAGGCCAATTGTGTGTATTTTGTAGGTAGTAACCATATCTAATCATAGAATACAAACTTGGCTAGATATTGAGTAGTTTCTATGGGTTTCTAGAGGTCATAATGCTAAACCCAATTTTTTCATGTTTGTTGTATTTAGCACTTTATCATTGCCCCCAAGGTTCCAATTGTAAGAGATCCATTATCCTTTTGACATGCTCCATGGCTCCTTTTGAATCTAGAGGCCCAAAGGGAACTAAGAAAACATGTATATAGTATATGTATTGAGCGTGACTATAGAAACTTTGATGATAGGTCCGCAGAATGGCAAAAATGCAACTTTTTTGTACCTATTTTTTTTGCCCAAAAAAAATTTAGTGAGGTAAAAGAAACCATATGTTTTGGTCACCAACCCATTGAAGTTAACAGGGCATTTTATCTCATGTCCTACAAAAATCTCCACTCTTATTTATATGCAATCAATCGCAAGAAATTGCTGTTTTGGGCAAAATGCACTGGTCCATCAACTTTGGAGTCTTGTAGTGACCAAGGGATGAGAAAAATTACAAGTTTCTTATTTTTTCCATATGTAGTAGTTATTGAACTATAAGCTCATGAAAGGATTTTTCAAAATGAGTGGATCTACTATGGTTTTGGAATTTTTTCCCAAAACCGTGAAATTAAGGACACTTTTATGTCCTGTTAGGTTACCATTCTAGTGTTAAGCCACTTTAGCGCTCTTCTTTCTCTTGATGTGCACTACAACTCTCTATAGCACCATCCTTTGCTATTGACCTTGAATCTTCTGCTCACATTCACCACTTTTTCTCTACAATACAATATGGCCCTCATTGATACCTCGCAACTTGTGATCCAAGAATGTGCTCTTTGTAACGCAAAAGGCTTCTTTGTAAAAATCTAACATATGCACAAATGACTAGTTCACTCTTAATGAAGCATGTATTGTTTGAAGAACAAAGGAAAAGACATTTATGAAAGTGTCAGTTGATAATGTTTGCCCAGGAGAAGCCAAATTAGGGGAGGGAAGCACTATTAAGAGTGGGAGTGTGAACCCACTCTTATAGAGGGTTTGGCAAAGGAAAGGGAAAAGAAAGCAATTGGGGGATCCATGTTTGGCATTGCAAGATAAATGTATACTCCTTTCAAGAAAAGTATCTTTTGCAAAGCTATTTATGTAGAGATACTTTGTAGTTTTTTGTTAGTATTTTCAATAAGTCTCTTGAAAAAAATAACAAGTGAAAGGGTCACTTGTTTACCTAAAATTATAAAAAAGTGATCAAATCATTAGGTTGAGTTTACCTAAAATTATATAAGGTGAAGCATTGTTCACGAATATCTCTTTTATTAAGCGATGAAGTTTCGCATTGCAAAGAAGCAAACTGGATCTACTAGCATAAATTTTGAAATTTGCAAGATTTTTGAATTAGATTCTTAAATATTTCACCAATTTTTCTTCTCTTTATTATGGTTTCCTCATTAATATACACACACACACACACACACACACACACATATACATATATATATATACACACACACACACATACATACATACATACACACACATACATGTATGTATGTATCTGTGTGTCTTTTATTTATATATATATATATATATAACTCATTAACATATATGTGTGTTTGTGTGTGGGTACAGAATCTACTACAAGTATGTTGCCTCAATTTTGTAAGCAGGACGAATTAGAGGGTATCTCATGAGATACCCTTCAAAAAGTGAAGCAAAAGGAACTTCAATGACGTGGAGAGGGAGAGGGGTAGATGGCGCATGTCAGAACGTGGCGTGATGGATGACACCTGCGTGCAGGGGGTGCAAAAGTGGAAAAACTCTCTCTCTCTCTCTCTCTCTCTCTCTCTCTCTCTCTCTCTCTCTCTCTCTCTCTCGTCGAGGAGATGGAATCCCCGCTCAATGGCAGACGAGTTGCAGATGGCGGTGATGCAGGATAGCAGGACGGATAGGGCAAATTGGGCGCGTTGTTCTCCTCCCTCAACTGCCCATTGTTTGCCGGGTTTCCTCTATGTGTGGGGTCAGAGCGCAAGGGAGAGAAAGGTTGTGAACGAGGATGCAAGGAGGAGAGTGAATTCACGAGGTCACAGACAGGGTATAGAGTTCATTGTGTGTGTGTGTGTGTGTGTGTGTGTGGCCAGAACCTGCTGCATGGCTCAGGGCCTTGCGCAAAGACAGTCGTGTCTTTTGTGATGCAGTGGAGGTCGGCGCATCACATGTACGCAGGGGCCGAGGTCGCCATGGCGGTGGATGGAGGGGCCTCCTCTGTGGAGTGCGAGCGGCGAGCACGTCGCTATGCATGAACGAGAGACAATTCAAAACGTTAGCGTCAAAGCGAATCTGTTTCATTAATTAATTAATGAAATGTTGAATCGATCCAATATGCACTAGGGTAAAGGAGCCAATTGTAACACATGTGCCTTTTAAAAGTCATGCACGCCCCAATTTAGAGACAAAAATTTGGAATATGCTAGGAATCTTGCTTATGTGTCAACTTGTGATTTGCTGAAAACTGTACCATTACTGGGCCTTGGGTGTTTCTAACCCTTAAAAGACCTCAAAATTTAAACTTTTTCAAATTGACTGCCCAAATTAAATCAAAAAAATGTCAATCTTGGTATTACCTAATCCGCCTTTGCATGAGGAATCTCATGCAAATTTCAAAATTCAAATCTGACCAAATTTGCAAAATCCCACCCAAAATTACACTTTTTTTCTTGAGTGTCTCTACACTGGCTCCTCTACCCTAGTAGCATTATGCAAGGTGAAGCTTGAGTTTAGCATTCTAAAAGAATAGAATGCAAGAGAAATGAAGGAATGCCAAGATGTTAAACAAAAGGTGAAATAAAAAGATTCACTTAATATTCTAAAACCAAAATAACATTTAAGGTAACTGTTAATCATCAATCACCGAAAACTACCTCTCCTTTAAGGATTCTCTTAGAAAGCCAAAAAAGACACATTAAAAATCAAAACAAAAAGATATTTTAATGTTTTGTAATAAAAAAAGATAAATTTAACAACCATTAAAAAGAATCTAATAAAATAAAATGTTTTTAAATCCTTAAAATGAAAGGACCCTTATTAATATCTCATACCATGGGATCAAAATTTTATGAATATAATAATTTTTTCATTTATTCTTTAAAGCCTCTCTCAACCATGCCTAAAATTGAATGCACTTTTAGAGAACAACATGTAAAAGGCTATGATCTCTTCTATCATTCTAAAGACTTTTAAGCCACACAGGGATACTTGTCTAACAAGGAAAATTGAATGACCTTCACCCTTTCGATACTAATGCCTGTGGTTGACCAAAAACACTACTTATTTTTTACAAAAAGAGATTTTGAAAGAGGGACGATTCTAAGCATAAAGAAGAATTTGAAGTCGCGTAAAAAGACAAAAGAAGGTAGGATTCTCACTATGAAGCACCTCTCTTTGTGCATTTATTGCTATGTGATTATATATAGTTCTTTATTATATTGGTTTTGAATATTAATATGTTTGTCTGTGTGTATGCATGCATGTGTGTGTCTACATATACCAAAGTAAAATCACAAAAGAAAGCACCCAAATGAACTATTCAATCATAATGGTGGGAATAGCCCTATTCCACTCATCGGAGTTCATATGTCTCATGATGGAGACGATTGCTTCTCAGGTGGAATGGTTTGCAAGAGCCATGCACTGCTTATCAACAAACCATCCCAACCAGGAAGAGGTTGTGCTTGACGAATTCAATCTTCCAACGTGCAGATCTTTCATTCCAAGCCACTCACTGTCAGTGATCAACACTCCTTGAATAAGTGAGAGAGGTCCTCTCTAGCTCTTTTACATTGCAAGAATTTATCGGGACCAATACCTTTGGCTTAACTCTTCACACCCATAGGTAATGCCCCCAAAAGTGCTTTCTAAAGAAAAACCTTCATCTCAGGCGGCAGATGAGGGCCCCAAATGTTCTTAGCAATAGACACCCATCTTAGTTCTTGCCATTCAAACTTACCCCATTGCTTATTCACCAGAGTGAACCAATCTGACGAAACCATAAGTGTGTTTTACACTTCCTTCGTTTGCGGTATAAGGAAACGTATGTCATTTGACCACTGCCATGCCTTCCACTCAAAGCTAGATTCACAAAAAATCAACCCACCTTTGTCAATCCATTCGAAAGCTCTACTAGCAAGTAGACTTTCAATCCCACAAAGGTGGAACTGGGAGACCAATTGATCCGTTCCTTTCCAACTTCTGTTGTTGCTATCACCCATACATCAAAATCCTTAACTACAGATCTTTTTGGCAATTTCCCTCTAGAGTGGATTAAGCATCAAATTTTGTGCCTTAGAAATCCAAGGGACCAATGAGTAATAGATTTGTGAAAGTACCTGGTTAATTACTCTATTGCATTTCCGAACTAGTTCGCTTGTTGTGCCACCAAGTTTCAGGATCGCCCAGTAGGGGGCAAATAACTTGTCATGTATCTCCAACCCTCTTCAATATCTGCATTACGAGCGCAGTTAGGCCATGTCTATCATGTCCTTAGTCAGATAGACGATGCTGGATATTGCTTTGTGATTGCCCCTATATACTGAGAAGAATTTCAAAATAAGAAGCTTTTGAAGGGGATCGGGGAGCACCACAGACGGAGAGTGAGAGAGAGAGAAGGAGAGACACATACACGATGTGGGTGGGGAGACTCAAAGAGTCAGCCCCCTATACACTTATGCTATGTATAAGGTATACAAGTCAGTGGGCGCCCAGACTCTGGGCGGCCGGGCAAGGCACAGACGCCTATACCCCAACAACCTCCCACTTAAAGGCGACTGTGCCTTTAAGCAAGAGAACCCAGTCTAAAGACTACAAAAGGCGAGAGAAAACCGCTCTCAACCGATGCCCACTGGCTGGCTGTGATCGTGTGCATCCGGCTGTCCTGCTCCCATGTAAGTCCATACACCACCAGACGTACTGCAAGTATGTACACAATACTTGCATATCTCCCTCGTGCACTATGCCATCATCAGTCAACAAACGACTGACAATCCCAACTGCAAATGCTCCCACTGCAGCTGCGATATCCGGTCTCAAGATCAACATCTCATACATGAGACCACCGAATGCCGATGCAATGCTAGCGGGCCCTGCTAGCTCTACGGAGCATGCATCAACATATATATCCCTGGCAATAGGCATCTCTGACTGACAAGGCGTGTCAGCCACATGCATCTCCTGACTCTCCGCAAAAGACGCATCAACCTGTCGTGCAACCTCAGAGAAAACCAGCTGCTCTAGGTGTCTGCTGGAAGACATATCCTGCACAACTATATCCCCATGGGCACTGTCGAGCATAGAAAGGAATGATTGCATAATCGCTGACATCTCAGTCTCCTCTGCAATCATCCACTGCAAACATGACCACTCAATCTGCTATGACTCACTAGAGCTCGCATGCTCTAACTCCGTATGCATAGACTCTTGCACTACGTCCTCCTGTCGTGACTTACTAGAGCAAGACCACTCTACCTATCTATCCTGCATAGAAGTATCTCGCACAATTGACTCTCTGCTTTGCTCAGTCACTAGCAAAGCATGCATGTCTGACTCTGTCACCTCTCTGCGTGACTACTCAAGTCGTGCCCCAATTGTGTGCACAACGAACTCACTACTCTACACCCCATGCAAAGCACCCTGCAACCCATGAGCAAAAGAGACTCGCCTGCTCTCTTGCTCTCTACCTGGCTGCGTGATCACAGAGACAACACCGTCTCTCGCGTGATCCACATGCAATGGGTAACCTGTACCACTTCTGGCACCTTTGGCAATCACTAGCGAACCCAAATGCATCACAAAATCTCGCTCTCGTAGCGAAATCTGACATCCACAATCTCTAAGCTGACCAATCGAGATCAAACTCACTGTCAAATCTGGTACATAGCGCACATGTCGTAACAAGTAAGATGCACCACTGGGTAATGACAGTCTCACATCTCCTGCACCTGCTATCGCATGCACCGATCCATCGGTCAAACGTACACTGCCAAGCATCCCGCTAGAATAGCTACAAAACCATGCACGATGCGGCGTGACATGAAACATAGCATCTGCGTCTAGCAACCACTACGAAGGGAGTGCACTATCCACATGTATAGCATCTCGTGCATAGCTCGAGGTAAAAGTGACATCCCCGTCACTAGTATGCTCCGACACTACATGTGCCTCAACTGTCAAAGCAACTAAGTCCATGGCATCACTACATACATCTCTGAGACTGCCATGTCTCCTACGATGTCGCATACGACGAAAACAACGCCGTCTAACGTGTCCAGAATGACCACAATACCAACATGTCACCTGTCGGCGTGCTTGTGAATGTACATGTCTCACACAATTCCGTGATGACTCAGATCTATCATACATATCATGTAATCTGCGCCAAAGTGCTCTCGAAGTAGTCTCATACATGACAAGAGCATATACAGATTCCGCAAGGTGCAAAGAGAGTGTAGATAGTGCCATCTCCTCTAGATCCTGCCACTGATCTTCAGACAAGCATGAAGGTCTACCTGCATCACCACTCAATGGTCCATGCAACCCTCGCTGTGTCAATGCATCAAGCATACACTCTCTCCATGCCGCAAAGTCTGACCCATCAAACACGCGCATCTGTGAGAGGTCACAATCTGATCGATCACCTGTCTCTGCTATGAGCACAATGTAGCAAACTAGAAAGAAAAACCACCTCACCAACAACACCTGGAAATTGTCTACAAATATGGCCAGAAACACAATGTAAAACCTGTGAGACACACTCCAAAATAGAGCTCCCGCAATGTCAATACAAGCCTCGCATGCTCTAGTATCACACTGCAATCTGTGAGCTAATCACCAAGCCCACACTGTGCGGTATCGATGCATACACATGCACAAATCTCCCACCTGCAAAGAACACCGCACACAAATGCTGAGTGCAATCCGCAATCTCTACCTAGATCACATAAATGATACGCATAAAACTCCTAGGAAAATTTCACCAGAGTTTCGACGCACAATGGCTATCAACACAAAATAACCATTGTCCTGCAAGCTCAATACAATGAGCAATCAATGCGCATCAAACTACACTCAACATACATGCATAAGCTCTGCAAAACTATGGCAAATAATGCTCGAGATCACAAGACTCTCCCACCTGAGAGCAAACCACTGTCTCAAGCAAAGAAAGATACACAACTCCTCACTCTTGCGAGAGTGGATACAAAAACACAAAACTGTGTCCAAACTGACAAAACCTGTCAAAGTGAGAGTAAACACTCGATCACAAACTATGGGGAGAATCTGGGAAAAATCCGACAGAATTTCCTCTGAAAACTGAGCAAAAAACTCAAGTACAATCTCTACCATAAACCATAACACTACTCAATGCCAATGAGTAGAAATGCCAAAATGGCTCCACATTTTCACATACAATGGCAATTCGCACTCAACGTACATCAACGGAGTGACCGCGCATAAGCAAGCGCCAAAAGATTTGCAATCCGGAAACTTGATCAATGCGAAAACAATGCTCTCAAGAGAGCTCACCGGCACTTGAAAGTGCTCGCCAAAATGCATGTATGATGGGAATCAACCATGCGCCATAACCATATGCAAACCATTCGCAAAGACCATGAATCCAAGCACAAAATCACTGCCAAAGTATCCTGTGAAAACCAGTGAAAGAAGCTCCACCTGTGTGCTCCAAAAAACTGCGTCTCTCAAGAGACTGCTTCGGTGGTGTGTAAACGCCTCCGTACTTCGTTGCCCAAGTCTACCAAAAAACCCTCAAACCACAAGCTTAACACAAGGTGCAATTGCATCTTCAGCTCATAATTTATGCACTCAACTTCAAGCATCTCCCGTGCTTCCAAAAGTGCATCAAACTCGCACACAATGCGACAACAGAAAATATGGAATTTCTGTATACAGTCAGTCTGAGCTGAATATCAGCAGAACGGTGAGGAATTTGCAAAAAGTTTCTTCTGCAAAGTTGTAGACCACGTCGAAACGGATGGGCTCAGTAGACATAATTCTCATATCTGCATTCTACAAGAAGAAAAACGAATCTGAAAATAGTGCTGCTGCGCACACAGTTTTAGGGCAGCACCTCACTTACACACAATCTTCCACACTTCTTTTTAAGGGGACTAGTATTTAAAACATGTGGTATCACAATAAAAACTTATATTTTGTGGAAAAAAGTGTAACAATGAACTATTTAGAATACAACATATTCCAAAACCATAAAAAATAATGATTGAAAAACACTTGGAAGCATTGTAAGAAATTGGAAAAAACAAATGAAAGAGGCACGGTGGCTTTCTAAAAGAATAAGAAAGAGATAAAGTCATTAGGTTGAGTTCAATTGGAATTACACTTCGAGAAAGGATTGCTTCAGCTTAGCCTTGAGTTCAATTGGAATTACACTTCGAGAAAGGATTGCTTCAGCTTAGCCTTGAGCCAGTTGAAAATCAAGACTAGCCGGTTGAGAACCATGGTAAGGGAAGAAAATTGGTGAAATATGTGACAAGCTAGTTCAAAAATCATGCAAATTCTTAATTTCTACTAGTATTTTCGGTTTTCTTTTTTGTGAGAAGGAAACTCGGATGACAACAGCTTAATAAAAGAGACTTTCCCGCATATTGACTAGAATTAAGTTATAGAATGCAAGAAAAGTCAATCCATGTGAGGCACTGAAATGGAATGTGAAATAAAAAAAACTCATCAATATATATATGTGTGTGTGTGTATATATATACTTATATGTATATATATGTTTATATTTATAGGTATATATATATGTGTGTGTGTGTGTGTGTGTAGAATTTACTAGAATTACTCAAGAAAAGTCGAGACATGTCATAATGTGAAATGAAAGGTGAAATAAAAAGATACATTTATTATTTTAAAATTAAAATAACATTTAAGGTAAGTCTTAATCATCACTGAAAACGTTGAAACTATGCCTAACCCAACTCTCCTCTAAGGCTTCTTTTATAAAGCCAAAAAGCAAAGTGAAAGAGGACGAGAAAAATTGTGTTAACACATACTCAATGCCATTCTTTAAAAAGAGGGGTGCACAAACATCAACGCCCTCTCACAAGGGCTTCAAAGAAATAATTTAAAAAAATTATCATCATTAGCTTGCCATGTGGCACTAATCGGCAAGCTTTATCCAATTGTTCGAAGATACACCCATAATCCAACCCTTTACTAAGTTATGTAGTCTAAAAACAAGTGCATAGATGTCCACCAAATCTCAATATATACACTATCTATGCACACACAAATCCACCCTAACTTATCCACGCATTTGCATACACACATTTACAGGCGCTTGTGTACATTATACAAAGCAAGATTGAGGTTATTTCTAGAGCTTAGGATACATCTATAAACATAAAGAAAAAATAAGCATTGGATATTTAGATAACTATATAGAACAAATATGAATACTTCATTGTTTGAAAACAATAAATTTCATGAACACTATGCTTGGAGAAAGATTAAAAATTTACATGTTCAACAAACTAGCGCACACATAAAAAGCAAGATGCAAGATATACGTGAAGCTTATGATAGATTTCAAAATACTAAAAAAATATTTGATGTTTTGATATTAAAATTAAAAGCTATTTTTAATGGCTTCAAAAAATTAAAAGGTATTTCTAATTCAAAGATTCTTTCATCACATTTTCAAAGAGAGACTCTTGGATCTAACCAAAGTTACTACGATAGTTACATTTGATGGTTCGTTGATACTATACACAAGATGGCTTTGATTGCTTGATTCCATTCTTTAGAGCTTTTGTGTTTTGCAATGGCAATAATCACTTCCCTGCTTTCTTGCATAATCTTTTTCAAGAAGGCTATCGAGAGGTCTTTCTCAAAGAGACATTGGTTTGTGGCCTTCCGAACTTGTCCTAAGTGGACAATTTGGGTGCATATTAGGCATGGAGCATCTATCTCAGTGAATGTGTAGAGAGAGAGAGAGAGAAGTATAGTTGCATTATTGCCAATTGTCCAAATGGCACACGGGGAGGTGTTAAAGATACTTCAAAATACATCAGCGCGCCATACAACCACATCCTAAGAATTTATGACAGTTGAGAGAGAGAGAGAGAGAGAGAGAGAGAGAGAGAGAGAGAGAGAGAGAGAGAGAGAGAGAGATGGAGAGGATGGAAGTAATGAGAGTATTCATTGTGATGGTGGACACACACACACATACAAAGAGAAGTATAGTTGTATCATTGCCAATTGTCTGAATGGCGCGTGGGAAAGTCTCAAAGATACTCAAAAATATGCCATCGCGCCATTCAGTCACATCCTGAAAGTTATGAGAGAGAGAGAGAGAGAGAGAGAGAGAGAGAGAGAGTAGAAGTTATGAAAGTTTCCGTTCTGATGGTATAAAGACTCATAGAGAGAGAGAGAGAGAGAGAGAGAGAGAGAGAGAGATATCACTAGAGACATCTTGCTATGACCTAATGAAATCTGACAGTTTTATGGGTATGACATAATGATTTTTTGAAGTTATCTTGAGAGAGAGAGAGAGAGAGAGAGAGAGAGAGAGAGAGAGAGATGACACTGGAGCCATCCTGCTAATTTACGAGTTATAGCCATCCTAGTCATGATAGAGGGAGAAACAAGAGAGAGAGAGAGAGAGAGAGAGAGAGAGAGAGAGAGAGATCAAAATAAAACTTTTGATGTCGTAGGAAAAATCTCAAGAGACCTCAAGGATCGATCCCACAAATCTTGAATTGAAGACCCATTAAGAGAGAGAGAGAGAGAGAGAGAGAGAGAGAGAGAGAGAGAGACAAAAAGAGAGAGAGAAAGATTCCTCAAGAACCTAATAGCCCTCTAAAAGCTACCACAAACTATGATCAATCAAGATGTAATGTGCTTTAGACAATTGATGATAATGAGAGAGCCATTTGTTGGCCATGATTTTGAGCACATGGCATAGTGGTAGCCAACCGATAGATATATGGTATGACAAGCTAGGAGATATGTACAAAAAGAATTTACATCTAAAGGATGTGTGAGTCGGTTGGGGTAGCCCTTAGATTCCAACAATTGATAGGCCACGCATTAGCTTGCAATAATATCGACCACCTAGGCAATCAACCAGAGCGAAAAGAAGGTGGAAAAAGAGATATCAAAGATCTACTTGATGAGTCTTGATCTCAAGATCTAATATGAGAGAGATAAGACATACTTATGCATTGTTATCTTCTAGAGTGATTTCAAGGACTAGAATTCCATTCTCTCACACTTGGACACGCGCACAGACACACCTACCTATATATGACTCCATGTGTGTGTGTGTGTGTGTGTGTGTGTGTGTGTGTGTGAGAGAGAGAGAGAGAGAGAGAGAGCCCCAATTGTCATGCTTTTCTTAGCCGCAGCAACGCACAGGTCACATACTAGTAGAAAGTAGAATGTCTACTTTAAATAGCTGAGATTGAGAAAACATCAACATATAGCTCTAGTAGGTCTCCTCAATTTTGGAAAGTGGTTTATTAGATAGAGTCTACAAAGATGCCTCCTATAGAGAGAGAGAGAGAGAGAGAGAGAGAGAGAGAGAGAGAGAGAGCACAATTGTCATGCTTTTCTTGGCCACAGCAACGCACGGGTCACATACTAGTAGAAAGTAGAATGTCTACTTTAAATAGCTGAGATTGAGAAGACATCAACATATATCTCTAGTAGGTCTCCTCAATTTTGGAAAGTGGTTTATTAGATAGAGTCTACAAAGATGCCTCCTATAGATTGAGAGAGAGAGAGAGAGAGAGAGAGAGAGATCCAATTTTCATGCTTTTCTTCTAAAATAAGTGATGCCAACCTTAGAATTAGATGGAATCTCAAGAGATTCTTTGGCTTGGGACTCAAAAGGAAAAGGGAAGGCAAAAAAAGAAAACCTCTTTCCACGCTGGAGTAGATATTTCTCTCTTACTAAAAGTTGGAGAAAATTACAAAAACATCCCTCTAATTTATGGAGATTCTCAAAATACCTCTCAAATTTCAAAAACTCCCAAAAGACCCCCAATATTTTGCTGTAAATTCCCAAAATGCCCTTGAGATTTTCCAAAATTCCCTTGGTTGTGAAATTAAATTTCTCCAAAGATTAAAAAATTTGTAGCTTTTCATAAGAAGACTCATTGCTTATCAATATAAGATGCTAAATCGAGAATTTGAGTTGATCATGTAGGATTTGGAGATGAATTGCTTCATTATCTTTAGACATAATTACCTTTTTTGCAAGGTAATTTCCAAAAAATTACATGCTAATTGGTATGAATGTCAGGTAGCGGGTGAGGATAGGACAATAGCATGCTCATTAATGGACATGGTGTAGCATGTGGAAGTCGCACTCGTGCTAGGCCATGTGTCGACGCCCGAGGAAAGGCCCAAGGGAGCTTGACACAGATCTTTAAAAAATAAAAAATAATAAAAGACACGAAGGCCATTTGCCTGAGAGGATTTGGTTAGTGATTCTGTCCGACATGGTTTTAAGCTCATCCATCGTGCATTCCCATTCACTTGCAACAAGCTCAACATTTTGCAACTAAGCCAACAAACGAAGATGAACGCCAGTGAACCTCTTCACAAAAGCTTTGAGGGAGAGCATATGAGCATGTGCAGAGCACTTGCAATTGGGGCTGCGTAGGCTGAAAGAGATAAGTCCGCGTAGAAGAAGAAAGAGAGAAAAATATGCAATGCAAGAATGCCAGATGATAGGATCGATAAGAGAGGTTGGCAGGACAACAAGTTCATATTTTTTTATACTGTTGTGATTGCAAAAAAAGTGAAGGCAGTGCCGGATCTCTCTATCTGGTGCTCGTCTACTACAAGGGAGGGCTCGAGTAGAGATGCACTCTCGAGAGAGAGAGAGAGAGAGAGAGAGAGTACATGGCTTTGCAGCAACCGAAGCAGCACAATGTTCGTCGTCGAGGCAAGGGAGAGCTGGAACAGGGATGGGCAAGGATCACAGACATATGTGTGTGCGTGGAAACATGCACGAGTGGAGAGTTTATGGCTTTTGAGTACCCTTTCAAATGGAGAGTGGGTGGAGTATCTTCTGGAGATTTCATATAAAGAATTGAAACTTGACCGAGGTAGGTGGTATGTAGAATGTCTACTTTAAATAGTTTAGTTGAGATTGAGAAGCCATCAACATATGTCTCCTCGATTCTGGAAAGTGGTTATTAGATAGAGTCTACAAAGATGCCTGCTATGGATTTGAGGGAAAAGTGGAGGTGGTTGCACGTGGAGAAGAGATATGGGTACAATATTTTCTTTTTGACTTCGTTTAGGGAGAGACATGTGGAATTTGAGAGAGGGAGAAGGAAAACAAAGTCACGTCTCTTCTTTGTTTAATACATTTGTTTCTGTCTTGCATTTGGCTATCTACCACCTAGAGGTGATTCACCTGCAACATGTCTCTTTGTGCGTTTTGTTACTCTGTAGGGCTTGCTATAGTTGGAGCCGCAAGGTGTCTCTCTCTCCCTCTTTCTCTATCTACAAGTACGTAGGGGCATGATAGGGATGCTTCTCTCTCTCTCTCTCTCTCTCTCTCTCTCTCTCTCTAACCTACAAATAGGGAGGGGTGGAGGGTAGGCATACGTCCCCATTACAAGGTGGTGTTGAAGCCATTGGACATTAAGGTAGCAAAGGAACCGTAGGTTGGGATGCAATGAAGAGAGACGCAGATACATACAAGCATGTGAAGTGGACGAGAGCCATGAAATATGGGGGAGTGACGGGGCAACGATGCGAGGAAAAAAAGAATCTAGAAAGATGCTCACATAGGTTGCGAAGGAAAAAACGAGAATCGTGTGTCAGCAAAACTACGCAAGTCGAAAGACATTTTTTGCCTTGAGCTTTGCTTGCAATGACCTCCCTCTATTATATACTGGTATTTATCGTGCCTCAACTTTCACACTTTGCAAAAATGTGCATTCTAAAACAATCTGATGAGAAGGACGGTGGACCCATCTAAGGCTCTTTAAAATTCCAATCAATCGATACATCTAAATAAGTAGCAAGGCTTGTTTTAGGAAGCCAACAAGTATTAAAGAAGAAGAAGGGAGTTAAGTACATTTGACATTGATTGTTTGAAGTTTGTAAAAGAGTCCTTCCATATAGAAAGTCTCATATAGTCGTATAAAAATGAGAATGCCAACGTGACGCTTCACCTCCTTTTGAGGCATATCAAGTAAATCAAAGATGTGGCACAGTCCAAGAAATGGTGGGTTAGACTTACCCTTATTTAAATCCCTAATTTTTATTTTATATTAAATCATTTTTTCTCTTAATCGATTGGATAAAAAGTGAATTCTACTTGTAGTTTCTTTCATTGGTCACTATGTCTATTAGTTTCACCTCTCTCTCTCTCTCTCTCTATATATATATATATATATATGTATGTGTGTGTGTGTGTGTGTGTTTCTCACACACATAAAGTTAAATTTAACAACTGTAGAGAGAGGTTTATGGGGTCCATCTCATGATCTCACTCATGTGTTTTCAATTATCGCCACACACAAGTACTTCTTGTACTTGATGGATATTATATTTACTGGCATCACTATATGAGATATATTCCATATGTAAAAAATATGAGTCTTGAGGACCGACATTGGTGCCTTTTTCTTAACTATGTGTCATGATAGAGTCCTTATGTGTGTTCAAATCTATTTATTAGACCATTTCAAGCATGCGGTATTGAGAATAATTCTCGATACCAAAAATTGTGAGGTATCTATAGTAAGACTCAATAATTTAACAATTACTATAAAAAAACATTAACAGATGCTTATTTAAGCTTTTTAGGTTGCAAATTTGCATACCTATGGTGCACAAAGCAAGGCTATATCATGTCAATGAAAATACTTTTTTATTTGTGTTCACATTGTGTTATGGTTCAAATGTTTTAGCAAGGCTACCTAGTAATTGTTCCGCATAGCCCCTTACAAATTTCTATGATTCAAAGTGGGAAGTAGTTAGTTCTTTTTACAAGAGGTATTTTTACATCTATTTTCTCACACTTTCATGTATTCTATGAGCATCAACTAAGCCATGGATATACAAATTCATGCATTTGATAGCTTTCAAAGCTTTTAGTCAAAATAAGTGCGGTACCTCTATAAATTTCATTGTGGGTCTATCAATAACCATATGAGGACATGACTCAATATGGGTAATTGTAGATACGTTGATAGTTTATTTCAACTTAATCCACTCTTAAGACTCTAAAGTTAACCAAGCTATTTGTTGACAATTTATATAAATTGCTTAGCAATATTGTGAGTGATTGTGATTCCTAGTTTAACAGTCATTTCTAAAGGGCACTCAACATTAGTAATACTACACATTATCAAGAGATGGATGGGCACACTGAATGAGTTAATTAGATGCAAGAAAATATGCTATGAGCATACATTAGCAAGAAGCAATCCAATTGGAAAGATTATCTCCCTATTGGGAATTGGCTATTGGGAAATTTTAGCAAGTCAAGGACTTGATCCAATATGTATGGATATACTGAAGTCTCTCATTGAAATGATAGATACAAGACATATACTGATAAAAAATGCCCGCAAGTCACTTACATGGAAAGTCAAGAGGGGACATTGTTATGTGCTCCAAAATCTTTAGAAAGTCTAAAAACTAGTCATCTATCTAGTTACATCTTAGGTGTTGTGATCAAAATACTAAAATGAGTAATTAGGGATATGGTTCATCTGATTATTTTATGTAATCCATTTAGGAGCAGGATTGTTCTCAGTCTTCGCGTGGCCTTTCAACTTCACTCACATGTATAGTTTTTTGGTATTAGAGCCTAGAGGTTCCCATGTGTGGGTGCTTTTTTTAGAGAAGCAAAAAGCTCTGAGCGTACAAAACAAACACACACATCAAGTGACTTTCAATAAATATGACAAAAAATAAAAAAATACTTACATATTAAAGTAGATTTTAAGCTTTTGTTTGGGGTTGTGAAAGTTAATTAGTTAATCTAAGCTAAAAGTAACAATTAGAGAATATTGCATTTAGAACATCTTACTAGCTTGGATAGTAGTAAAGTAATTGTTTTAACCCTTGGTTGTGGCTAACTTATAAATTAATTACTACTACTTTTGTTTTTCATTACATAGAATCTCCTCAAAATCCTTTAGCATCTCCAATTAGCATGTCCATGCACATCACTATTTAAAACCAATGTTAATGAGTAGCATTTGAATGAAACTCAACCTAAACCACTAGGCTATATGTCTGCGCTCGTCCTTGAGTTCCCTTTGAGCCATAAAAAAAAGGATACACCCCCTTCCCCCCCCCCCCCCCCCCCCCCCTTCTCCTTTCACTTTTTTTTCCCCACCTTTGTCTTTGCCTTTTCTTCCCTCCCCCCCAAACTAATTAATTAATGACTTCCGAAAAAGTAGTTTTGGCTCCCTACTTGATCTACACTCCCCAACCCAATTATTTCTCCCCAAGATTCCCATTGAAATTCTCAATACAAAAGTAAAATAATAGTCTCTACCTTTGTGCACACCATATCTATCTATCTATCTCTCTCTCTATATCTCTCTCTCTCTCTCTCTCTCTCTCTGCCATTTGACACATGATAGCACTTAGTGATGCCTATGACCATGAAAAGGCAGCGAGTGTATAAGTTCTTGTCAAGGGATGATTGCCAACCCCTCCTGTAATGGCGATAGGATTTAAACAAGAAACTAATTTGTCCCTATGTCTTTGTCTCTTCCCTAATAGATGGCATGAGTCAACCCCCCCCCCCCCCCCCCCCCCCCTCTCTCTCTCTCTCTCTCTCTCTCTCTCTCGGCAGCCCAATCTCTCTACGGCTACAGCTTTGGTATGCGTCCTGAAGATTTCCAATAAGGGAGCAAGGCGCAATTAGTCTCTCCATGAAAGCGCCCTCCTGCTTTGATTGGGTGTGTCTTGAGGATAGAGAGAGAGAGAGAGAGAGAGAGAGAGAGAGATTCTGCATGTGGTTGCCCTCTACAATTTTCATCTATATCTCACCCACACGATTCTATACGAGAGGGACATGGCCCATGCCTGCACGCACAGAGACAACCACATTGCCCTAAAAAATATCTCTCTCGGCCACCTGCCCATTAGTGTTCGAGAAAAATGTGTCTCTACTTAATATTGTGTCGTTTTCAATTTCAAAAATGTCGGTTGAGGGCAAGAAGAAAATGAGAAATCCCACCTTAAAATAGGGAAAAATAGTATAAAACCCCGAAACAACCACCTAAGTTTCTAAAATTTCCTCTTGATAAAATTCATCTCCAAAGGCTACGTATTGATAGACAATCAGCCTTCTTATGAAAACCTACAAAAAAAAATTATCTCTGGAGATATCAATCTCACAACCATGGGTATTTTTGGGAATTCTTAAAAATTCAAAGGGCATTTTGGGAATTTATGACAAAATATTGAGGCTAGTTTGGGAATTTGACAGGTATTTTGGGAATTTCCACAAATTAGAGGGGTATAGTAAATTTCCCTAGAATCAAGGAAAGGAATTTTGTATGTTTGGAAAAATTATTTTTCTCAAATACTGTTGCCCACTCACTTTACTCTTGAACTTCATCACAAAAACCAAAATTTGGTCGTCACTTGCCCCCCTGCCTTCTCTGTTCCCCCTCATAAACCTCCCATTCACGAAAGGATCTTTCTTGATTCCCCTTAAAAGACCCCAAGACCAAAATTTACAAAACTTACTTGAGTCATCCATGGGTTACTATTTGACTCATCCATAAGCCCAAAACTCTTGATTTATTAAATTTAGCTAATTTAAACTTAAAAGTCGCAATCAGAAAAAAATTCACTTTAGATCATTTTACTAACTTATCTAGTACTAGAGTAATGTTTTTAGCGCTTACTAAATGACTCATCCATAAGCCCAAAACTCTTGATTTATTGATTTTTGCAAGCGCAATTTATTTGTTTTGATTGATAGTTTAACCTTTTATAATTTTCACATTTACTCATTCCATGCATTTGTTTTACATCGTTCCTATGCTTCATTGCCACATTTTGGACTTGCAACCCTCACATACTTGTTTATTTTGTAGCTTTTCTCTCTTAGGACACCAACACCTTCGCTTTGTTAGGGATGATATAGGCTTAGGAAGGGGGGGATGTTAGCGGATACAATTGTAGGTATCGATCCACTATGGATGTATGATTACTTTTGCCATCTCCATGTATTTTATATTGTATAGCCGGGCTCTTTGGAGTTACACTTGGTATATTTTCACTATCCATCAGCCTATTTACCAAGGGTTACTTTATGCATACTTGAGACCATAGGAATAAATGTGAAAGAAAGCCATTTGTAAAATAGGCCTTTAAAGTGAGTGCGGAGAAGTAGAGAGGTATAGCCTTATCTATGGAGATGGAGATAATGTTGAAGCTCACCTCTTGTGAGTGGGCTACGACAGAATCATTAACATTTGGCACCAAAATGTTAATGGTTCTATCATCGCACAAGCGGATCCAGCATTAATTTGTCAATCTGAGGTAGCAACCTGTCTATTGCGTGGAGACATGACACACATAAGAGTGTGTGTGAGAGAGTTGTAAATGGATTAAGGAATAGAATGGAGACTTCTAGAAAAGTATCAAGAGAGAGATCTAACTAATATATGGATTAATCACGCTCTAACAATGCCAAATGCTTAGCTACAAATCCCAATCCAACCAATGGAGCACGATAGGTAGAAACTAATAGATTATGCATGCTTATGATACTATGCATAGCACTAATCTTAAGCACACATACTTATTGCTTCAATTACTCAATCCAAAGGGCTAGGCCTCTTAATCCTACAACCAATGCAATGCATATGAATTCAGAGTGATCACTAAGCATGCACTTACACACAATCTCATGCACATACATACATTAGGAAGAAAATAGAGACATAAGAAGAGATTAACCACTAATTAAGCAACCAATTTGCACTAATTAAAAACTTAACCACATCAAATGAACAACACAAGTTAATCAAGAGAGACAAGAATAGAGAAGAACAAGACTCATCTTCCATTTAAGTGCATTGGATACAAGAGGTAATTCCATCATTGTTGAAATTAGGGTCGTACAAACACACACACAACTTGGAGAAGATTAAGGAAGCTCAAGGCACACAACAGAGATTCTATTACTTAGTGTGAAATGGAAACATGGATAGCCCTAGAGTCATGGGCGTATATACAATGCACGGGGGGAAAAACCTCCTAGTGAGGGAAAAAATGCCCCGATGGTCCTAAATGTGCTCGCACACATCACTACCACATGTATATGATAGCAAATCCCCCCTTAGAGTGATGCGGTGAGCAAGAGCTGGCACATAGAGTATAGGTAAGTGCCATGCCCTGTGAGGACATGATCAATCCACAAAGGGGAGTAAGCCCAAAGCTTTGTGGAAAGCTTCGAACTTCTCAGGAGACAATGCCTTTGTGAAAAGATCTAAAAGGTTGTCATGTGTTGGAATATAAGCCAAGCTAATCTCTTCTAATGAGAGCCTCTCCTTGACATAGTGGTAATGCACCTCAATGTCCTTTGTGCGAGCATGACAAATTGGGTTCCTCACAACTGCCAATGTGCTCTGGTTGTCAATGTAGATAGTGTTGGCAGTGTCCTGTCCAACACCCAAATCATACATAAGGCATATGAGCCATACACACTCAATCGTAGCTGTGAAGAATGCCATGTACTTAGCCTCACAACTAAAAGTAGCCACAGTAGGTTGCTTCTTGCTCAACCATGATATGCATGAATTGTCGAGCATGAAACAAAGACCACTCGTGGAAAATCCTGTGTCAAAACAACCAGCCCAATCTGAGACCAAAAAATAATGTAAATTTGGCGGCAATGATCCTTCCTTGGGATTAAAAAATCCAAGATGTAAAGTGCCACTCAAGTAGCAAAAAAAACCCTCTTGAGAGCCTACCAATTCTTAGACCTTGGGCTATGCAAAAATTTGTTGACTTGTGAGACTGCAAATTGAATATCCGACCTCGTGTTGCATACATAAATAAGGAAACCAAAAGTAATTTGGTGAAGAGTGACATGGGCAGGATCACTACCATCATGAAGACTCAATTTCAAACATGTTTCCATGGGAGTGGCAATAGGTTTGCAATCCTCAAGTCCAAACTTACATAGCAATGTCTCTATGTAACTTGTCTAACATAAGGAAATACCACCATCACATTGCTTAAATTGTATACCCAAGTAATGATGCAACATCCCTACATCTTTCATCTTGAAAGAAGAATTCAAAGTAGCCTTAAGTTTGGCAATTTGTCTCTCATTTGGTCCAGTAATCAGCAAATCATCCACATAGAGAACCTGTCATAAAAACTAATATCTAATACTACCAAGTGATTTTCTCATGTTAAACTGATCATTTAATATGGGGAAGTACCAGGAGAGTAAAAGCTAGAATATTGGTAAGGCTACCAAACCGATCTTTGTCAGGGATCCAAAGGAGACAAAATAGGGATCCTAAGGGGGACAGCCTGCAAAAGAGAAATGTGCTTCAATGGGGCTTAAAAGACCTAAGGTTCAGCTCCATTAAGACTTCCATAGGCTAAGGTTCCAAAAATTAACTCATTTATCCAATGGCCAAAGCAAGGGAAAATTGGATCATCATGGGAAGACTAAAAAGTCTTCCCATATCCCTAGGAAGGAGGGGGTGATCCCTTATTGTAGGGGATGAGAGAGAACCACACACACACACACACACACACACACACACACACACACACACACATACACACTCCAAGGCTCCCCCTTTACACAAAGGGGATATTGGACACATGTCAGGCTCCTAGGCCAGTTTCCCCCAACCTCCCCTCAGATCCTACTGGATGGCCATAAAGGTGGACCAATGAGAATTAGGCTACAGTAAAATTAGTCTAATCAATCTATAAATGCTTGATAAAAGAACCAATAGAAATTCATCTCCCTAGAAGACTATTGGATAGTCTACCAAGAGGTCCAATGAGCATTCAGCAGCCCAATGGCTTGTCTGATTTCTATTGGCCAGAAGACTAAGAGTTTGTCTAGTGAGAGTTTAATTGAATTATTTAATTACCTAAAGCTCTCACAAAAGGGGAAAGGGGGACACATATCACAAGGCTAGAGATTATGCTTCTAAATTGTCATTGTCTTAGCTTTGCAGGAGCAAATACGATTCCAACATGAGCAATAGCAAGAGGGGTTGACCAAGATTAGGGAAAAGGCTGCATCTTACTCTAACTCCTTTCCACACACACACACACACACAACTCATGTGTGCAAGAAGAACTCCATCTCCTTCTCCAAGCATTGAGAAGTAGAAGCCTACACCAACAACTCTTGGCTATGGAATGCAAATCCAATAAGAGCCAAGCTGCAATGGCATGCTCATCTCCTCTACCATGCTAATTACTAAGCTAAGCCATGCTATTAGAGTAATTATGTGAGGAGAATACTTCTTTCTCATAAGATACCTCTTTTTCCTCTCAATCTATCCTCATTCCCAGCTAGCTCTAACCAATTTTGAAGGTGTGTGAGGTCTTGGGACTAAGGCTAGGGACACTAGATGTGTTTTTCAAGAATAATTTGGTGCATGAAGATTCCATCTTAATTGCACCAACAAGATTTGTCAAGGAACACAAGTATTGTACAAAAGTCTCCTTTGATGGGAGAAGCTATAATACAAAGCCTTTATGAAGGGGGACCGGCTCCATGTAAATCCAGTCCTCAACTGTTGTCAATTGTTCTATTTCTCTCTCTTTTCAAGTATTATCAATGCCAAATTATCTAGGTGTAAATTGCTAGGTTGCTTTCTCAAATTAAGTACTCTCTCTATGATCATTAGTAACTTGTTCTTAATGAAATGCTATGTTATCAATTTCCGCTACACACAAGTTACTAGTGTATTAAAAGTTACAAAACCACAATGAGAAGTACATACAATGTGGTTTCTGCTGGATTGTTACAAAAGTCTTGTTTGACTAAATGAGTGTCAACCTTCTCATACCAAGCACGAGGAGATTTTTTCAACCCATACAAAGCTTTCTAACATCTTGACACTTTATCTTCATGCCCTTTGTTGAGAAAACCATGAGGCTGCATTACATAAACTTCCTCAAATATGTCATATTTCAAGAAAGTAGTAACAATGGCTGACTGATGTACATCCCAACCAAAATGGACTGCCAATGCACATAGAAAATGCACAGTAGTCATATGACAAGTAGGAGCAAAAGTCTCTTCATAGTTTATGCCTTTTTGTTGTGCATAACCCTTTGCAACAAGTCAACCGTTATAGCAGTCAATCTCACTATCCGGCTTGCATTTCAACTTGTAAACCCACTTTGTACCAATGGCCTTTTTTCCAAGAGGCAAACCACATAAATTTCATTTGTCATTTTCTATAAGTACATCATATTCTAATTGCATGGCAGTCATCCAACTTTCTGAATTCTATGCTTTATCAAAAGACAGAGGTTCCTCAACATCACATAAACTAAACACAGCCAAATCATAACAATCTGATGCATAATATGCATGACGAGAACCTGAACAAGTAGGACTAGACAAAGGTGTATCCAATTTACTGTCATGCAAACTATGCACCAGCCATTTAGGCATACCTCTAGCCTGCCATTCTCTTCCCTTTCCTCATCAAGTACATCATGTACATCATGTACATCTGCATCAATGATAGTCTAGTCCATAAAAATTTTAGAAACCCCCATAGACTATACATTCCCCTGATTGGAATTTACATTCGAGCTTCCACCACTAAAAAGATGCAATAGAGTCATAAGTGTCATGTGAGCTTACATTACTATCTCTAGTACATGACAGCAAGGGCTGAACAAAATCTTCCACAAACACAACATCCCGTGAAACCAAGATACGCTTTGTTTGTGGATGATACAACATGAAACCTTTGCTTTCAGCACTATAACCAACCAAAATACATTTGACAGCCTTATCATCCAATTGTTTGCTACATTTGTGGCACCAAAGCATATGCCAAATAATAAAAAACATGCATGTGCTCAATAGAAGGCTTTCTGTCATGCCATGCTTCATATGGAGTCATAGACTGTAAATCTTTCATAGGACACTTGTTAAGTACATAAGTGCCACACATAATAGTCTCAAGCCAAAATGAATGTGGTAAAGCTTAACTTTGGACCATACATCATGCCATTTTCGTAAGTGACTTGTTTTTTATGTCAGCAACACCATTTTGTCGAGGCGTATAAGGCACTGTATATTGGTGTTTTATCCCACGACTAGCCAGAAATGTATTAAATTCATGAGACATATACTCCCCCCTTCAATCGGAACGGAGGGTCTCCATAGTACATTTCAAGAAATTTTCAACCATAGCCAGAAATTTCTTGAAGCACAAAAACACTTCGGACTTTGTCTTAAGTAGATACACCCATGCATGCTTGGAGTAATTGTCATAAAATCTAATATCTAACCAACCCAAATGATTTTCTCATATTAAACTGATCATTTAATTTGGGAGAATAAACGGGAACAAGGGTTAGTATATAGACATGTGCTTATGGATCTGTCTCAACATGGAGCCAAGGTTAAAAAAGACATATTTAGGAATTTTGGGAAATATTCAAGTCCCATTTTTTATACTTCTAATAAAAAAACTAGTGCTTTTGTGTAGTTTTAGATGTCATCTATATTCGGGCACACTCTATGTCCCATTAAAATATATTCCTTAACACATATTTATAGGAGTGTGTGTATTTAAAGACATAGGTACATACATTAAAGAGTGTGTGTATTTAAAGACATAGGTACATACATTAATTGCAATGACATCAGACGCATGAGGGATACATGTCACTAAACTTAATCTGTATTATACAACATTCTTCATGTAAAAGAAGTGCTTTAAATCAACTGCTCAATTTTGACACATTAAGGTTAAATATTTGGCTATATCAAAATACTCAAAAATACTCAATTTTGAGACATTAAGGTTAAATCTTTGGCTATATCAAAATATTAATACCAAGTTTTAAAAAAACTCAAAAATGAAATTTAGAATTGAAGGCCCTCAAAAGAGTGTGGTGTTCAGAAACACCAAGATACAAAATAAAAACCAATTGACATAATAACATGATATCCAAGTAATTTAGATTTCATCCTTAGGAAAGATAAAACTCCATCAATGGCTATAGATACATTTTCAAACATTGTGTTGTGTTTTCTCATGTGTTGCCCCAATAAAATACTTTGCCAAGAAGGCCATTTTTAAAACCTTTTATCTATAAACTTCTCAAGGTATGATCACTTTTTATTCATAATCTATATATATTTTTGTTATTTGTAAGATTCTTTTTTTACAATGCTCATGAGTATGGCCCCACATGGTAGTGCTACACTAACATATGGACGCAAAGCCTAAACTTCATTTTGAGCCTACAAAATAAATGTCAATATCTTGTTAGCTACAAAAAGTTTATGAGTCACACATTATATATGTAACTGCTACACTAGGATATGGAACTTTGAGCCTCACTTTGAACCACTGAGCTAGGAGTCTATGACAAGGACTTTTGTGGTTGAGGCTCATAAACTAGTGATTTACTAGCTCTTCTGGTTAGGCTTGAGCTTCAGATTTAGCCTCAACAATGGTTGATAATGTTATTTTATCTCACCAAAACCAAAATTTCTAGCCCTTAAATAATAGCTACATTCTTAAGCTTGCTATAAGTTGTGGATGGAACTCTAAATAGAAAACACATTCTTTGTGATGACTTTCTCTAATTTGTGAGGCTCAATCTCAATTTTAATCCTCTCATAATGTGTTAACAATAGATGTGCATAGATAACACTCAGTCTCGACAATTGATACCAAGAAAAAGTATTTGAAAAACCACTATTTGAATAGTATCACATAACAACTTTCACAAATGTTGTACCATATTATGAAATGTTTCTAAATAAAGACACAACGTAGTCTAAATAAAATAGTTTTTCATGGACCTTAAGTTTCACAATTGATCAATTCAATATGCTTTTCTACCTTTCACATTTTGGGAGTTTGTTGGTACATAAGAATTGCATGCATCATTAAACTTGGTATTTCAAATACTCTCAGAAGCATTCCTACCTTTTGCATCAGCTACTACAATGTTCTAAGGGTTTTTATCATCCTCTTGTGAACTCTTATCACCAGCATCACAATCCTCATTAGCTCCAGTATTCTCTATTGCTCACTTAACATCCACAACTGGACTGATTTATCTAGCAATCTCTCTCTCTCTCTCTCTCTCTCTCTCTCTCTCTCTCTCTCTTTCTTGCATGGTCAAAATTTGTAGCTTCTTTAAATTCACTATCATCCATGTTGTCTACATTACAATGGTCTTCATTTTCATCACCATATTCTCCACCCCTTTGCTGCTCATTGATGTCAAGATTGTTGGAATCTTCTATTTTTGCATCATACAACTCCATTGATTGTCTTGCAAACAGATGCTTGACTTGCACCACACGACTCCTATAAGAACATACTGCATGTTTCATTACCTTCACCAAGTCATCTACACAATACACAAATGAGTCTTCTTGATTAGTAAATTTAAAGATCTTCAAGCCCAAATTTTACAATAGAGTCTTCTTTTCCTAGTTTGCTACCATTCATGTTTGTTACTACATGAAAACTGCCCACTAGTGATAAGCAAAGCTTGCTTTCCTTTGTGATCTCTCCAATAGTTAGTATATTATATAAAAACGATGGCATTTTTGTTGCACCCACGTCATCTTTGACACCCACAACAATCCCCATATAATCTCTATATTTCATCTCACCTTGAGAAATTCTAGATGGATATCACCCACAACAATCCCCTTCTATATTTCATCTCACCTTGAGAAACTTTAGATGGATATCACCTTTGCAGTTTGCATCCATATTGTAGGTATGCACAAACCATCTCACTCCTTCTTCTTTTGCTAATTCAAATGGCTTATCAACCTTTATTTTTGGAGCAATAGTCTTGGCTTGACTGGATATTACAAGAGCACACCATGAATACCTAATGTAGTTGGTATATTGGAAGCCTCCATTCCTCTTAAAAACTATATGTATAAAATATAATAACCCAAACAAGGAACATTGGTTTTACGTTAAATAGTACACTAGCATGGGTAGGCGAGGCTCAAACTTAAGTTTGAGCCAAAAGGTGTTGTTCTGTGTCCTTGCTTGCCACAAAGATGTCATGAGGGTAGCCTTGAAAGCTAGTGCTACACTACCATATGCAAGCTAGGCTTGAACTTAAGCTTGATCCTAAATTGAATCTCTATGACCTTGGTATCTGAAAGGATTTCATGAGGCTATCCTTGCATGGTAGTGCTAGAGTAGCATATGGGGAGGAATCTCGAACTTAAATTCCAACCTAAAGTTGATGTTCGATGCTCTTCGTAGCCATGAGAATGTCATATGGAGAGCCTTAGATGCTACAACTACACTAGCATATGTAGTTGAGGCTCAAACTAAAATTCAGTAGCCACAAGGATTTCATGAGGCTAGGCTTGCATCCTAGTGCTACACTAGCATATGTAGTAAAGGCTTAAACTTAAGTTCAAGCCTAAAGATGTTGCTTTATGCCCTTGGTATCCATAAGGATTTCATAAGGTTGTTTCTACATGATAGTGCTACAATAGCATATGCAAATGATCCACTTGCCCTTGGTAGCCACAAGGATGCCATGCGGCAAGCCTTGCACCCTAGCATCCTAGTGTTGCATTAGCATATGCAATTGAGGCTTGAACTTAAGTTTGAACCTTGTTGTGCTAATATATGCCCTTGGTATCCACAAGGATGTTATGAGGTTAGCCTTGGACATTAGTGACACACTATCATACATAGATGAGTCTCAAACTTGAGTTTGTGATGCTCGCCCTTGGTAGTCACATGGATGTCATGAGGCTCATCTTAGGTGCTAGCCATACATTAGCATGTGCACTTGAGGCTCTAACTTAAGTCTGAATCTAAAATTGATGCTCTATGCCCTTGATAGCCACAAGGATTTCATGAGGCTATCCGTGCACAATAGTGCTATACTAGTGTATGCAGGCAAGGTTCAAAGTTAAGTTCAAGCTGCTTATCCTTGGTAGCCATGAGGATATCATGAGTCGAGCATTGCACTCTAGTGCTACACTAATATATGCATATAAGGTTTAAGCTTAAGTGGGAGCCTAAAAGTGTTAATCTATGCCCTTGGTAGCAACAAGGATGTCAAGAGGCTAGCCTTGCACCCTAGTGCTACCCTAGGATATGCCAAGGAGGCTCCAAGGTACGTTTAAGCCTAAAGGTATTGTTCTATGCCCTTGCCACCACAAGGATGTCATGAGGCTTGTCTTGCATGGTAGGAATACACTAGAATATGTATGCAAGGCTCAGACTTAAGTTCGAGACTCTTGCCGTTGGTAGCCACAATGATGTCATGAGGCTAGTATTTCATGGTAGTGCTTCTGTAACAGTAGTATATGCCGTTGAGGCTCAAACTTAGGTTCAATCTTGAAGGTGTTATTCTATGACCTCGATGTCTACAAGGATGTCATGAGTCTAGCCTTGCACCCTAGTGCTAAACTGGCCTATGCAGAGGAGGCTTGAACTTAAGTTTGAGGCTAGTCTTGCATGGTAGTTCTTCACTAGGATATGCAGCTGAGGCTAGAAATTAAGTTCAAGCCTAATGCTTCTATTCTATGTCTTGGATGGTGACAAGGATGTCATGAGTCTAGCCTTGCACTCTAGTGCTACACTGTTATATGTAGAGGAGTTTCAAACTTAAATTTGAGCCTAAAGGTGTTGATATATGCCCTTAGTAGTAGCCTTAAGGATTTGGTGAGGCTAGCCTTTCATCCTACTACTACATAAGCATATGTAGTGAAGGCTCAAAGCCTAAACGTGCTAATCTATGCCCTTGGTAGCCATGAGCATGTCAGAATGTTAGGCTTTCATGCTAGTGCTACACTCATATAAATGTGAGGCTCCAATTTATGTTTGAGACTCTTGCCCTTGGTAGCAAAAATGATTTCATGAGGCTTATGCTCTGTAATAGCTGTCATATACTAGCATATGTAGTTGAGGCTTGAACTTAAATTTGAACCTAAAGGTCTTGTTCTATGCCCTTAGTAGCCACACGGATGTCATAAGTCTAGCCTAAGAGAAGTGCATGATATGGCTATACTAGCATATGTAGGTGAGGCTCGAGCCTCTTGCCCTTGGTAGCCAAAAGGGTATCATGAGGCTAGTCTTGCACCCTTCTGCTACACTAGCATACACCATTGAGGCTCAAATTTTAGTTTGATGGTATTCTATACCCTTGGTAGCCACGAGGATGTGATGAGGCTAGCCTTGCATCCTAGTGATACACTAATGTATGTGCTGATGAGGCTCAAACTTAAGTTTGAGGCTAAAGGCTTTATTATTTTTCCTTGGTAGCCACAAGAATGTCATGAGGTTGGCCTTCCATGGTATTGCTACACTAGCATATGTAGGCAAGACTCAAACATAAGTTTGAGCCTTTTTTCATTGTTTTTCACAAGGATGGCATGAGGCTAGTCTTACCTTGTTCTATGTATTTAATAGCCACACAGATATTGTAAAGCTAGCCTTGCATGATAGTGCTATACTAGCATATGCAGGTGAGGCTAGAGCCTCTTGGCCTTAGTAGCCATAAGGATATCATGAGGATAGCCTTGCACCCTTGTGCTACACTAGCATACACAATTGAGTCTCAAACCTAAGTTCAAGCTTAAAGTTGTAATTATATGCCATTAGTAGCCATAGGGATGTCATGAGGCTAGACTTTCATACTACTAGTGTTACACTACATATACCGATGAGGCTCAAATTTAAGCTTGAGTATAAAGGTGTTATTCTTTGCCCTTGGTAGCCACAAGGATGTCGTGAGGTTGTCCTTTCATGGTAGTGTTACACTAGCATATGTAGGCAATTCTCAAACTTAAGTTCAAACCTCTTGCCATTGTTAGCCACAAGGATGTCACATGTGAGGCTAGCCTTGCATGTTATTGATACACTAGCATATGCAAGCAAGGCTCGAACTTAAGTTTGAGAAGGTGTTTCTCTATGCCTTGGTATTAGCCTCGAGGATGTCATGAGGCTAGCCATGCATGGTAGTCCTACATTAGCATAGGTAGGTGAGGATCAAACTTAAGCTCAAGCCTCTTGCCATTGGTAGCCACAATAATTTCATAAGGCTAGCTTTGCACGCTATATGAGCTACTGTTACACTAGCATATGCAGTTGAGGCTTGAACTTAAGTTCGAGCCTTAAGGTGTTATTATATGCCCTTGGCATCCTCATGGATGTCATGAGACTAGTTTTGCACCCTAGTGCTACTGTAGCATATTCAAGCAAGGCTACAATATCATATGCACTTGAGGGTCAAGCTGAAGTTTGAGCCTACAAGTGTTGTTCTATGCCTTGAGTAGCCACAAGGATGTCATAAAGCTAGCCTTACACGATAGTGCTATACTAGCATACGTAGGTGAGGTTCGAGCCTCTTGGCCTTGGTAGCAATAAAGATATCATGAGGCTAGCCTTGCATCATTGTCCTACACTAGCATACACAATAGTGCTATTCTAGCATACACAGACGTGGTTCAAGCCAATTGGCCTTGGTAATCATAATGACTTCATGAGGGTAGCCTTGCACCATTGTCCTACACTAGCATACACAATTAAGGATCAAACTTATGTTCTAGCTGAAAGCTGTTGTTAGATTCCCTTGGTAGCCACTAGGATGGCATGAGGCTAACCTTGCATCCTCGTGTTACATTACCATAAACGAATGAGGTTCAAACTTAATTTTGATCCTAAAGGTGCTAGTTATTTCTCCTTGGTAGCCACAAGGATTCATAAGGTTGGCCTTTCATGGTAGTGCTACACAAGTTCATATGTAGGCAAGCTTTGAACTTAAATTTGAGCCTCTTGCCATTGTTAACCACAAGGATGTCATGAGGCTAGCCTTGCACATTAGTGACTCTCATTGCATATGCAGACGAGGCTTAAACCAAGTTTGAGCCTAAAGGTATCATTATGTACCCTTGGTATAGCCTCATGGATGTCATGAGTCTAGCCATGCATAATAATGCTACATTAGCATAGGTAGGTGAGGCTAAATATTAAGTTAGAGCCTCTTGCCGTTGGTAGTCACAAGGATGTCATGAGTCTAGCTTTGTACCCTATATGATCTAGTGTTGCACTAGCCTATGTAGTTGAGGCTCTAACTTAGATTCGAGCCTAAAGGTGTTATTCTATGTCCTTGGTATCCTCATGGGTGTCAAGAGATTATTCTTTCACCCTAGTGCTACAGTAGCATATTCAAGTGATCCTACACTAGCATATGCACTTGAGGCTTGAACTTAGTTAAGCCTAGAGGTGTTCTTCTATGCCCTTAGTAGTGACAAGGATGCCATAAATCTAGCCTTGCGAGATAGTGCTATACTAGCATATGGAGGCAAGGTTCAAGCCTCTTGGCCTTGGTAGCCATAAGTATATCATGAGGCTAGCCTTGCATGCTTGCGCTACACTAGCATAAACAATTGAGGCTAAAACTTAAGTGCAAGCTTAAAGGTGTTATTATATGCCCTTGGTAGACACAAGGATGTCATGAGGGTAGCCTTGCATACTAGTGTTACATTACCATATACTGATGGTGACGGTCAAACTTAAGTTTGAGCCTAAACATGTTATTATTTACCCTTGGTATCCACAAGGATGTCATGAGGTTGGCCTTTCATGGTAGTGTTACACTAGCATATGTAGGCAAGCCTTGAACTTAAGTTTGACATTGTTAGCCACAAGGATTTCACATGTGAGGCTAGCCTTTCACCTTAATGCTACACTAGCATATGGAGGTGAGGCTCAAACTTAAGTTTGAGAAGGTGTTTCTCTATGCCCTTGGTAGTAGCCTCAAGGATGTGATGAGGCTAGCCATGCATGGTAGTCCTACATTAGCATAGGTAGGTAAGTCTCTTGCATTGGTATCCACAAGAATTTCATAAGGCTAGCTTTGCACCCTATATGAGCTAGTGCTACACTAGCATATGCGATTGACGCTTGAACTTGAGTTCAAGCCTAAAGGTGTTATTCTACTCCCTTGGCATCTTCAAGGATGTCATAAGACTAGTTTTGCACCCTAGTGCTACAGTAGAATATTCAAGCGAGGCTACAATATCACTTGAGGTTGAAACTTAATTTCGAGCCTAAAAGTGTTGTTCTATGGCCTTAGCATCCACAAGGATGTCATAAATCTAGCCTTACACGACGATAGTGCTATACTAGCATACACAGGCAAGGTTCGAGCCTCTTGGCCTTGGTAGCCATAAGGATATCATGAGGCTAGCCTTGCACCTTTGTGATACACTAGCATACCCAATTGATGCTCAAGCCTAAGTTTAAGGTTAAAGTTGTAGTTCTATGAGCCACTTGGTAGCCACAAGGATTTCAAGAGTCTAGCCTTGCATTCTAGTGTTACATTACCATATACTGGTGAGGCTCAAACTTAATTTTAAGCCTAAAGGTGCTATTCTTTACCCTTGGTTGATACAAGGATGTCATGAGGTTGGCCTTTCATGGTAGTGGTACACTAGCATAAGCATCGAACTAAAGTTTGAGCCTCTTGCCATTGTGAGCCACAAGGATGTCACATGTGAGGCTACACTTGCATCTTAATGCTACACTAGCATATGCAGGCAAGGTTCAAACTTAATTTTGAGAAGGTGTTTCTCTATGCCCTTGGTAGTAACCTCAATGATTTCATGAGGCTTGCCATGCATGATAGTAGGTAGGTGAGGCTGTTGCATTGGTAACCACAATAATTTCATAAGGCTAGCTTTGCACCCTATATGAGCTAATGATACACTAGCATACGCAATTGAGTCTTGAACTTCAATTTGAGCCTAAAGGTGCTATTCTATGCCCTTGGCATCCTCATGGATCACACGAGACTAGTTTTGCTATTCAAGCGAGGCTACAATATCATATGCACTTGAGGATCAAACTTAAGTTCAAGCCTAAAAGTGTTGTTCTATGCCCTTAGTAGCCACAAGGATATTATAAAGCTAGCCTTCCATGGTAGTGCTATACTAGCATATGTAGGCGAGGTTTGAGCCTCTTCACCTTGGTAGCCATAAGGATATCATGAGGCTAGCCTTGCACCATTATCCTCCACTAGCATACACAATTTAAACTCAAACTTAAGTTTCTATTATTATATGCCCTTCGTTGCCACAAGGATGTCATGAGGCTAACCTCGGATCCTAGTGTTACGTTACCATATACTGACGAGGCTCAAACTTAATCTTGAGCCTAAAGGTTTTAGTTTTTTACCTTGGTAGCCACAAGGATTTCATAAGGTTGGCCTTTCATGGTAGTACTACACTAGCATATGTACGCAAGCTTCAAACTTAAGTTTGAGCCTCTTGCCATTATTAACCACAAGGATTTCATGAGGCTATCCTTGCACGTTAGTACCTCACATTTCATATGCAGACGAGTCTTAAACTCAAGTTTGAGCCTAAAGGTATTATTATGTACCCTTGGTAATAGCCTCACAGATGTCAGAGTCTAGGCATGCATGGTAGTGCTACATTAGCATAGGTAGGCGAGGCTCAAACTTAAGATTGAGCCTCTTGCCATTGGTAGCCACAAGGATGTTATAAGGCAATCTTTGCACCCTATATGAGCTATTGCTAGACTAGCATATGCAGTTGAGGCTCGAACTTAGGTTCAAGAATAAAGGTGTTATTCTATGTCCTTGTTATCCTCATGGATGTCAAGAGACTAGTCTTTCACCCTAGTGCTACAGTAGCATATTCAAGCGACCCTACACTAGCATATGCACTTGAGGAATGAACTTAATTTCAAACCTAGAGGTGTTTTTCTATGCCCTTGATAGTGAAAAGGATTCCATAAATCTAGCCTTGCATGACAGTGTTTACTAGCATATGCGGGCGAGGTTTGAACCTCTTGGCCTTGGTAGCCATAAGGATATCATGAGGCTAGCCTTGCATGCTTGCGCTACACTAGCATACACAATTGAGGCTAAAACTTAAGTTCGAGCTTAAAGGTGTTATTTTATGCCCTTGGTAGCCACAAGGATGTCATGAGGCTAGTATTGCATCCTAGTGTTACATTATCATATACCATGAGGCTCAAGCTTAAGTTTGATGCTAAAGGTGTTATTCTTTGTGTTATCAGGTTGGCCTTTTATGGTAGTGTTACAATAGCATATGTAGGCAAGCCTCAGACTTAAATTTGAGCCTCTTGTCATTGTTAGCCACAAGGATGTCACATGTGAGGCTAGCCTTACAAGTTGGTGCCACACTAGCATATGCACGCAAGGCTCAAACTTAAGTTTGAGCGTAAAGGTGTTTCTCTATGCCCTTGATAGTATCCTCAAGGATGTCATGAGTCTAGACATGCATGGTAGTCCTACATTAGCATAAGTAGGTGAGGCTCAAACTTAAGTTCCAACCTCTTGCCATTAGTAGCCACAAGAATGTCATAAGGCTAGATTTTCACCCTATATGAGCTAGTGCTACACAAGCATATGCAGGTGAGTCTCAAACTTAATTTCAAGCCTAAAGGTGTTATTATATGCCCTTGGTATCCTCATGGATGGCATGACACTAGTCTAGCACTCTAGTGCTACAGTAGAATATTTAAGTGAGGCTACAATCGCATATGCACTTGAGGCTCAAACTTAAGTTCGACCCTAAAGGTGTTGTTCCATGCCCTTAGTAGCTAGAAGGATGTCATAAAGCTAGCTTGGCATGATAGTGCTATACTAGCATATGCAATCGAGGCTCGAGCCTTTTGGACTTGGTAGCCATAATAATATTATAAGGCTAGCCTTTCATTCTTTTGCTACACTAGCATACACAATTGAGTCTCAAACTTAATTTTGAGCTCAAAGATGTTATTCTATGCCCTTGGTAGCCATGAGGATGTCGTAAGGCAAGCCCTGCATCCTAGTGTTACATTAACATATATTGATGAGGCTCAAACTTAAGTTTGAGCCTAAAGGTGTTATTATGTGCCCTTGGTAGCCACGAGGATGTATGAGGTTGGCCTTTCATGGTAGTGCTACAATAGAATATGTAGGAAATCTTGGAGCTTAAGTTCCAGCGTGGTTCTATTGTTAGCCACAAGGATGTCATGAGGCTAGCCTTGCATGTTATTGTTGCACTAGCATATGCATGCAAGGCTCGAACACGAATTTGAGCCTAAAGGTGTTTCTCTAAGCCCTTGATATTAACCTCAAGGATGTCATGAGGCTAGCTATGCATGGTAGCGCTACATTAGCATAGGTAGACGAGGCTCAAACTTAAGTTTGAGCCTCTTTCCATTGATAGCCACAAAGATGTCATAAGTTTAGCTTTGCATTCTTGTGCGTGTATGTCGCACGTGTCAATGCAAGAAACTTGCCGATACACCATGTGCGAGCCACAAATGGCTCCAAGCACACAACAAGCCTAAACTAGTAAGCTCAAAGAAGGCGATGGTGTGTCACTCACCGCTCTACGCTTGCTTCGTGGAGGATTTCTCGCCACCACGAAGAAGAAGGAGACGCCGCTACGCCGTGCTCAACCGCTTCACCGCCGTCGTGCCTTCATAATGCTCGATCGCCCACACACACTCCCTCTCTCTCCCTCTCTCTCTCTCTCTCTCTCTCTCTCTCACTCACACACACACACACAAAGAGATGAAGAAGAAGAAGGAGGAGATGGAGCAAGAGCACTCTTCAATTGCACAAATGAGAGAATGAGTGAATTTTAGGTTTAGATGACTTTTATATGAGCTCACCCCATTCACACTTGGGTGCCCATGCTTAGCCAACTAATCCCATGAATGTTCCAGTTAGAGTGCGCCTCTCATCGGCGATCACTCTTACCCTTTTTCTATTGGACCGACAAGCTCGGTACATGACTCTACCAAATAAATAATACAATGTCCTCCGTAGGTTACAACGTCCGTCTCGTAGGTGATAGGGGGTCCATGAGCCATGAGGGTTAACATGACCCCCTTCCTGATGTAGATTCCATCCTCGGAAGCTATTGAGTTGAAACTCATTTGTCGAGGTGGAAGAGCATTTGAGATGAATGTCCTTAGCCTTCTTCAGTCACTGCAAAATCAAACAACATTGGCACAGCAATTTGATTCTCATAAGCAATTAAAAAGCATATGCAGTTGTAGGCAGAAAATTTGATTGTTGGTAACAGAATTTTAAACCTTTTGTCAGCAATAAACATTAAATTGCAATATAATCAAATGCATAAGCAGATGTAAAGGTAAAAAATTAAACAAGTCTGGGGTCGCTAATTTAACGGTCGAAAGGCACTAGAGATCGACCATTAATACCATGGGTAAGCTTCTTAATTTTCTCTGGTCAATTAAGTTGTTTAATCGCGAGAGCCAAGTATTTCATGTTCGAGGGCTGACTAGAGGCTATACCTAGAAGACCTTGTAGTTAAGCTACGATAAAAGGAAATTCTCATGAAATCATCGCCTGATTGATTACCTTTTCTTTGACCCCCCAAAGTCTTTTCACAGTGATTCAATTTTGATGTGTGTGCTTATTTTGTATGCCTTGGGTTTTTTGCTTTTCAAGGAAAAGCACCCACACTGGGAACCTCTAGGGCTCTAGTACCATAGGCGATACATGTGAGTGAAGTACCCAATCATGCTGAGATTTCTCTTCCAGCTTAAGATTTTACATTGTGGCACTTTGATTTTTTTGTTTGTTCATTTTCAGCATTTTAATTTTGTAACTTTGGGGGGTCATATAACACTGATACACCTCCCCAGGCTCATCACACAAGTAAACTCCCTTTATAATACTTAAGCTAAAGGTCAATAGGGTCAAGCCCACTAGAAAGCCCTAGTACATTTCACACAATGCTGCCTAAATTGGATTAAGAACCTAAGTAACCATTGATTATTAGGAAGGCATTCCCCATGGTATTAAGAGAAGATCTCTAACACCTAACTTGGTCAATTTAGCTTAGTCGGACTACTTGATTTTTAAACCTAGACAAGTGATTATGATAAAAGATTACATTGAATTAAATGTTTGATACTAATTAAATGCATTGAATATTATGCTACAAATCACAATTAAAGCAGACAAACATGGATGCAAAAAAGATAAGGGGCAATGCTAATGGACAAGAAACACCTGTTTGTGTTGATGGTCGCGCTTGATTTGAAGTGGATGAGAGAAAAATTCCATGAAGGTCCAAATCCTAACCACAGCAACACGTTCATGTACACACTAAGAAACACAAAGAATACCTCTAGGAGGCACATCAGTGGGAAAAAGGAACTTTGCTAATCACTCAACTCTAAAACAGAAACACTCCTATCATACTAATCCTACCTACCCTCCACTCTAGTGATGAGGACCAAAGGTGTTTTATGGCATAGGTTTCTGTTTCAGTGTACCGAATGCGAATGTGTAGGTCTGAGTCAATGTTTTGACTTTTATTGTGCATACTCGTTTGCTAATTGCTCTTGCTCTTTATTTTATTTTATTTTTTTTGTGAGTATAAGGCTTTATATGTACATTCCCTAAGATTGGGAGATTAAGAGGTCAGGGAGGAAGGTTGAGAGGGGAGTGAGCGAATGATGACTGTCAGCAAACACTCCCCCCTTCCTTGGGTAGATCATACCGTTTGAAATGAGCTCGTCACCCTTTGAAACCAATCGTTCCAGTTGGTAATAGGTGAGGATTTTTGCCAATAGTTTTCTCTTACCCTAGGTGCCTCATCGAGTTGCAAGGGTGGTAAGGTACTCTCCCAGGATCGAACTTGAAGTGTTTCATCAGGTGATTCTTGAACATTGGGAAGTGTGGATTCCTTTGTAGCTTTATGGAGGTACACTATTGTAGGTGGAGGCTTTGGAGAAGCTTTTACCTCTATGGATGCATTATATGAGGAGCTAGAAGCTTCATGGGACTCCCCCCTTCCTGAGCTAGGTGCAACAAATCGTTCTTTCTTCGGTACCCAAACTAGCTCTGGAGCGAGTGTGTAGCATTTTGTGATTTTTTTCTTTCCGCAATTGTCAATTTGTTTTAGAGCCACAGGATTGGGCTCACGTGGGTCAGGTGACAGGTAAGAACACAATCTACGTTTTGGTACCCAGATTTGATCATTTCCTTGATAGTAGCCTTGGGCTTCCAATAGTCATTTAGGAATCCATCGCCACATTTTCTTACATTTTTTGGAGCGAGTGGGACGTTTCTTACAAGGCTTCTGTTTTTTAGCACTAGCTATGGTCGCTAAAGAAGCTTTAGGGACCCACTTGTATGTTTTCTTTGTTACCTTACGATGAGTCTTGTCAGAAGCTATATGCATTGCTTGTAGCATATTTAAGGGTACAGGCATTTCATCCCCCCCAGGTGTTACCTAGGTCGTCCCCCTGTTTCCCCAAGTGTCTATGGTTGCTGCTAGGTGGACCCAATCCACATTGTCTAACTCAGTCATCCCAGGTAGTACATCCATATAAGGAGAATCTTCCCCAACATCAGTGTCCGCTTTACACGTGTAACAATACTGCAATGGGGCCGAGTGAACTGTGGTGTCAGATCTATGATCAATTATAAACCTGTTTCCTAGAGGATGCGCTGGACCCATCACAAGATCCACTCGAATGACAGAATCTTGGAACTGCAAGTAGACATGGTTTTTAGACCAGTCATGCACCATTTTTGCTTCCCTCATGAAAGGACGTCCTAAGATCATCTCCGATGCCATAGTGTGTTTGGAGAAATCCATAACAATAAAGGTAATCCTTATTTTATGTCCAAAGACCTTGATCTTGAGATCTTCTAGCATCCCAATAGGTTTAACAATAGACCCATTGACCATCTTCACTACTATGGTTGTGGTCGCAAGGTGAGGTATTCCCATAGTTTCCCAGCAATTTTTAGTCACAATGCTAACCCCAGCGCCACCATCAAGGATTCCCTTCACAGTTAATCCCTTAGTAGTGATTGGCATGGTCGCATTGGATTCATCACCCTCAAAGTATTGTCCCAACTTGTTAACATGTATTTCTATAACAAGGTTCTCATCTAAGTTGGGTTGTGGATCTTTGTATTCCTCCTCTATTGGCATCTCCCCAACTCCATCCATCTGTGCAAATTGTGGTAGCCCAAACTTCAGTTCTCCATTGAGGAAGGCTCAAAGAGCTGAGACTAGCTCAGGGTCTTTATATAGTTTGGACATGATGGTGGTTCTAACTTCTGAAGACATGAAATCCATCAATTTGGCAATGTTTAACGGCACCTTTTGGCCTTGAGTCCCTTGACGTGGGGAAGATGGGATCTCCATTTCTTCGATAGGATTAGGTAGTCCCTCAGTAAACATTCTTTCCATCAAGAAGTGAGTACGCCCACTTTCCCATGACTTTAAGTCACTTTCTTTTTGGATGACACTAGGTATGTCTAAGGGTCTATGGACTTGGTGAGGTTGTTGTTGCGTAGGGAACACGATGTCTATAATCTGGATCTTCCTAGGTACTGGTTCTAGATCCCTTTGGGTATCTTCTACCAAACTCCTTAATTGCTTGACTCGCTCAATCTCCTCTGTAGGGTTTGGGTAAGTTCCTATCTTCTTTTTGGATCTTGGCCATTTTGGCTCATGAAGATCTTCCTTGTTGGTTTCTATGTTAGTGGTCGTTTTGGTCTCCATGGTTTCAGCTGAATCAGAATCTTCTTCAGCGTCGTTCATATATACGGGGTCATCACCAGTCCCTATGTTGGTCTTTGAACTGGGGTCTGACTTCGCTGGTTTTGGCGATCTTTTTCTTCGTGTTTTCTTCTTTTTTTGAGATTGGGCAATTGATGCCGTGTCTCTTTCCTCAAGAATATAATTTTGTTTTTGGAGCATCGATCGTGTGAGTACGTTTACTGGTACCACGAGTGTACTTGGTGATGGCTCCTCGGTAACTTCAATCAAGTTTAATGGCGTGATCTTCGGTGCATTTGGATTATTTGGATATTGGGCAATCAAATGATCTATGCCACATCGATTACACATGAGTATCGGCATTGTAGACGTGCTCGCTTGATTGGTTTGCATTAGTGTGGCGTTCTTTTGTAGCCTAATAGGACACTTGGCTACACGATGTGGACCTCCACACTCATAGCATTGAAGAGGTGGTCTCTTAGCAGTGTAGTTGATATTTTGGCCTCTTGCCGCAAGAGCAGCTACTTGATATACAGGTTTGACTTGTCCCCAATAGTCCTCCATATATTATTGTGGACTTTCTTCAAGCACATCCATCCCATAGGCTATATTAGGATCTATATCTTCCTTATAGCCTTCCAAACAAGAAATAGATGACTCACAACCCACTTGATTCACAGAAGTGATTCTCGGATGTGGTGGTTGCGGTCCTAGCACTGGAGGTGGTAAGGATGTTTTTTGAACAACATTTTGGGCCCTAGGGACCATGTGTTGTGATGTTTATTCAAGAGGTGGGGCCGGCATCAATGCAGGCACCCGCGGTGTGTCTGTCCATGCTAAGGTTGGTCTATTGGCCATCGTGCGCTTAAATACTAAGCAATCCTTAGCTTGATGACCATACCTTCCACATGCATTGCAGTTCCCATTGAATTCTACTCTAAAAGTAGGGCATTCACTGGTACTATGCGGTCCATAGCATACTGAGCACCATTGTTGCTCCCTTCTTGGATACATATGATTTTTTCTGCGGAGCACGATAGTCTCTAAGACTCTCTTGAATAGCCTTGGTGAGATCTACTAAAGTCATCTCAGATATCTTTGGCTCCTTAGCAATAGGCTTTAGGGTCATTGGTTGATGCCCTGATGTTGTGAGCTAATAGAATTAGACTCAACAGACACTCTTTCTCCTTGAATCATTAAATTATCCTCCAATTGGATCGCATTGGTGGTGACTGCTTCCCAAGTGGTGATACCTCTAATGACTAGGCCATTGTAGATATCCTCATGTCGTAATCCCCTAATGAATCTATCAAGCAATTGGTTATTGTTGAAGCGCTCATTTGGATTACAACGAGAATTTAAATGCTTCAAGCGACTTATAAAGTCTCTCACCGACTCTCCTTCCTCTCGTTGGGCTTTTTGGAGCTGAGAGGCTACACCCCAAAGTTCCCTCTCGTATGTATTCTTTTAAGAACAGTCTCCTAAGAGTAGGGTAAATCGTTTTTTCTTCTACCCTTAGGGTTCTATACCAATCCCCAGCCTTTCCACTTAAGGTTAGGCTTAAAGCATTGCTCTTATGTAGGTCATTGTGTTCTCCTAGAGAATCTCATATTTCTTCAAACACTTCGATATGATTTCTCACATCCCCGTCTCCACTAAATTTTTGTGTGAGCTTGGCTATTTGTACTGCCTTACTTCTAGGATCTCTATCAGGCGTGTTACGCATATTCTCAGCAATAGATCGACCGATAGCTTGAGCAAATGTTGCCAAGTCACCTAAGTGAGCAGGCACCGTGGGTGAAGGCGCTCCAGAGACTACATGTGGAGTAGGTATTGGCATTGGGCTTCGCACATATGAAGCCCTTGGGTTCCACGTTGGGTACGATGTTGTGCCATGTGGCGGTCCATAGTTCATATGGGTGGCCCTAGGCATAGCAACGTCGCATGTGACATGCTAATGCTAGCCGGTATAGTCCCATGGAAATAAGAACTTTTGTATTGTGGTTGTGGAGCATAGGTATTTGAAACAATGGGAGGGGTAGGGACTACATGAGTGTGATGACCCATAGGTGCATACGATTGGTACACACTTGTAGGTATTGTTGCAGGCATTGAGCTACCATGTAGTGGTGCTTTACTAACAAATGAGGTCCATGGCGTGTTTCTCGGCATGCCCATCATTGGGGTAGGCATGGTAGCCGTGGTGTCATCAAGGGAAAGATGAGGTAGACTTGGAAAGGTGAAGCTATCACTTGTGGGCTCAGATTGCACTGAGAACCCTGGAGAAACAACATATGGGGGATCCATCGGACTTACCGAGGGAGTCTCCATTTGCGATAAGGTCGGTTGTTTAGCCTTCCCTGTATCCAAGAATCTCATGAGACCCATTGAAGGCATGTTGATCCCCTTGTTTTGTCTCTCTAACTCAATGACCCTATGGATGACCTCACAAACTCTTTGTTGTTGATCCTCCACACTAGTAGCACCCATTGTGGATTGTAGGACATCTAACTAACCCACGTGATAGGTGTGACCTGTGTATAGGTCAGTCAGAGTCTCTGTTTGTAATTCGTACTCCCATTTCTCATTTAAGAACACTCCATCTAGGATTGAGGTTCTAGGGGTGTCCTTTGAGCTAGATGCAATGTTGCTTTCTAGGGGTTGGCTCTTAGTGGTTGCTAAGTCAGGAGCACTTGATTTCTCTCTTAGCAAGGATATTGACATAGGGGCTTTTGCTTTTAACTCTCTTCGTTGCTCCACCTTGCGTAAGCTCTCGACTTCCTTTTCCCTCGCTGCAAGGATATATCGCTCAACCTCTTGCACTTCAGCAAGGCTTCTACCATCGGGTAATATGACCTCGAAGGGAAATAACTCTGAAGAGTCGGGAGGTGCAGTCAATGAAGTATTCACGTGCACATTCTCTAACGGTATAGGGTCTACGTTTGTCACGAATGAAGAATTTACTTCCCCACCCCCCTCATTTACATCATTAGCTCCATGTTCGGAGTGAGTGGCTCTACTAAAGGTTTCCTTCAGGCGGCTAAGCACACTCGGCCCGGACCGAGGACCCATGGCATGCATATCTTGGTCCGAGCTATCGGGATTAGGCATTGGGAAACCCTCCATGACGTCGTAGTCAGAGGAAGAGTCACTAGCCGCTATGTTCGGGTCTTGGTTTGTACTACCTTGGGTCCCCGTCGAGGGTCCAGAACCTAAAGTAGGTGGATATTGAGAACTCGCATAAGACGAAATTATCTCTAGTTGCTCCATCTCTAGCACACGACCAGAGCACAGATGCATGTTCCTTTGGCACACTACAAGCGTCGACGATTAACCTCAAAGGTTAACCGCTTACCTTTTTTAAGCGTCCGTTTTCACTCGTGTTTTTTACGTTTTTAATGTTTAACTTTTTTTTTTAAAGTGTGTGATAGCTCAAAATGAGCGTATCACTTAGAAGGTCGTTGTGTGCTTTACAGCACAATTTTCGGGCATCTAAAGTTCTGTTGGTCCTCCAAAAATTGATTTTAAGCTACGTGTGAAGCTAAAATTCTTTTTTTTTTAAGAGGCGACTGAGGCCTAGGCCTGAGCGTGAGCTTGGGCTTGGGTCTGGGAGATATTTTCGATCCCGATCCTACCTTTAATTTTTTATTATTATTATTTTATTTTATTTATTTATTTATTTTTATTTTTTTAAGGATAAGACTGCCGCGACCTGCACGAGAGCACACACACACTCTATCTACCTACTTCTAACTCATACACCTACTCTTACACACTAACACACTCTATTAACTCTCACTAATCTACTTCCTACTTACTGTACACAGAAAACTAACTACCTTAATACACAGAGAATAAACACAGAACCTTTGAAATCTCTAGTAATAAAGAAAACTAACTACCTTAATACACACAGAATAAACACAATACCTTTGAAAACTCCATTAACAAAAAAAACACACAGTATAACACCAAATCCCTCTTCTCAACACACACACACTCCTTCCTTACCTTTTCTACAATAGAAATTGCACCACGGAGAAGCACACAGTGCTACTCGAGCTTGATGCACGGCATTCCCCGGCAACGGTGCCAAAAATGTGCGCGTATGTCGAACGTGTCAATGCAAGGAACTTGCCGATACACTGTGTGCGAGCCACAAATGGCTCCAAGCAGACAACAAGCCGAAACTAGTAAGCTCAAAGAAGGTGATGGTGTGTCACTCACCGCTCTATGCTTGCTTCGTGGAGGATTCTTTGCCGCGAAGAAGAAGGAGACGCCGTTACGCCACGCTCAACCAATTCACCGCCGTCGTGCTTTCGTAATGCTCGATCGCCCACACACTCCCTCTCTCTCCCTCTCTCACTCTCTCTCTCTCTCTCTCTCTCTCTCTCACACACACACACACACAAAGAGATAAAGAAGAAGAAGGAGGAGATGGAGCAAGAGCACTCTTCAATTGCACAAATAAGAGAATGAGTGAATTTTAGGTTTACTTGACTTTTATATGAGCTCATCCCATTCACACTTGGGCGCCCATGCTTAGCCAACTAATCCCTTGAATGTTCCAGTTAGAGTGCGTCTCTCATCGGCAATCACTCTTACCCTTTTCCTATTGGACCGACAAGCCCTATACCTGACTCTACCAAATAAATAATACAATGTCTGCCGTAGGTTACAACGTCGGTCTCGTAGGTGATAGGGTGTCCGTGAGCCGTGAGGGTTAACAATTCTATATGAGTGCTACACTAGCATATGGAGTAAAGGCTAAAATTGTTATTTTATGCCCTTGGTATTCTCATGGATGTCATGAGACTAGTCTTGTTTTTAGTTCTATTACCCACCATGTGACTAGTCTTGCAAATGAGTAGACTTGCAAGATTATACATTGTACTTGTAGTCTTGTAGGCTATATTTTGGTAGACATCTTTATCCATGACAGCCTTAAAGTCCAATTTTTAACTGTCCAACTCGAGCTCAAGTTTGAGGTTGTGGTCCAAGTCCCAACAAATGCATGCTTTAGCTTCAACTCAATGTTGAGGTTCAGGTTCAACTTTACTTCACCTCAAACTTGAGATAAAGGTCCAACTACCATGTTCTAAGGCCGAGGCCAAGCATGAGACTTCTATACGAACCTAAACAATTAATCAGTGCTCGAATTAAAAAACTTGTGGTTAGTGTAATCCCACCTACAAAGTTTAACCTTTACATATAAATTTCAAATTTGAAGGTGGAAGAATTTCAAGAAGAAGAAGAGTATTTTAATGTCGAAGGAAGCCTACAAAACTTGAAAACTTTAGAGAAATCTAGTTTAAAAGCCTTTAAATATTGTCAAATTCCCTCCTAAATTTCTCTTATGTAGGCTTTCCAAGCTTTTCAAAAAAAAAAAAAAGTCAAGTTCCCTCTTAAATTTCTCTTACGTAGGTTTCCCAAGCTTTCAAAAAAAAGTTTATTTCTAGCACTGCAGCATTAAATTAAATGCAAAAGAACAGGTCATATTGTAATGTTGGCAAAAGTGCACTAACAAAAGCTATTAATTATGTGATGAGAACATGCTGGCAAAAGTGCACTTTAATTTGAAATTCAAGCCTAACGTCTTACGTCAAAGACGATGGCAAGAAATGGACATGTTGTTCGTCGATCCATGGCTCGAATCTCTCCATGCGCAAGAATCTCATCCTTCTTTGTGTGTGCCTTAGAATCCCTCACAGATGTTCAAGCTAGAAGATCAGTTCTTGGTTTGTTTGCTTTGCTTAGCAAAAATCATGATATACTCACCCCTTTCAGCTGTAGTCATCAAAGCCTGGCAGGTAGTCTGGACCATTGATGCAGAAAAATAGTCGACGTGCATACCTTCGCTCTCACTAGCACAACGCCCCAACACGGGTTTCAGTCGTTGGCCCTTGTCGAAGCTGTACTCGAGAAGCTGTATTCGAAGCATGAAGTTGCAAAGGATATTTGCTTACACTTGAAGCACGTTTATGACAGGACTGTGCCAATAAAAAAAACCGGTTTGGAGGTGAATGCCAAGATCCTTGTGGAAGTCTGTAGAGGACCAGCCTCATATGGATGCAGGAAGTGCCGAGGAGGAGCTGCTCCACCACCTCCATCATTCAGGTCACGATCATTAGCGTAGCATGAAGGGGAGTTGATACTGCATCTTTGTCTACGCGTGCAGAGGCAGGGCACTCAAATTTGGAGGAGTGTTCCGTACACAATTGTGGAGCTTGTGGGCATTGTGCAGGAGTCGCAGTAGCAGGACAGTCATGATATTGCATCGATCCTATTTGATGTCCTTTCTCACCCAGTTGAGAGTCCTCATTGGCTCTATGCTTCTCTCTCTCTCTCTCTCTCTCTCTCTCTCTCTCTCTCTCTCTCTCTCTCTCTCTCTCTCTCTCTCTCTCTCTCTCTCTCTCGTCGGATAGGTCTCTTGGGATAGTTTCCTACGATGTTGAAACAATCTTCTTTTTCTTCTCCTTCTCTCGCAGCTAGAAGTTAAGCAAGGGCTTGGCATGCCTTTATCTCTAGTAGTTTAAACTTAAGTTCGATCTCATGTTAATATCTACCTAGGAGCTCAAACTTAGGTGCACTACACAAAAAGGTGAGACTCGCCAGTGTCTTCATTGCTTGAGTTTGTTCACATTGTCAAAGTGACACTAAATACTCAAATTTGCTTAGCAGTATTCAACAAATAGCTTGCGAGCTTCTAATTGTCGTATAGGTTGTGAACCATTGGGGTTAGAGTTTGAGCTTTCTTCGCATTTCTTGCTACAACGTGCATGAACGAGGAGGTCATCCGAGGGGTGCAGGCCGCCTGTTGAGAGGGTGGATCCAAACAATGTCCTTATTATTTTAGGCAAATAGCATGCTCACACATCTACAAAATGACCCTACCCAACTAGATGTTCTAGACAGTCTAAATGGTATCTTAGGTTTGAGATCCATGCCTTTATCTACCTAGCAGCTCAAACTTAGGTTTGAGCTCCATGTCTATATCTACCTAGAACCTCAGTCAAGCTCCATGCCTCAATCTACCTCGAAGCCCAAGCCCCATGCCTTTTCCTCCCAGCAGCTTGAGCTCCATCCCTACATCTACCTAGAAATTTGATCTCCATGTCAAATATTATGAAATAGATTTACATTTCATATCTTAGTAGATCAATCGACTAAATCCATTGCAATTTAGGCTCTATATGAGTGATGGCATACCTTTGATGTAGTACAAAGTATGCCGTGGAAATGTTGATTGGAAAGTGGTATAGATTTATGGAAGCGAAATGGCCAAGGAAAGGAGACAAAAGTGAGTATGCTAGGTGGGTCAACCCTATCCTCGTATATAATTGGGAGAATCTTATGCAAGCCCTTGGTGCAAGCAAAGACACTATCTTTGATGAATTTTGGCCAGGGAATACATGCGAACAAGATCATCCTCTTGACCTTCCATTAGAAGGTAGTCTAGACGCTAGACTTGATGTAAATCAGGGCCACGATTGTGGTCCAACGCTGCAGAACAAAAATTTTGAGGATCTCAACCCAATTCTTGATGTGGCAAAGGGTCACGTTGTACTTGTGCAAACTTGTGATGAAAATTATCCAATTTGGCTAGGAGTGACAACAATAGATATTGATCAAAACAATGAGTCAACAACAACCACAGACAAGTCAAGATACAATACTTGGCACCGATTTCAAAGACTGGCGAGCGAACATAATTTAGTCACCTGTCTCTCTTACAGCTTACATTCTAGTCATTTTGATAATGAAGCATGTGTGAGCGGAAAAATTGATTTTGGATGCGTATGTGTGTGTGTGTGTATATGTATAAATTTGTAAACTATCATATGCAAACACATCGTAGTGTATAATATGGTTGTTGACAACACACAATATTAGATCTTGCATACTCATTAGCATCCACTAAAAATTGTACCACAAATTTCTTTTGTGCAACAACTTAGCACACCACAACCTCACCTCAAGTCCATATGACACAAAGAATTGTCCCAAATTTGAGCATTTTTTCCTATTTTCCTAAAATGTGTTAAAAGGGGTCCAAATGAGAGATGGTATGCTAAAGAGAAATGCTACTAAATGGAGCTTAAAGACCGTATCGTTAGCTTCATTAAGGACCTCCAAAATTTATTGTTCAAAAGTCTTTTGACCTTAAGCAAGCTAGGGCTGACCTTGAGGTGGGAATCCTACCCAAGCATGAAGTGCTTGTTGGCTTGCTAAGTGTTAGTGGGAACCCCAAAAGCTTGAGGTGTTTCACACATGCTTAAATGACTAAGGTTCTTGAAGTATTCAATTCAAAGATAACTCTCAAGAGGCATCAACGTTTCCATGCTTGGTTGACTAGGTCCTTGAAGTATTCAGTTCAACCAAATGCCTTAATAAGCATAAAAGACACATGTTCAAATGATCCTCCACATGTGGCCCTCATGATGTGCTTGAATGCTATTGGATAGGTTTTAAAGGATTCCAATGAGAATTTAGATACATAAAAAAAAGAAATTAAGTTCTTTCTCTCAAAGAGAAAAAAGAGGACACATGTCCAAATGAAATAATAAAATAATACAAGAGAGAGAGAGAGAGAGAGAGAGAGAGAGAGAGATGTGGACTAAGCATGAGAGGGGGGTATACTCTCCCACACACACACACACACACACACACATTCTCTCATTGTGTGGAGTGTAAAGTGCAAGAGATCCATCTCCTTCTCCAAGCTTGTTGAGAAGTGGAGAGCCTACACCACTCTTGGCTATGGAATGCAAATCCAACCAAGAGCCATGCTTCAATGCTTAAGCTTTCCAACTTCTTTATCTTCATTACTATGCTATTATGCTATGCTAATAAAGAAGAGTGATGATAAGTGAGGAACTATTTCTTTCTCCTATGGATGATTCTTCTTCCTCTTCCCTACCCTCATTCCCCGCTAGCTCTCTCCATCTTCGAAGGTGTTTGAGGCCTTGGGACTGAGTCTTGGGATAGTTAATGCTTTTTGCAAAGTTTATGTTAAGCTCGTGATGCATGAAGCTTTGCATCTTCATAGCATCACCAAGGTCACAAGGAACACAAAGATACGGTATTGTAACAACTCTCTCTTGAGGTGAGAATCTATAATACAAACGTCTTTTGGAGGGGGGACCGACTCCAAGTAATTCCGGTCCTCAACTATTTTCATGTTCTCTAAAACTCTCTCTCTTGCCAAAGTATTTTTCATGCCAAGTTAATCAAGTACTATGTTCATGTTGCTAATACCATCAATTAAGTTCACCCTCTATGTTCTCAAAGTAACCTCACAAAAATGCTCACTCTAATTCTCTTAACTCCGATATTCTCAAAGTTCATAGGCCATTTCCATTACAATAATCATTAATAAAAATCATGAAGAAAAGGTAATTGCCCAAGGATGGAGTTTGCATGGGCCCACAAACATCACTATGCACAAGTTGCAACTTGCATGTGGCCCTAGCTGAACCATCCATTGGAAACTTTGACCGGTACATCCTACCCAAAATACAGTCTTCGCAAACATGTTCGACAGGTGCTTCAAGAGGTGACAAAGGAGAAACCATATCATAATTTTGCAAACGCAGCAAATTGGTAGAATTCAGATGCACAAAACGTTCATACCAAACAGGCCACAACATAAACTTCCAGATGCAACAATTTAATCATTTAAATGAGATCATGTACATCTGTCATTCACAAATTTGATTACAAGACCAAGTCTAGCAAGTGCATATACAGACAAAAGATTCTTCTTGATCCTCCGTACATACAATGCATCAACAAGTGTGAAATAACTGCCATTTGTAGCAATAAGCACAATATTTCTAACTCCCTGAACCGGATAAGAGCCATTGTTGGCAAAAGTGATTGGATCCCCACGAGGGACAGACTCAAGAAAGGTAAAAAAATCACAATGTGAGGTAATGTGATTTGTTGCACCACTGTCAAAATACCACACATGTAGATCTACAACAACTGATATGCATACATCATGGATAGAAGGATCATAAGCGCACTTCATTAAAATCCCATTCTGTATCAACATTAGTATCACTGTCTCCTTTCACAGAATACTCAACAATAATTGCATTTGTAGTGGAACCAACATCTGTAGTGGAACCAGCCTCTTTCTTCTTAGCTGGACTTCAACTTAGGACAATGCTTGATCAAGTGATCATTATCTTTACAATAATGGAAATGAATGTTCTTTTTGCCCTTTTCACCAGAATTCCTAGATGAATTGTTTCCAGCAGAATCATTAGGAAGAAGTGGTTTACCACTCATAGAAGAACCATGAGAAGTGGCTACATTGTTGTTACCAAATTTTCTTTGAGCAACAATAAAGGCGTAGTCTTGTTTTTTTTGGAAAGTGACTCTTGCAACAACAATGTGCATAATGCATCAAACTTGATAACTGCTGGATCTCCTTGGGTCATAATTCTCCAAGTACTAACAAACATTTTGTAAGAATATGACAAAGCATCAAGAACAGTCTGCACAAGGGAACTGTCAAAAATGACTTAGCCTGTAGAAATTAGCTTCTCATTGATATCCTTGACACCAGCAAGGAAAGTTTCCATATCATCTTCCTCATGCATAATCTTTGACTCCAGCTAGCCACATGCAAGTTTTGCCTCATTGCGACTTGCATAAAGACCAGCAGAATATATATGAGCCTGCACATCTTTTACATCCCAACGAGCTTGCTCAGCCATAGGCAAAACAGCTCTGGCAATAGTAATCCTATCGTGGGTTGTCGTGGGTTGCATTTATTTGACCGAATATTGCAATTTATATCGAATAAATCGTCATTATTCCCGTATTCTCGTATAGTACGTGGTATTTTTGAATAATTTGTATTCTTTCAATCGATAGCTTATCGATTGATAGTCTTTCAATTGAAACAATATCGATCAATACTATATCGTTTGATGCCAAAATCGATCGAAAGACTATCGATCGATACGGTAGATCTGCATTAAAAAACAATATATGTCACTCTTCGATACGTTTTCGATCGAGATCGCTTGTAGAGCTCTCTCTCACTCTCTCTCTCTCTCTCTCTCTCTCTCTCTCTCTCTCTCTCTCTAGCTCACACTTCTCTAACCTAGTGAATTCTATAGGTGATCCACCATATTCACTTAGAGGTAAGAGGATAAGCTCGATAACAACCAAGTGAATCCTACTTCATATCTTAAACCTCACTTGGAAGTAAGGGAATCATCTCATAACAACCAAGAGGCACTAAGTGGACCTATTCTATGTCTATATGGAGGTAAGAACATTTGTTCATGACAACCAAAAGACCCTACATGTATGTGTATATGTTTTTTTTTCCGCAAACTAACAATTGTGAGTGGATTGTATAAAGAACATCAAAAATATACACCAACCTCAATCTCAGACCGAGCCTTGAGGGTCAAAGGATTACAAGTTTTATGCTTTACAGAGAAACCACAACTACTTCTAGGCTTTACTTATTACAAGATGTCATCATGACATGTATTGTTCTAGACCAATCCTCTGAGGCTTGTTTGCCTCCGATCATGTGGATCATCACTCTGCTCTCTTGTATGATTTCACAAAAGTTTGCCACAGCCAGATCACCATCAAACACGTGGTGGTTCCTTGCTTGCCAAATATGGTGAAAGAAGTAACCTGATTATTTGAGTGCAACCAAGAAGAGCAGGACTTCCCAACCTGTTACTGCCAAAGAACAGATCAGACTTGAAGAACTTAATTTTCCATGTCCTTTGAATCTACTTGCATATTTTCCCAGCCATGCCACTAATTGCCTAGCATCCCATGAAAAGGTGGGCTAGGTCTTCACTGGCTATTCTAGACCCCAAGCAATGATCGGAGCCGATTCCTCTTTCTTGTATCTTTACGCCCGTCGTCAGAGCACCCCACACCACTTTCCACATAAATATCTTCATATACCGAGGCCACCTTGGCTTCCAAATGTTCTCCATGACTCCCTCCCACCATTTTTTCGTCCAATGTCTCTTCCATAATTTGGTAAGGGGGCTACACCAATTAGCCTCGTGCATTAATGCATGGTAAATGAATTAATGCATTAATACATGTATGTGTATATCTTATCCATACCTAGAAGTAGGAGACCGTGCTCAAACAACCAAGTATAGAAGTATTACAATTTAAATAACCTTTGGTAACATTTTAATTGCATATAGAAATGTTTATTTTAATCTTCTAAATCAATGTCTTATCTACCCAGTGAACATGAGAGGGAAGAGAGACCAGGAGCATACCTGGTGCTCCTTCCTCTCCTTGTGTGTGTGTGTGTGTATGTGTGTGTGGAGGCAGGGTGGGGGGAGAGAGAGAGAGAGAGAGAGGCACAGGTATACTTGTTTTGCTAGAGCGTCAAAACTCAGGTTTGAGATCTGAGTTTTTGGTTTTCTCGGTTTATTTTTTTACCCTATTGATGTCGCTATGAGTGTTGCTATGCAACAAATAATATAGCGACGATCATAATGACGCTCATAGTGACGCCGTGGATTTTCACATTTGAGCATTGCACTGCTAGCGTTTCTAATACGAAGAACCTCTTGTAGTGTTCACTAATTATGGGCCTATTTACAAAGGGTTACTTTATGCACACTTGAAACCCTAAGTATAAATGTGAAAGTTAGCTCATTTTTAAAGGAGGCCTTTAGAGTGAGTGTGGAGAAATAGAGAGCTAGATTTATCTATGGAGATGGACCTTATGATTGTTACCATATACATGTGGTAGTGATGTGTGTGAACACACTTAGGACTGTTGGGACATTTTTTCCCTCACTAGGAGGTTTTCGCCCTCGTGCATTGTATATACAACCATCACTCTAGGGCTATCCATCTTTTGATTTCACACTAAGTAATACACTCTCTGTTGTGTGCCTTGAGCTTCCTTCATCTTCTCCAAGCATGTTTGTTTTCCTACAACCCTAATTTCAACAATCGTTATCACAATAGGTTGCATCCTCCCGAGCTTAGTCGCCAACAGCTCCAACACATGCATGCTCACTTTCTGCGATTTCTATGATCTTTGACAAGCGTCAGAAGGTCAAAAAATACTTTAAGCAAGCTCGTAGAATGCGGCCTGCTTAAATTTTTTATTCGCTCTCATTTTGGCCTTCATTTCCACTGTAGACAATGCTACGCATGCAATTTCATCATTTTGTTGAGAGTTTCTTTCAGTGCCATTTTTTGCATAACAAGTCCCTTACAGTCTTCTACAGTTTGTGCTATAAAGCACGTGTTGTTTCTCGCTTCGTTTCTCCTCTTTTTCTAGGAAATTTTCACATTAGGTGCAACAATTGCCATGGCTGAAAACAATAAGATGTTTGCTGTTGAGGATAGATTAGACGGGGACAATTACCCTATGTGGGCTTATATGATGCAACATATCCTTGTGTCAAAGGGTGTCTGGAATATTATGCAGGACTGATGTATGTTTTGGTTCTGAGGATTTAGGCGATGTTGAGGATATTGCATGCTTTGGTGAAAGGATTGGGTTGCATGATTCGTTATTCGACATTGGTTTTATTTGTGTGAATAATGGTCGATTAATACGTTTCAAAGATTTATTTGCACGTATTATTTGTTGCCATGTCAGCTTTATTCAAAATAACGTTAGCTTATATATCGATCAATTCTGAAATAGTTTAAAAAGCCCAAATTTACGTGTTTTAGGTACAATTTTCTTCACCAAAGTGTTAGGTTACCCCCGGCATCGAAAGGTTGAATTGTCAACTTAAAAAACCTTTGATTTTTTAAGAAAATATATTATTTTTAATGTTAAAACATTAAAAATAAAAAATGGATAGATCTGAATCACCCATAATTCTAAACAATAGAAGTTACTCTTTAGCTCTATTATTTTAGTATAAATAAATAATTCTAAGCACTAGAGGCTATCTTTTTAGCTATAGTGTCTTAGTGTGAACGTATAATTCTAAACATTAGAGGCTACACTCTTAGCTCTATTTGTTTTATAATAGATAAATAAATAATTCTAAGCATTAGAGGCTATTTTTCAAGCTATAGTATCTTAGTGCGAATGTATAATTCTAAACATTAGAGGCTATACTCTTAGCTCTATTTTTTAAATAATAGATACTAAACGTGCTTTGTGATGGTTAAAATCTATCATAGCTATAATATGTGCATAGAACATAGTGTTGATTCATACAGTTTGGAACATATCAGGGAGAGAGCTTTAAGCTTCGCCATTCAGTGAGTACTTTGTCTTTGGCATCGGTGGCCAAAAACTGCTTCATAATGGAAGCTCTTAAAGTTTTCCATGTTTGTGGAGCTTCACTGTTGGCCCGTAGGCTAAACCACCATTGCCTGGCAAACTTTTGAAAGTGCATAGCTACATGGTGTAGCTTAGAAACTCCTTGAAGCCCTCATCTCTGAACGCCACATCAAATTGTTGGATAAAGGCCAAGACTTTGTCTGTAGCACCAAAAGTGCCATCATAGGTAAGGAAAGAGATGCTCTTCCCTCCCTCTTTGAATTTCTTGAGCTTGAACGACCTCTTCCATGCGGCATAGGATTTCCTACGTCCTCTTATTTTTTATGGTTCAAAGGTTGCACCATCACTTTCTTCAGAAGATGAAGAATTTGAGGAAGATGGAGAAGAGGGTGACCTCTTTCTCGCCTTTTTCTTGCCTTGATCTTTGTTGTCTTGACCATCACTTTCATAAGAGGAAGAGGATGAATAAGATGGAGAAGAGGGTGTTCTCTTTCTCACCTTTTTCTTCTCTTGCTTTTTGTCATCCATTTTTGAAGTATGGTGTGGAGAAGTATGCGATGGTCTTTTCCGTTCTAGAGGTGATGGAGAGCGTTTAGCCCGCCGTCTTCGTGGAGCCATCTTTGCTAAGGTGGCGGGAGACTCACTTCTTTCTCGTAGGCTCTTGAATTCTCCTTTGAGAAGGAAATGCGTCATCAAGGAGCAAATTTTTGAGCCCTTCATAGGGATCCTCTTCTTCTTCCCGAATTGGAGAGAGACCTCTTTTGGAAGTCTTGCAAGGAGGCTTCTTAGGTGTGCTCTCGTCATGGTGGGGAGCTTGGAGAATCCCATGAGCACGAAGTTGCCGTTGCACTTCATTTTGGAGGGATGGATTGCCCATGGCTTGTTGAAGCCTAGAAACAGGATAGTTAACAAGCATCGGGGCATCATTAGTAGCTTTCTCATTAGCAAAATCAAAGTCATCAACATTAATTTCACTCTCTTTACTATTGCCAGCCATTCTAACAACTTTTAGGTGTAAACTTTTTAGGTGTACTTTGGCACTTCAAGCCCTAGTTGCTACTCCTCTTTACCCCTTTAAAAAAGCACTCAAGCTACTGTACCCGTGGCTCAAATACCATTAATTGCAAGGAATAGAAGAGAGGGTCGTTCAATACCAAAACAACACCGGCTCTTGTCAAGCTTCTAATAGCTCAATAGTGGTTAAGCCGTAGGCAAGCCCCGTAGGACTCCACTATTAAGACCATATCTCTCGACGGTAATGCCCCGTTAGCTGCACAAAGGCAGGTGCACTGCAAGGTTGAAAAATCCCTATTCTACTTACTCACATGAGTACCAACCGTTTATATCTAGCTTGAGGACCTCCCTTCTTGAGCAAGAAAAGAGAAACCTTGTACTCTGATACCAATCTAACATTTAATGGCCCAATAACTTGTGTGTAGCGGAAAATAGCATGAACATAGTGAGCAATTCATTAGAATAGATTCCTAAAATGAGATTAACAAGAGTGCTTGGGTGGAGAAAGCAACAAAAAGCATAACATCTAGTTAGATAGCATGAACAATACTTCAAAAGAGAGATAAATTAAGCAATTGACAACAGTTGAGGACCGGATTTGCATGGATCCGGTCCCCCCTCCAAAAGGCTTTGTATTATGGTTTCTCCCATCAAGAGAGACATTTTACAATACAATTTCTTGTGTTCCTTCAATACTAGCTAGTGCAATGAAGATGGAAACTTCATGCACTAAGAAAAACACTTATCAAACACAACATAAATTCCCTCACGGTCTCAGAACCAAGACCTCACACAGCTTCAAAGATGGTGAGAGCTAGCGGGGTATGAGAGTAGATTGAGAGGAAGAAGGAGTATTCTTATGAGAAAGACGTACATCTCCTCACATAATCACTCATATTAGCATAGCTTAGCTTAGTAATTAGCATGGTAGAGGAGATGAGCATGCATTGAAGCTTGGCTCTTGGTTGTATTTGCATCACAAAGCCAAGAGTTGTTGGTGTAGGCCTCCCTTCTCACAAGCTTGGAGTAGGTGATAAGCTTTTCATTAAAGCTTGAGAAGGAGAGAGAGTCTTCTTTACTTCACACATGAGCTAGTGTGAGTGTGTAGGTGATAATGCCTTTGAAAAATCCGCCCCCTCTCTCTCTTGGTTGACCCCTCTTGCTATTTTCTCTTGCTAGCATCCTATTAGACCTCCCCAGGCTTAGCCAATGGTAATTATGTAGCATAAGTGATAGCCTTTTGACATGTGTCCCCCTTTCCCCTTTTGTGAGAGATTTAGGTAATTATTTAATTCAACTAAACTCTCATTGGACCCCTTTGCCTCCTGGCCAATAGGAATCATGCAAGCCATTGGGCTGTTGAATGCTCATTGGTCCCCTTGGGAGACTGTCCAATAGTCATCTAGAGAGCTTAATTCCCATTGGTTCTTTTATTTAGTGTTTTTAAATTACTTAAACTAGATTTACTCTAGCCTAACTCTCATTGGTCCACCTCCAAGGCCATCCAATAGGAATTGGGTACACCTTGCGGGCATCTGGGCTAGGGAGCTGACATGTGTCCCTCATTCCCTTTGTGTAAAGGGAGCTTGTGTGTGTGTGTGTGTGAGTTTCTCTCTCATCCCCTGCTTGCAAGGCTTGCCCCCTCCTATGTAGGGATTGCTAAAGACTTTTGGGACACACACAAAGCATCCAATTCCCCCAATGTTTGACCTTTGGACACAACCTTTGAATTTTGGAACCTTAGCATTTTGGAAGTCTTAATGGACTGAACCTTAGGGTCTTTTAAGCCCATTGTTGCACATGGCTCTTTTACAGATGCCCCCCCCCCCCCCCCCCTTTGGATCCCTATTTTCCCTCCTTTGGATCCCTATTGTGGCCGGTCTGCTAGCTGAACCAATATTCTAGATTTTTCTCCCGTGTCACTTCCCCATATTAAATGATCAGTTTAACATGAGAAAATCATTTAGGAGAATTACATATTGATTATTATGACAGGTGCAGGTGTAAAGAACGAGAAAGAAAGCGAGAGAGTAGGAGTCGACAAAAAACACCACGCGATATATCTTTTTTTTTTTGTGAAACTTTACATATAAAAGAGCTTTGCCATGCAAACTACTAAAAATAACTGAAGCTTTTCTACATGCCATAAGAGCATGTTCCCACGGGTTGACATCAATAAATGAGAGCTTGGAAACCCAACAATTAAACACTTAAATTTGACATATATCACAACCATTGACCTATACTAAGAGTTTGCCCTCAATTTTTGGCAGAGTTTTTCAAGGGGTACATGGATCACAATCCATGTTTGATGACCATTTTGGACAAAACATTGTGGAATGGATTTGGGCATGTTCCCTAAGCTAGTTGTCCACTTTTTTCTGAGTTTTGATCATTTTTTCACATTATGGGTCAAAATGACGATTTAGGGATTGACTTTCCAAACTCCCTTGAATTTTGGTTGATTCATGGTCCATTTTTCCATGGCACACTTCCCAAACCGGATAAGATAAAATTTCTGCATGAATTTTTCTTGTTCTGACATGCTGGGGGACATGGATCACGATCCATGTCCAACAACATCTACTGACTGTGATTACACCAATAATTAGGCACTTTCAAGAGCATCAATTGGCATGACTTCTTTCTAAATTTTAAGGTGGGGGAACATGGATCGTGGTCCAAGTTCCATCCTCCCTGGCAACTTTGATTACATGACCAAATTTTTCTCACTCAGGGGAAAATTCTTGTAAGAAATTATTTTGATTTGGGCTTCAATTACTACCCCAAATGACCCTTGACAACTTGGGCAAATCCCCAATTTGATCTGATTGATACAATATTTTATTGATTTGGCAATGCACATTTGTTCTTGCATTGAAGATGAGCATATTTGTGAAATCTGATGAGATGTGGGTGTTCAATGTGGTTGTAGCAAGCAAATCCCCGACAGATGTCTGTAGGTCACAAGCTCTCTCTCTCTCTCTCTCTCTCTCTCTCTCTCTCTCTCTCTCTCTCTCTCTCTCTCTCTCTCTCTCTCTCTCTCTCTCTCTCTCTCTCTCTCTCTCTCTCTCTCTCATAGTGTCTGATTGCAAATGAGACTTGATTTTTCCATCTTGCCTATATGTGTCTGACTTACCCCAAATGCTAAGTGCATACTTACCTTGTTTGCTCACATTTCCCATGGTATACCACTTGTGGCTCAAACAACTCATCATTTGAATGCTCGATCATTAATTTCTCTCAGTCTGGCAATTATGGTCCATCATAAATTGGCCTAAATTTTGACATGTGGCAAATCCTTCCAAACTTGACATGCTCAAAGATCTTGTTTTGTAGATTCGATAAATTTGACCTTCCTAGCTTTGTTTATTATTTTTTTATCCTTATTAAGTGAAAAAAGAAAGAGATCATTAAAAATTATTATTACTCAAAATTTTATCTTGCCAAAATTATTCCTTACGCTCGTATGTACATACTCGCACTCTAGGCATTATGTCTATTAAAATTTGTCAATATGGCTCATTATCACGCTTGATAAGTATCAAATTTTGCTAAAAGGCAATAAAAAAGAAAAAATTAAAGTGGTAAAACAAGCTTTACACACTATACACATGATCTTGCATCATATTGCAGCTTGAGATCTTGCAATATGCTACTCTAGCTACTGTTACTCCCCCCTTCCCATTTTGAGTCATCTCGGGCGAAGGTTTGTGCAATGTCAATGGGCATGAACATTGTGTCTATACAAGGCCATGAAATGTGTCCCTATTATGCTTATCGAAGATATGCAATGGGTAACACTATGCTGTGAAAGGTACGAGTATATAACTAGTTGTTCAGTGGTTTTTGTTGGCAAGGGTCTATCTAAAATGTGTTTTTTGAATGAAAGAATTTGAAGATGGTATGCCCGCTCTTGGATTGTGGGTTAGTAAGTAATGATGGTGGGTTGTTGACTTTGCTTGGCTTTGTTTTGGGTACCCACATGTAAACTTGTTCTGGAGACTACAAAGGTTATTGTCTAGTTGATTGTTTGAGTCTCCATTGCCATTTCGGTTTGTTGTTGGCTGCAGACTTCTCTGATTTGGACTTTGGAATCCATTTATAACCTAGTTGGTTTGGTCTCTTCTCCCAAGTACAATTTCTTTGAGTGGTAAGGGCTTTGCGTAGGCTTGGCTCGGCTGTTTGTGAAGTTGGATAGGTGAGGGTTGCTTTGGGTATCCATATCTACTTCATCTTAGTTTGCACGATGGAATTTTTGACCCAAACTTGTCGTATGTACTTTTGTTGGTTTTTTTCTGATTGTGGAAGTCAGATTGTAAGGTGTAGTTCTTGTGGATCTAGTTGTACATTCCAAATGTAATTTGTCTGTGCCAAGGGAGTGACACATGTGGTGCCCTTAAGCTTTTACTACCGAGTGATGTATTGCCAATTTGGAACAAATTTGTATATCTCCATCCAAGATAATTGCTTCATTAAGATTCGTGTCCTCCATGACATGAAATTGGTGTGTACATTGGTTACCATCAATGTTGATTGATACATTTGCCTCTTCAAATCTAACCATTGTTCCGTTGTTGTCTACCCTTAGCTCGATTTTGTTTGGCGTCACTATCTCATCTGACAACCTTAGATAAATTGAGTGCTTTATGACATTGACTCGGGAACTAGTATCCACAAGTGTGCATTCTATTGATCTATCTGTTAGTTGCACATTTATTTGCAAATCCATTCCTCCAAGCCATTCTATCTCTATTTGAATTGCTTTGATAGAAGGAGATATGGGTATCTAGTTGTCAAATTGGTGCAATAATCTGTTGTTCTTTGCGGTTTAGAATTTGCAACTTTGCTTCCTCCTATGCATGCTCTTTAATGGCTTGAGCTTTTTTCTTCCACTCTTTTTTTTCCAAAATGTTATCTTTTAGAGGTAAATGGTATTTCGTTAATCTACAACCATTGATCCAATGAGGCACCTCCTCTCCCTCTAATGTTGCAAGTTTTATAACACCACTAGGTGATATGTCACTGAAAATCATTTTTACCTCAAATTGTGTTGGCGATGATACACATGGCTCTTCCGTAGCACTATGGGAGCATCGTAAGTGACATCCATAGTGGGGACCACACTACTCGTCCGGTGGGATCATTGGTAACTATTTCAATAAAAATACCAAGGAATCGCAAGGGTTGTTTTCGCAATAAAAATGGACCGTCCAAAAGTACTTACTATTTATTGTCAAAGCATGTACTTTTGAAAACTATGACTCTCTATTATGATCATGAGGAATGTCGGTTCCCAATTTTGAAAAATCCTACCCCCATATTTGCTATACTCAAGAATACCTCTTAGAGTGGAACTAAACTATATATAATGTACATATCAGCCTTCACAAACTAGATTAAAATATAAAATTTTATATAGAGAGAACTTTCTACGTTGCTGACTATACAAGTTGGTTTGCTACACCAATCTAGCCATGGACTTTGGCTTTCCATCATTAGGCGTGACCTTCAACTTTTGACGAAGATACCAAGTCCCGAGTTTGACTCTTCTTCAAAGAATCCATTTTTTATTTCATAGCACTCTCCCTCTAAAGCTTGTCATCTCGTAACATAGCCTCATCAAAATAGGAGGTATCACCACAATCGATCATTGTTAGGCTCGACATAAACCCTTAGAGGTCTTAGAATCCCTCATTGACCTTCTCAAGGTAGTAGGATCTTTATGAGGAATTAGTTGTCCCATAATCCATTGGTATTTTAGTACCACTTGATGTAATGCTATTAGTGTTTAGTTTCTATGAGCATCACTATGCATACTTTGCTCACCTTATAGCACATGGTCAACCTTGCTACCATGAGGTCCATGACTAATACTATATAAGTATCCAAAGATAGTTTAAGTTTCAAATGTGAAGTAGTAGTTGTTTAATGGTTGGTTTAGCCGAGCAGTTTTGTACACAGGTTCTGACAATTCATCTGACATTTCACTCTGACAACCATACAAATTCAGCCTACTACACACGCATCATTTCAGCAACACACACACTTCGAACTGAACATTTTTGCACTTGTATTGTACTCAGAACATGGAATACATAGAGAGAATGAAACAGAAATACGACAACTAATATGAATTCTGCATTCGACAAACTACTGCATCTGACAAACTGCATCTGACAACTAGAAATCCACCATTACACAGAAAATCCGCCCATCCCATCACGCTACATAATTGAATGGATTTCTTCCTCACATGAAAGAGAGAAAATGACCCTTAACTTCCAAGATCCCAAAATTCACTTAAAATAGACTACGGTTCACACCTTTGTCAAAAGTAATCCTCCTAAGGTCTAACTCTAACACTTGGCACAGCCCAGTGGCTTGAGCCATAGGTTGACCTCGGACCCACAATCCCTTGATCCGTAAACTAGATAAAAGAAGAAACTTGCAAAGATAAAACAAAATCAGCATAACAGCCATCTGAATATCCTCCTCTTTGAAATTTTACAAATGCTCTGACTTTTCTTTCTGCAATATAATCCTCCACTGATTTTTGATGAATACGCCACACTGCTGACTTTTTGCTTCTCTGACTTCTTGCATTGTCATTGAATAAATTCTTCCTCCACATTTTGAAAATTGGACCATACTCCCTTGTCAAACTGAATGAAAGAAACTTGACTTTCAAATCAGACAACACTTTTGCAACACTCAAAATTTCCGTCTTGATGAAGAAAGTCCACATAAACTCCATCGGATCATCCTCCTAAGTAAAGCACATTCCACTGAATCCATCTGCCGATTCCTCTTGAATTTCTCGAGCAACCAGACAAACTTGTAACACATTCCTGTTCCACAAATCAACAACTCCAAAATCTAGAACACATGAAAATCTGAATTCTGACAATCCGCCATCCACATCTGTGAGGATTCTATCTAATCCATTCTTATCAAAATCTGACCATAAAACAATCTGCTCAGCTACATTCTTTGCAACTGAATGTTCTCCTTTCACATACTCAATCTTTGACATCAAAATATGCTCTTGAATCTGCCAACAAGATAAGCTTCCATAAACTTTTTTGGTATTCTTGTATCACCTGCAATGTAACCATAGCAATTATCTGCAACAAACATGCTTTGACGACCTAGAATGGATTTGCCTCTTGTTCCTCCATATTCATCTCGTGAAGAAATTCAATTATTGAAAATTCCTCCCATTGATAAGCTGATTTCAACTTCTCTTTATAGGATTGAGATATCACTTCTACAATATCCTTTGGCTGTATATCCTCTTGTTTTTGTTGATCTTCCACCTGCTTCCTTTTTTGATATTTCGCATGTGGCTTATTTTGATATCCTGGATCATACTTCCTCCTTGAATCCAATTTGATCCTCCACACCTGTTTTGACATAATTGGACTTGTAAAACCTGCTTCAAATCCTTCAAATATCTGCATTTGACATCCTCCAAGCTGACTGCTATCATAACAACTTTTGTCAAATAAATTTGAACCCAAATCTGCCTAATAATCGATTTGATCACCAACTTTCTTCACAATGAAAACATCCTGAAAGTTAAACTGAACATTTTTTATCCACATCAAAGATTTAGATACTTCAAAACCGAAGTTTTCACCCTCAACAACTTTTGTGACTTCCCACATAAGAATTTGACATTCCACTGTTGACTTCTGCTTTGCATCCACATCTCTAATCAAATTTTCTATTTTCCCATCACATTCCTTTCCACACTCTCTATCATCTATAACCTGTGTATCCAAAGCTTCAACCAACAAACTATTCCCCTGCATCATTGCATCCTTTCTCTTTGGCTTAATTTGCATCAGGATCTGACTTCCATGATGACAACTCAACTTTGCATTCATTCTATATCTCTGCTAAATTACTCAAATTGCATCTTCTTTCACATTAAACTGATGCTTGTACACATTTGAATCCATACCTTTTAGATTTGAATAATCCCAAGCACATACATGAATGAACTCCTGCAATAACTTCTTCAAATTCCACATAAATCTGTTATCAAGATGAACACTGATTTTAACAACTTTTAAATTCAATTTAGATCCCAAATTTAGCTCTTGCAAATCATCCTTCTTCACCCTTGAAACTATCTCCATCAGCTTGTCATACAAGCGCTGAACTCTTGTATTTGCTTCTTTTGTTGCAATATCCCCGTCCAAATTGTTGAAATCCTCCTTCACATTTAACCTCTGATTGACTTCTGTTTTTTGAATTAAATTCTGAGTTGCATCTGCATTCTTTGACTTTTGAATTAAATTCTGATCTGCATCTGCATTCTCTGACTTATCAGCTGACTTCTTAGAGTTCTCCTGACAATTTGTAAATTTAGGCACGATAAAATGACTTTTTGCTTGAATCTATAAACCATCACAATCAGCATATGTAAACTCCTTTATGGTTTGCTCAACGCACTCGGATCCTGATTTCAAAATCTGCTTATGGGGTTCATATATCAATTCCCCAACATCATCCGGTTGCAAATCCTCTTGTGTGAATATGTTTGGTAGAAGTTCCACAGTCACTGTGTGAGCATACTCTAGTGGTAGGTTAGGAGTAGCTAAAGGCTCTTTGAAGCTCTCTTGGCCAAGCTCCTTCTGTAGTTCCTTCTCCTCCATCTTTGTTACTCCCACTTGGTGACTTTCAAACTCGATGCCAATCCAAATGTCATCATCATTACTGCACTCCCCTTCAAAAAGATCCTCAAATGTTTCTCTCAACTTTTCACATGTTTTTTATAATCGTCCAATGCTTTTCCTGCTTGAACATGACTTCCGCTTGTCCCCTTTATGAGTATCTAACCATTCATATGCATTCTCCAAGTCATCCTCAAAATCAGTTAGCCTTTGTAATGCATTCTTCATTTCCCCCAAATCTAATGCTTTATGCACTTTACGGATTATTCTATGAAACTTTGTGCATAAATCAACCATACACCATTTCATACTTGCATCTTTCATCGAGCATTTATCAACCGCACATGGACAGTCATCCGCTTCATGCTTCCTACTCATACAAATCTAGCACTTCTTCTTCTTCTTTTTACCCCCCATTACTTTGATTCTTCTCGAAAACCTTGTGATAAAATGTTACCTTCTTGTGGCTGCAAATCAGATTCCATCTCTGCAATTTAGATTTCTCCTTGTATTCTAATCATCTTCTTCGTTCTGCTTTGCAAATTGTTTGCCTTCTTGTAACTGTCATCATAACTGCTACTCGGTAATCTTCTTGGCACTCGTCAACACCACAAGAGAGAGTAAATGAAGACGCTTCATAAGCACCGTGATCGCCGGTGTTTAATGGTTGGTTTAGCCGAGCAGTTTTGTACACAGATTTTGACAATTCGTCTGACATTTCACTCTGACAAGCATACAAATTCAGCCTACTGCACACGCATCATTTCAGCAACACACACACTTCGAACTGAACATTTTTGCACTTGTATTGTACTCAGAACATGGAATACACAGAGAGAATGAAACAAAAATACGACAACTAATCCGAATTCTGCATTCGACAAATTGCTGCATCTGACAACTGAAAATCCACCATTACACAAAAAATCCGCCCATCCCATCACGCTAATAACTGATCAATGGCTTTCTTCCTCACATGAAAGAGAGAAAACAGCCCTTAACTTCTAAGATCCCAAAAGTCACTTAAAATAGACTATGGTTCACACCTTTGTCAAAAATAATCCTCCTAAGGTCTAACTCTAACAGTAGCATTATATACATATATATTTAGTAATTTATTTTTTATTAATTCATGAATCGATCGACATATTCTTAGCATCCCAATCTACATGATACCAATTGTTGGAAATATTGTTGCACCAATGCAAGTAAAGATGGAGAAACATAAGAGCACACAATATATAGGAAGTAGTGTTCATAAGTGTGCTGATACAAAATCCATCAACCCTTCAAATTTAAGAGGATAGTCAAATCTATAAAGCACAAATTTGCATTTTGAATTCTCCTCACATTTTTTTTCTTTTTTGAAGGGATAGAGTGCATTGAGCCTATCCATGTGGTGTAATAAAATGGCACTTAGAAAATTAGGCTGGGTTCACATGAGCCAAGGAAGAGCCATAAGAAGGAGCATGTTGCATGGTGTAAGTTTATTAGATGTAGCACAAAATTTCCATTTTCGGACCGGCCATAGGATATGCGAACAGTCTGAACTACCACCCCCTTTTCAATGTGATGTGCAAAAAATGCATTTTTGGTTGCTGCAATCAATAGCGCAAATCTCAAAGGCAGCCTTGATTCATTGAGGCAAAAATTGCTAGTTCTATGAGTTGCTAACCTCCGCCTCCGTCTGAACTAGTAAGGGGAAAGATTCCAAAGCAGGAAAGAAGATCGTATGAACCCACCTATAGGCTCCTCACATGTACGACAACCACGTTGAACCCTCATCCTCCACCCCTTGTGCGATAACCGAATTGAACCATCATCCTCTAGCTCTAAGCCAATCACTCTAACCATCCCGCCTATTGCATCTACTTGAAGTTGATGTGAGTGTTGAAAGTGATAAAGCCCCCCCTAGTGTGGCAATTGGACGTCTTAGATCTTGTCCACCCCTCATGGGATCTCCTCGTCGTCAATCCCTTCAATTACACTCGGTGCCACTTATAAACAAGGTTCTTCCACCACTATACATTCCGCACCCCTTCACCCACTCTCCCTTTCTCTCTCTTCCTAAACTATTTCCCTCTCTCTCTCTCTCTCCACCTCTCTCCACCCCACCCAGGCACGAGAAACATTTTTTGTGGACCCCGCTTTGGAACCTTTTCATACGCATATGAGTGAGCAGGCTAACTCTTGTGGACCCCGCTTTGGAACCTTTTCACACGCATACGAGTAGGCTAACTCTAAACTTGAGTGGGATAATTACACTAAAAATCTCATATTATAACAAAAAATTCCATAATTTGAACCGGCTTGAAAACCTTCTTGCCCAAATTTGAGCTGACCTATAATTCCATAATTTGAACCGGCTTGAAAACCTTCTTGCCCAGATTTTTTCATTTTGAACAGGCTTTGGATAAAGCAAACCTATCTTTTCCCGAAGCTCTCTCACTCCCTAGTGCCGGGATTCCCCCCCCCCGTCTCCATTTGACACTCTCATTTTTAAGAGGGGATCTACGGTCCAAGATGATTGTTCATTGTGGGCCGTTCGATTCATATGGAGGAAAAAAAAAGGGTGTGTGGTGGGATTCGACCTCGCAACCTCCCCCTCCCAATGCTATTACTTTACCACTACACTATTGTGCGCGTTTTGAAAGGCATGGAGGATGATAGCATTATATTATGTAGTCCTAGCTACGCATCACGATCTCAGTTTACACTAAGTTTACTTCGCGTTTACATCTAGTTTACATGCAAATTCACAACGAGTTCACATTTGTTCAAGTTTACATCTAGTTTACATCATGTTCACATTCGGGATGAACGGCTGTGATCTTCGCCCAAAGACGATGCCGATTTTCAATAGTAGATCCCCTCTGAAAAAATGAGGGTGTCAATTAGTGACGAGCCCCCCCCCCCCCCCCCCCACACACACACCAACTAGCTCCTTCTCTTTTCTTTCTCTCTCCCCAACATAAGCACCTTCTCTCTCGATTTCTCTCTCTCCGTTCCCTGTCCAGGGAAGCGCGAGGCCATGCTGCGCTTTTGGCTCGGCACATGACTTCCGCCACCTCGGCATCGCCAGCCATTGCCTGCTCCAGTGCGACAAGGGCATTAACCACTGCCCTTCCCTGTGTCGCCGGCACAATGGACACCCCCTGTAGCCATAGCTCCCGCCACAACAGCGCCACAGCGCCCCCAGCCTTGAACCTCCTCTTCGACACTGCCCCACCGTTGCACCTTGGTCCTCTGCACCACTTCGTCCTCACCAGTGCACGCCCTTGACCTGCGTCACCTGCCTACTGCATTGCTACTACGCGTATAACTGTTTGCAGACCCCGTCGCTTCAGCCCTCGGTAGGTCGCCTCAGCCATCGCCACGAACTCTGTAGGTGCTCTCGCCATAGCCATTGTCGGCTACTCACACCCACCATACGGTACTGCTCGGCACCCACCTCGTCTGAGATCCGCCCACTCGCGCTCTGCTCGCGCCCCTCTGAAAAGCTCCGTAACGTTGCCATTGTACCGCTACGTCACAAGCTGAACACCCTCACAGTGCCGCCCTCCCCAGTCTGCCTATCCACGCCCGTGCCTCCGCTGCCGTTAGCCACACTTGTCCGGCCGCCCATCCTCAGCAAACTCTCGGTTAAAAAATCATATAAAAAGAAATTGATAAAAATAAAAAAATAACACATACTATGGGATTTCTCATATTTAAATCGTTAAAAATTCCAAAATTTCGGCTAGACTCTGAGCTTGTCATAAACGGACCAGCAAAATGTAAAAGCTTTATCTACAACGGGGCAATGCTTCAAAACTTTGCTTTAAAAAATTAGGGGTTTTGCATTGTAAATTGGCTAGGATTGCAAAGTGTTGACAAGAATTTGAGCTAGCTTCAAATGGAATAGAGAGAATTTTTCAAGCTTTAGTGTCTTTAAGTTTTGACCTTTATGTTTTGCCCTTCCATAATGCCACAAATATGTGCCTCTAATTTTCCAAGCACGTCAAATTAACACGAATCTGAGAAGATCCGCTCTGGTTTAGCAAGAGGTGAAGAGGAAAAAGAAAACCGAGGACGACGTGGCGTGGGAGTGGGCATGGACATCGTGGAGCCGGACGCATCGCAGCAACTGTTGTCGATAGCTGTAAGACTCGAAGCAGCTCGTTGTGTTTATTTAAACAGCATGCCTAATGGTGAGCCACAGCTACGACCTGATGGTTCCCTATCTTTGCAGATCGAGGGCTTGCATGGAAACTGTAAAGTCGTGCAATCAGCTGATGATGATGCCCCACAGGTGGGGATTGTTGCAATGCGAGCTACTAATGGTGCTAGAGACCTACAGATCGACGCCTTGCGTGGATGCTCGACAAACAGCATAGCAATGATATGCAACAGACAAATAGCGTGAGCTACAACTCGGGCGTCCTGCTACTCTGCGGTCGTGCACTAACCGGACACACCGTGGGAATCGCGGACCAGCCCACTTTTGCTTCGGCTAAGGCGCACAGCAGGGAATCTTATTCATTAATTAATTAATGAAGTCCAGCATAGACCCACTATATGATAGACCCACATACTGGGTCTATCATAGTTTCATTAATTAATTTCCAAGGTTGATTCGTTTGGAATCATGAATTCCAAAGCAAAAGCCACCCTCCACGTCACAGACACGTCCTCTCCCTTGCACCATGGAGGTCCCCTGCATCGCGATGGCGGTTCCCTTCTCCCCTCGTTGACTGTGGCCCAAGCCCAGAGCAAAGCGGACTTCCAACGCTGCCCCTACCTCAGCATTCTCTCTCTCTCTCTCTCTCTCTCTCTCTCTCTCTCTCTCTCTCTCTCTCTCTCTCTCTCTCTCTCTCTCTCCATTCCTGCTCGCATGCGGCTCTGCAAATCCTCTCCTGCATACGTCCCTTGGCCTTGCCCCCTCACGCGGAAAACACCATCGCCAACGACTCCATCTCTACTCCCTTGGCTCCGACACACTGCATCCAGACAATCGCGACACGCAAAAAGTCATCTTACACATGGCATCTCTCTGTTCCTTTCTCTCTCTCGCCCTGTTGGACGCATGACAACTCTCTCTGTCTCCCTCCCCATGTGTCGCCTCTGCCTTTTTCGACCTCAAACCCACAACATCTCACTAGATTCCTATTAAAAGAAATGCAAAAATGATTGTAGGGACATACTGCCATATATTATGCCACACTTTTTTTTTTTTCGGTTGTGCTGTCGAAAAAGCATTTGTCTTTTGACAATTACACACAAGCGCACACATGCATTGAGTTTACTCTAAAATGTTTTCGCACAATTGGGGATGTACGACCATAATCAACTTGGACCAATTGACCATCAATTTGGTCAACAAATTTTGAAATTTCAAGTTTTACTTTGATCAGTGTTTGGTCTCCTATTGGGCCTGACATAATTTTGTCAATTTGTTTAAAGATGCAATGCTCGTCCTCTCTCGCCAAAAGTGCGATATAGAGAACCAAGTGTGCACTAGAGCCTTGTTAGTGAATGCGATTGCAGGTACCAAGCCAAAGTGGATATATGTTTTTTTATGCCATCTCCATGTATTTTATAGTGAATAGCATGGCACTATGAAGTTCCACTTTGTATATTTTCCACTACAAAAGGTTATGTGCACTTGTGACGGTTGTAGCGACGAAACTACAATGGTTTTTTTACCTCCCAGCATTGCTAAAAGCGTTGCAACGGAATGTCACTATGAGCATCGTTGCTAGGGTCACTACATGCGTCTCTAAATAGCGACGCATACAGTCTTAATTTAGCGACGTTCATAGTGATGCTGCAGAACCTTATATAAAGATGTCTATAGCTACACCCGAGAAATAAATTTTCTTGGGTGGTAGGGCACTGAATACCCTGCCACCCATCAACCATATTGAAATCAATTGTTTCTAGAATAGAGATGCAAAACTGACAAAGTATTTCGACGAAAGTGAATTGACGAAAGTAATACAATGAAAAAATTATATACATCATAGGCAAAATCACTTGATTGTTAAGCTTTGACCAACATGTAATATTTACAACACAATTGTCATTATTGAGAAAATATATCGTTGACCAATAGTTACAAAAAATAACGTACACACGTCATCTCATTATACATGCTATGGCAAAAGAAAACTAGTGCTATCTGACTACGGCTAGATTGACGTCGTCTAATCAGACGTCTCATCACGTCCAAGCAGCGTATCTGTCGGATTCTGAAGAAAAAAACAATAAGACTTTCTATAAGTATAAACATTTAATTACAAAACAATCTATTTTCTTAGCTTACATTAAAAAAAAACAAATGTAAGAGAGTAAAGTGAAATACTAACCATGCCGACACGAGAACTGAGAATGTGCATAAGGGCGTTTAAGCCCTTTCTACCGCATACTCGCGCTCGTACGATGTGGGGTCACGTCCTGTCATCGACCACTGTTCAAAACATACAAAGAACATGTTATGTTAGAATTTAAAAGTACAATTATCCATAACTACCAGACCTAAATAGAAATGCAAAAAAACTTACAAAATCGACCTCAAATGATGCCCACCCGCCGCTCACCAAGTGGTGCGAGCTCCCTACCTCTACTCGCCCTTTGGCTGCTTCCTTTTGTTGCTTCCACTTGTCAGGACTCTCGCACGCTGCTCGCTTTGCATTCTTTCAATCTTCTTTGGCCAGCCAATCTGACCTATTCCACCTATGCTTTATTGCCTTTTGCACTTCTAAACACTTGTGCTTGCAGTATTCGTGCATCCACACCTTCATTAGGTCTTCATTGAAGCACTCATCCCGACTTGACACGAGAAACTCGTCATGCAACATGCTGATGACTCTGTCTTTTAACTCATTTGGCACTTCACTCCAGGTGTTTAGTATGTAGTGTCAAAACACCTGAGAGCAAAGGTCGTGCATGCGCGAGATCACCTTCTTACCGTCGTCATCCAAGATTATGCCGCCCCTGATGTCGACCGAGTACGAGAAAGCCCTCTCGCCCGTGACACGTGAACCTGGGTGTCTCGGCAGGAGTCTCGATGGGGGTACGGATGACAGGTGTCTCCCTCGGAGTGTGGGAATAATGTTGACTGGGGTGACTCCTGGAGGAGTAGCCAGTGGTGTTAGTAGCCAGGAACGGCCGATAGCCGTGCAAAACTTGAAGTAGATGGCGATGTCGTGGCTGGTGTGGGGGCGGGCAAAGAAGGGGAAGGTAAGGAGCCTCGTCGACTAGGAGGTGGTGTCGAAGCATAAGTGGCGGCATCTCCACAGCAATTGCCACCACCACCACTAGAGCATCAGTGCCTAGAAGAGTGTGTAGATCGTCTAGTCGACACCGAACTCTCGAAGCGCGCTGATCGCTCCGAAATAGAGGGAGATGTTGAAGGAGTGGAATGACGCGACGGTTCTCCAAAGCGATGACACTCCTCGTACCACCTCCTCTGTTCGGGCGACAAGGAAGAAAGAAATTGATCATCATCCATACCTGCATTAAACACACGAACATTAAACTTTAATGATGAATGGAGAAGAAAATTTGAACAAGTTATAATTTGATTAAGTACAATTTAAATTTCTCAAGTATGGCACATAGACAAGAATGGACAAAACTCCACGTGAATATAATATATATTATAAAACGGAGCAAAATTGCTCAAATACAATGTTTATGGCTCTAAGAGGTCTCTCTCTCATCCTTGCATAACTCAGCATAACTCCATATGTCTATATAGAGCTCTCCGTTTAGGCAACTGTCCTCTGTTTCATTTTGTAGATCCTCTGAATGCATCCCATAGAGAGTAGCAATGCCAAGCTCTTCTGACACCACCTCAGCGGCTTCTGACTCAACATCCTCTCCGATCTCCTCCACTGATGCCGCTGTGTGACTGACACATGGTAGCCTTGATACGTTCGTGCACTACGAGGGGCTACCTCTATGACATACCACAAGTTTGATGCAGACTTTGTAGGATGAAATACCACATGCAAGAGACACATAACTTACATGAGTGCTTCCAGACCACTAGTCCTCTAAAATTGGATGTTAAATATTTTCAGGCTTACTTGTTCACAATGCTCGGGTAGTACGAAAGCACCTCTTAGGTCGTTCCATTTTTTAGTTGAATCCACCTCAAGGAAACTTGACTCTCCTCTGTGTACAGTAGCATTGCAACCCTCCATGTTTATCTTGAACCATTGCACGTCGAACAAATCCACAAAAAATCCTCTATAATCGATCCTTAAAATCTCTTGTAGCGTGCCAAAGTAAGTGAGTTCTGCCACCACAAGATCTGCATCAGAGGACCATCATCAACTAGACTGTTCAATTTTGCCACGATTCCACAATCTTGTGTAAAACGCTTTTTGTCGATCCGTTCCACCCTAAAATGTCAATATTTACACCGTGCTGCCGTGTATGACTTATACTATAACCAACAAAGTGACCGTCCAAACATTTAGAAAGCCATGAGTCGTATATTGCAAACATACCTTCGTCGTGCAACCCCAAGAGTACTCCCACTCCTCCTCAATCACTTGTTCGCTACACTTTTGTGCGCTTTTCAATTAGTTGTGCAACCATCTTCAGCTCATGAATGTTGGTAGGCTCTCAAAATGTGGTACACTTATGTAAATAATCTATCGGTTCATTTTACATTTAGAGTTTTTTATTGAAGTAAACACATTGAAATAGATCACCTGAAAAGTGTTGTGACGCTAGTGTCAATCCATCCAAACTTTGCCTGCATGTTGAGAAGAACTAGGAGCGCCTTCAATCTAGACACACGTGCTCCAACATACAATGGCTTGTCAGCTTTACTTTTCATGTCATCATAGAAAAGCCTTTTTGAATCTATGATTGTCTCGATCATTTCATTGATCTCACTTTCAAACATAGCCTCGTTGGGAATGCGGTCTGCATTATCACACTCCAAGCTGTCAGAAGCTATATCTTGTGGCCTCACGTATGCTGCTTGATCGAAGCGCCTACGAACACGTCTATTGGGCTGCAAGATTGCTATCTGTTGGCCGACGTCAGAGTCCGATGAGTTGTAATTGGCAACAAATTGATCTACAATAGATGGATCAAACTTGCCAAATTCGCGAACGTATTGCGAAGAAACTCGTCTTGTCCGGCGCACAACATGTTTTGCATTGATTACAAGGACATAAGATCTATTGAGAGATAGGCGTTTCGGTTGGACGACCCCATATCATTGTCACTACTCATAATGAATGTAAAAATCTTATAACTTGAACGTAAATTTAATCTTCTATTGACATCTTCCGTCTCTCTCTCTCTCTCTCTCTCTCTCTCTCTCTCTCTCTCTCTCTCTCTCTCTCTCTCTCTCTCTCTCTCTCTCTTAATCTCCCTCACAATCAAGAAACCATAGATCACACTGTAAACTACCTCAAATTCTCTAGCCATGTCCGATCCCCGCACACCTCGGTCTAGAGGTGTACGGAGATCAGAACCATCGGGTTATAATCTTGTCTTTATTGGTCAATGCCTATATTTGTGGATACGAAAAATCTACACACCCACGTCTACATGACAATGCATGTAGTGGACAAAACCCCTTTGCCTCTTGTTCAGCTGACAATTCACAACAGCTTAACATCTATTCACAACAGCTCCTTGTTCGAGGGATTACTGTGCACATTACATGTCTACCTCCATTATGAATATCATGCCGTTGAAAGCTTTCCAACTTAATGTCGCATCCGTGGAGAGAAAGAGAGGGATCACCATAAACCTAAGTCTAAATTTAAACCATAATCCTGAAGGTAAACTTTTATATAAAAACTAAATCCAAAATCTAATCTTCAATCTAACCTAATCCTAAAATTAACCTAAATGTAAATCTAACATAAACCTAAATTTGATCTAATCTTAAGTCTAACCTAATCTTAAGTCTAACCTAACCTTAAATCTAACCTAATCTCAAGTCTAACTTAATCTAATATTAACCTAACCTTAAATCTAACCTATTCTTAAATCTAACATAAACCTAAATCTAATCTAATCTTAAATCTAACCTAATCTTAAGTTTAACTTAATCTTAAATCTAACCTAAGCCTAAACCTAATCTAATCTTAAATCTAACTTAAATATAAAAGCTAATTGTCATAAAATAAAATATATAACTCTACCAAATGATTTTCTCATATTAAAGTGATCATTTAATGTGGGAGAATAAACGGGAACAAGATTTAGAATAGAGACATGTGCTTCTAGACCTATCTCAACACGGGACCAAAAGGAGAGATGGTTGCATCTCAATAGGTGTCCAAAAGAAGACGGTCTATCAAAGAGCAATGTGCAATAAGTGCTTTTAGACTACATCAGCAGGAGACCAAGAGGAGAGATGGTTACATCTCAATAAGGGTCCAAAAGGAGGTAGTTTATCAAAGAGAAATGTGCATCTAATGGAACTTAAAATACCTTAGGGTTAGCTTCATTAAAGACCTCCAATGGTTAGTGTTAAAAGTCCTTTGACCTTAGGCAAGCTAGGGCTGAGATTGAGGTGGGAACCCAACCTAAGATTGAGGTGCTTGTCGTGCTTGATGACTAAGGTGCGTGGTTGATGACTAAGGTGCTTGAGGTGCTTGTCATTCTTGATGACTAAGGTACTTGTGGTGCTTGTTATACTTAATGGGGGGTAAGGTGCTTGAGTCAAAAAGAGACCCTACAAACTTAATGAGAAAGGTGCTTGAGAAGCTTCCCATACATGGGGGGTAAGGTGTTTGAGTCAAAAAGAGACCCTACAAACTTAATGAGGAAGGTGCTTGAGAAGCTTCCTATACATGGGGGGTAAGGTGCTTGAGTCAAAAAGAGACCCTACAAACTTAATGAGGAAGGTGCTTGAGAAGCTTCCTATGCATGAAAGTCCCAAATTTAGGGAAATCTTTGACTTAACTTTCCACTCACCCAAAAGTCACCCCTTTTTCAAAGGGCACATGGGACACATGTTAGACTCTCCCTATGCTTAACCACATGGTGTGCTTGAATGTTATTGGTTGGGCTAAAGAGGGGTCCAATAAGCTTCTAGCTCCGTCCAACAAATATCTAGATATTTTCAATCTCTCTCTCTCTAAGGGTTAAGGAGGACACTTGTCCAAAGACTACCCATGTACTTGAATGTGTGATGCATGTGATTAGCTAGAGGGGAGAGGGTCCAATGATATTGAAACGTGTAAAAGCTACAACTCGCCCCAAGCAAGAAAGGGGGGTGCTGGGGGGATATACACCACACACACACACACACACTCATTTTGTGGTTTCATTCTCACTTGGAAAAAGTTGGGGAACTCCACCTCCTTCTCCAAGCTTGTGAGAAGTGAGAGCCTACACCAACACTCTTGTCTATGGAATGCAAATCCAACCAAGAGCCACGCTTCAATGCTTAAGCTTACCATCTTCTCCATCTTCATTACTATGCTATTATGTATGCTAGCAAGAAGAGTGATGATAAGTAAGGAACTATTTCTTTCTCCTATGGAATGTTTCTTCTTCCTCTTCCCTGCCCTCACTCCCCGCTAGCTCTCTCCACTTTCAAAGGTGTTTGAGGCCTTGGGGGACTCAGGCTTGGGGTATTTAATGCTTTCTACAAAGTTTATGTTATGTTTGTGATGCATGAATATTTCTATCTTCATTGCATCACCTAGTCACAAGGAACACAAAGATGGTATTGTACCAAGTCTCTATTGATGGGAGAAACTATAATACAAATGGCTATTGGAGGGGGGACCGGCTCCGAATGAATCCGTTCCTCAACTATTGTCATGTTCTCTAAACTCTCTCTCTTGCAAAAGTATTGTTCATGCCAAGTTAGCTAAGTACCATATTTATGTTGCTACCATCAATTAAGTTCACCCACTATGCTCACAAAGTAATCTCACAAAAGTGCTTCACCTAATCTCCTAATTCTTCCACTCTCAAAGTTCATAGGCCATTTCCATTACATTGGTATCATAGCATTTGGTTTCTCTCTTCTTGCTTAAGAAGAGAGGTCCTTAAGTAGCCTATTGATGGTTGATTTTGTTAATTATATTAGGGTAAGTGGGATTGGGATCTATTATCGATTTTGCTGAGCCCACTATGCGCGATATGGTGCACACCTCGGGAGCTTTGGTCTTAATAATGGAGTCTTTTTAGACTTGCCTACAGCTTTACCATTATTGAGCCATAAGAAGTCCAAAATTAAAGAAGATATCCCTCGGCAACTTTCCATGTTAGACTCATTCCACTACTCTCTATAATTAACCAATTCAAGTTGTGGGTGTAGATACTTAAGTGCCTATTTTCAAAGGCTAAGAGGAGTAGAAACTAAGGTTTTGAATTGCCAAAGCATACACTAAGTAAACACATAAGTTTAATTAACATGGTTGACAATAATCAAGAGAGTAGAATGAACATTGATAACTTTGATTTTGCACATGAAGGTGCTAATGATAATGCCCCCCTGTTTGTTAATTATCTTGTCACTAGGTTGCAAAAAGATATGGGCAACCCCGCTTTGCAAGCCAAAGTTACTCAACAAATTCGTGCTTATGGGATTTCCTTCTCCCTCCAAGAGGAGAGAGAGCTTAGGAGGCCTCTTGATGAGACCCCCAAAAGAAGACTCTCTCCCATACGAGAGGAGGAATCCAAAGATCAAGAAAGTAATGAATCCCTAAATTCCTCCAAAGACGTGGCTCCACAAAGAAGACAGGCTAACGATTGCCAACTCCTCCCAAGAAGAAACGGTTAACCCATAGTCCTTCTCCTCGTCGCTCCAAAAGGGAAGAGAGGAAACCAAGGAAGAAAAGGTCAAGAAAGAGGTCACCCTCTTCTCCTTCTTCTTCACCTTCCTCCTCTAATGATGAAAGCTATGGCTATTCTCCTAGAGAATACAAGAGAGAAGGACATCGCAAATCTTATCCTTCATGGCAAAGGTCACAAAAGCTAAAGAAGTTCAAAGAGGGAGGAAAGAATTTCTCTTTTCTCACCTATGATGGAACCTTTGGTGCTATCGACAAAGTATTGGCCTTCATCCAACAATTTGATGCGGCCTTTGGGGACGAGGGCTTCACAGAGTCCTCCAAGCTACGCCGTGTAGCTATGCTTTTCCAAAAATCGGCTCGTCAACGGTGGGCTAGCCGTCGTGGAAACAGCAAAGCCCCAAAGACATGGAAAACTCTACGAGTTTCTATCATGAAGCAATTCCTTGCAAGTGATGCAAAGAACAAAGTGCTTACCAAATGGTGAAGTTTAATGCTTCTCTCACATGAGTCTATCCACAAATATGTGGATACATTTTGGGATTTATATCTCAAGGCTATTGTCTTTCAAAAGATAGAATTTGCCAAGCAAAAACAACAATTCTGTGTAGGATTAACCAAAGAGATGGCCGAGTATGTCAACTCTCAACGGCTTGGTTCTATCACTGAAGTAATCCACCACACCATGGTTGCTTCGCGCATCAATTTCCAACAAGGGACTAGACTGAATGTCAAGCCCATGGAAAATAAAGTCAAAAGTGATGCCAAGAGGAAAACCAATGCCCAAAATTCTTACCAAGGCTATTCCAACAACAACAACAATCGATCCAAGGAGAAGGGAGTTTAAAAAGGTAAATATAAATTCTCTCCTAAAGGGCTAAAAGCTTTTAGTAAGGACCACAAATGTTTTAAGTGTGGGGAGCAAGGCCATGAGTATCAGAGCCCCAAGAGAATTGCCCATAATGAGACTCTTAGAGTCTCTATGTTTGAAGCTCCAAAAGAGGATGCTCATTGCCAAGGATTTCTCCTTTCCTATACTTGGGGAAAGATGCAAGAGCATGATGAATTTATTTTTTTTGACCCTAGTTCAACTCACAACTTCATATCCACGGAGTTGGCCACTAAGCTAGGCATACAAGCCCACAAGATAGGAGATGCATTGAAAGTCAATGGAGCTATCAAGGGACAAGATGCCTCAGTTCTTCTTTCATTGGAAAATTAAGGCTTCATGTCCAAAGCTATGTGGACAAAAAGTATTTCTTCATCTTCCCTCTCAAACATGAGAATGTTATCGTTGGGGCACCATGGTTTAACCGCATGGCTTCCAACATGAAGTTCCCTGAAAGGAGAATCTACTTCACCTACAGGGAAGAGAGCATGAACATAGATGCTAATGAGTCGAGAAACACCATATCCTTGCAATAAATGGAATCAAGAGGAATTAGAGTTGTCCAATTTCCTAAATAGATCCCAAGATGTTTTCATTGATGACATCCCTAGTGAGCTACCTCTAAAATGAGGGATGATGACCATGCAATTAAGCTTCTACCAGGAAGCTCACTGCCTAAAAATCCTCCTTATCGAGTTTCACAAGCTCAACAAGAGGAGATCATGAGGCAAGTGCATGAATTGGTGGAAAAGGGGATGATGAGGTCTAGCTCCTCTCCATTCTGTTCACCATTTCTTTTAGTGCAAAAGAAAGACGACACATATCCCATGTGTGTTGATTATAGTGTACTAAATAAGATTACTATCAAAAATAGATTTCCCATGCCGCGGGTAGAAGATCTATTTGATAATTTACAAGTTTTGGCCTAAAAAATGCTCCAGACACATTCAAACTCATGATGGACAAAAACCTTCAGGCCATTCAAATTCTCTTGAGGAGTACAAGAGACACCTCCAGGTAATCTTTCAAGTTGTGAGAGAGAATAAGCTTTTCATTGATCAAAAGAAAAGTGAATTTTTTTTACAAGGGATTCAATATTTAGGTCACATTGTCTCTAAAGATGGCACTCGTATGTATCCAACAAAGTTAGAGATAATAAAGGATGGCCTAATCCAAGGAATGTACAGGAGGTACCGAAGCTTCATAGGTATGTGTGCATACTACAGATGTTTCATCAAAAAAATTCTCGCTAATAGCAAGCCCATTACATGACTTAACAAAAAAGAACATTAAGTATCATTGACTACAAAAGTGCAAGAAGCTTTTGAAGAAGCTTAAGGAGAATCTTATCTCTCAATGTGTGCTCACACTACTAGATCTCTCAAAGCCATTTGAGGTCCAATGTGACACTTGTGGTAATTGCCTTGGAGCTATTTTGCTTCAAGAAGGGCATGCCATCGCATATGAGAATCAAAGACTCAACTTCAATAAGTGTGTATTGGGCAAATACGAAAAAGAGCTACTAGCTATTCTATATGCTCTAAACACGTGGAAACACTATCTCTTGGGGACTCCATTCATCCTACGAATGGATCATAAAGCCTCGGGAACTTCATGACGCAAACCACGCTCTCCGACAAACAAACGAGGTGGGAAAATTTTCTTTTGCAATTTAAATGTCATAATGCTCACATTGTTGGCAAGCACAATCAAGTGGTCGATGCACTCTCACAACGACCAAGGATAAATGTGGTGTCTATAGCAACTCACAATGATCTATCTTTTATAGATAAGTATGCTACTGATTGAGACTTTAAGTATGTAATTAGCACCTTTGCATTAGGAAAGAAAAAAAGAACCATTCACCTTGAAGGATGGTTATCTTCCAAACGGCAATAGGCTATGTGTTACTCACCCATACAATAAGAAATTCATGTATGAATCCCATATGAAGGAGTACGAGCGGAAGTGCGACGCGAGAGAGAGTGCGAGAAGAAGAGCAAGACGATATGGTGAACTCGCTCTACTGTAATGTGTAGAGAATAGTGAGTTCTTATTAGGTTTTTACAAAAGAATATGTGTATATACCTGGCGGCCCGCCCACTTACCTGGGCGACCACATTGGGCTTTATACCCCAACAACCTCCCACTTAAAGTCCAATGTGGTACTTTAAGTGTGAGAGAAGCTACTATACAAGATAATATACAAGAGATGTAGAGAAGTGATGTACTACCCTACACCTAACTGCTTGCGAAAATGCACAAAGCTCTCTGAGGGAAGTCCTTTTGTAAGTAGATCAGTAGGATTTTCTGTGGTGTGAACTTTGACAAGTTGAAGTTGCTTATCCTCGAGCATTTCCCTGATGAAATGATACTTCACATCCACATGCTTTGTCTTTGAGTGATAAACTGGATTGCGAGCCAATTGTATAGCACTTTGACTATCACAATATAACACAGGCATCTCTTCTTTGATTCTCAAATCTGTTACTAGTCGATTAAGTCAAATTGATTCTTTGCATGCCTCTGATGCTGCAACATATTCAGCCTCTGTAGTAGACTGAGTAACACAATCTTGTAATCTAGAACGCCATGATACTGCTCCACCAGCCAATGTAAAGACATACCCTGACGTAGACCTTCGGTTGTCTAAGTCACCTGCATAATCTGAGTCTGTAAAACCCTTTACACTTAGCTCCTGACTCCCATAGCATATACGCATACTCTTTGTATCTTTCAGGTATCTCAATATTCCTTTCACTGCCTCCCAATGTTTCTTGCCTGGGTTTGACATGTATCAACTTACTACTCCCACTGCAAATGCAATGTCTGGGCGAGTAGCAATCATTGCATACATCAAACTACCCACTGCAAACGCATATGGAATCTTATCCATTTCAGCCTGTTCTTCTTCAGACACAGGAAAATCTTGTTTGCTAAGTTTCACATATGGTGGCAATGGAACACTCAGTGCCTTTCCCTTCTCCATATTGAAACGTTGCAAAACCTTGTCAATATACTCTGTTTGAGATAACCAAATCAACTTCTTTGATCTGTCTCTCTTAATGCGCATACCAAGTATATGACTTGCCTCACCCATGTCTTTCATGTCAAACGATTTTGCCATCTTTGAATTCAAAGCTGAAATTTCTTCCAAGTGCTTGCCAGCAATCAACATGTCATCCACATACAAAATAAGGATCAGCCAACTACCATCCTTAGCCTTCTTTGTATATAGACAGTGATCGAACTCACTACGTTTGTAGCCTTGAGAAAGCATAAACTTGTGGAATTTATGGTACCATGCCCTCGGTGATTGTTTTAAGCCATAAAGACTCTTTAACAACTGGCATACCCAATCTTCCTTGCCTTTCTCAACAAACCCTTCTGGCTGCTGCATGTAAATTTCCACATCTAAATCACCATGCAAGAACGTTGTCTTGATATCCATTTGGTGCAACACCAAATCTAATATGGCAACCAATGCAAGAAAGCATCTCAATGTAGTCATCTTGACCACCGGAGAGAAGACTTCATCAAAGTCAATGCCTTGTTCTTGCTTAAATCCCTTGGAAACAAGCCTTGCTTTGTACTTTGGCTGACTATCATGAGCGGTGATCTTATACCTGTAAACCCATTTACAAGGTAGAGACTTTTTGCCCTGTGGTAATTTAACTAGCTTCCATGTCTTGTTTATATGCAGAGCTGTCATCTCTGACTGCATGGCCAATTGCCAATTCCTGGAGTCCTTCATCTGCACTGCTTCCTTGTAACATGAAGGCTCATTGCAATCAGTCAACATGACATAGTTCATAGATGGAACAAACCTATCAGGAGGTCGTGTGACACGTCCAGATCTACGCACAGTAGGTGGCTCAGGCTCAGCCACAACCTGTGGTTCCACTCTATCTTGTCCTTGCTCCTCTTGAGTCCTGACATTTTGTCTTGCACGTGCAGGTCCATCTTCTTGGAAGACAACTCTTCTAATCTCCTCAACCCTCTCTGGTTTAGAATGATATTTGGATTCATTAAAGTGAACATCATTGCTGCAGACAACCTTTCTGGATTCGGGATCCCAAAGTCTGTACCCCATCTCACCAGAATTACCATAGCCTAGAAAGATGCACTTTCTACTCTTTGGCTCAAGTTTGTTCCTAAATTCTTTTGGAACGTGAGTATATGCCTCACAGCCAAAGACTCTGAGATGCTTGTATGAGGGCATTTTGCCTGACCATACCATCTCTAGCACTGAATCCTTCTGCAAAACCTTGCTAGGAGATCTATTTACAAGATGAACAGCTGTTGATACAGCTTCAGCCCAAAACCCATTTGGCAGCTGTGCATTAGACAACATACTTCTGACCTTCTCTTGTATGGTCCTATTCATCCTCTCAGCAACACCATTTTGAGGAGGATTGTAAGGAGCAGTAAGTTCACGTTTTATACCTTTTGACTCACAAAAGTCCTGAAAGGCCTTTGAAACATACTCTCCACCATTGTCAGTGCGTAAGCATTTAAGCTTCTTGCCACTCTGATTCTCCTCAAGTGTCACAAACGTTTTGAAAACACTAAACGCTTCATCCTTGTGCTTGAGAAAGTAAACCCATACTTTCCTCGAGTAATCATCTATAAATGTCATAAAGTAAGAAGCTCCCCCTAGAGATAGGTTAGGAATAGGTCCACACAAATCACTATGAACAAGTGCCAACTGTGTATCTCTTCTACTGCTTTTATGCTTATGTGGCTGCTGTGTTTGCTTACCATACAGACAATGTTCACAGAATTCAAAATCATTAAATGAAAAGCCAGGTAAATAACCAGAATGAGACAAGATTTCCATTCCCTTCTTGGACATATGTTCTAACCGGCTATGCCACAAAGAAACGTTCGGCTGCTCGGTTACATTGATTACATTTTTAGAGACATTTGATACATAAATCATGTAAAGTCCTCCAGACTTTACTCCATGTGCTACTGTCATAGAACCCTTGGATATCTTCCACATGTTCTGTCCAAAAGTGGTGACGTAGCCAGCATCATCAAGTAAACCTATGCTGATCAAGCTCTTTGTAATTGCGGGAACATGTCTCACATTCTTCAGCGTGAAAGAAGAGCCATTCTGAAACTTCAATTGAACATCTCCAACACCTAAGATCTCACATGTCTGCCCATTGCCTAGCCGAACATGATCTTTAGTGGGCACATAAGAGGTAAACCACTCCTTGTTTGGAGACACATGAAGTGATGCCCCTGAGTCTATAATCCAGTCACTCATTGCATTTCCATCAGATGCTGTAAGAAGAGCTGAGTCCATTGTATTCTTCAAGAAGTAGATGTCTCCTGACACTAGACTGTCATCCACTGCAACAGTGTTTGTCACATTTATTTCTTGAATCTTCATTGAGGACTTGTTCTTCTCAACATGGTCTTCAGCTTTCTCTTTCTCTTTTTCTGCTTTCCATTCTCTGCAGTCTCTTTTCATGTGACCCTTCTTGCCACAATGGTAGCATTCTATGTCACTCTTGCCTTTAGCACTGTGGGACTTGCTACGAGACTGATTCCTCTTTCCACCTTTGTACTTTTCTTTGGTCCTTCCCCTGACAACTAAGGCTGTTCCTTTGCCTTTGTCCATTGTCTTTCTATTGGTTTCTTCAGTAAGCAGACTTCCTTCTACACCTGCTATGTTCAAACCATCTGGAGGTGCAGAATTACTCAAAGCTGTGTGAAAAGTGTCCCAACTTTCCGGCAATGTGATCAACAGGAACATAGCTCTAACAGGTTCATCAAACTTGACACCTTGAGCTGACAACTGACTGTAGATTGTGTTGAATTCATTCACATGATTGGACATAGGTGTCCCTTCTTTCATCTTCAAGTCAACAAGCTTCTTAAGCCAGTATACCTGTGAAGCTGCACTCTGCTTCTCATAAATATCACTCAGCTTTAACCAGGCTTGATAAGCCGACATCTCGTCTGCTACATTGAAGTAAACACTTTCTGCCAAAGTCAGCATAATGGTAGAAAGTGCCAATTCATCCATTTCGCTCCATTCATCTTCGTCCATATCTTCTGGTTTTATCCCCTTGAGCTTTATAGGTTTTATCTACTTCTTTTGTACCAACACGTGCCAAATCTGCTTCTTCCACAATGGGAAATTGGTTCCATCCAGCTTCTTGATATTGTAAAGAGCAGTGTCCTGTGATCCAGCCATAGCTACGCTTCACAGTAGTTTACTTTCCTGGGAAAAATTCGGCAGAGTTTCCCCTGTAAACTGACCTCTGAACCAATATCAACCTGTCAAATGAACCAAGAAAGCTTCAGATTCTGCATAAATTTTGGCAGAGTCTCCTTTGTAAAATGGCTCTGGTGTACTCAAAAACAGACCAAAAAACAGCTCAAAAAACACTGTCTCTCTGACACTGTAAGCTGCAGGTAAACCTGTCCTGCACCTGTACTGTCTCTCATTGTCCTGTCACTGTCCTGTAAGCATAGACTATGACAATGCCTCAACGGCAGTAAAGCAAAGATGCAATCTCAACTGTCTAACTCACAGTCAATACATCCTAGCTGCCTATCTAAGGGTGCTCGAGGGATCGCTCCAAGACCTGTATCACCGAAAGGATCTCAAAATTCGAGAATCCCCCAGCTCAATAAAACCTCACTCGACCCTCAACAAAGGCTGCAGTAAATCTGATAGTACATAGACTTCCCACAAAGTCATACATCCACAAATTTCCCACTGTATGCTGTAACCGCTGCGGCGGTTGTTTGCTGCGTGACTCACAGCCAGCAAACCCTCAACAGACATACATCATCTCTAACAATACATCCCATGTGTAAGTATCTCGATCTGAGCTCTGATACCAGTTGAAGGAGTACGAGCGGAAGTGCGACGCGAGAGAGAGTGCGAGAAGAAGAGCACGACGATATGGTGAGCTCGCTCTACTGTAATGTGTAGAGCATAGTGAGTTCTTATTAGGTTTTTACAAAAGAATATGTGTACATACCTGGCGGCCCGCCCACTTACCTGGGAAACCACATTGGGCTTTATACCCCAACACCATACTTCTCCTTATGCGGGCCATAATCTACTCTTCAAGGAGTAGAAATGTATTTCTATTGGTCAACCATGAAAAGTAAACATACAAGAGTATGTTCCAAAATGTGTGGTATACCAAAAGTTAAAATTTGATCGAGGAAAGAAACTTGGATTGTTTTAGTCGACAGGCTTAACAAGAAAACACACTCTATGCCTGTCAAAAAGACTATTAAGGCACATCAAAAGGCAACCCTCTTCAGATCTCAAATTTTCAAGCATCATGGATTTTCAACACCCATAGTGTTAGACAAAGATCCTAGAATGACCAGTAATTCTAGAAGGGTCTCTTTGAGAATCTAGGAAGTAGATTAAATTTCTCTTTCGGCCTGTCATCCACAAACGGATGACCAAAGTGAAATAACTAATCTAACGATTCTTGATATACTAAAAGCCTATGTCATGGAAGTAGATCAATGTTCTCAATGATAGAAGTATGTACCTCTTATAGAGTATGCATACAATGATATTGTACATACTTCTATGGAGAAAATACCTTTTGAGGTTAAAGAAGGAAGATCCAAAAGTCCCTTACTACTTAAAGTACATGGGACAATCTTCGCTGCTGCTGATGAATATAGCTGAGACCTACAAGAATATTTTCCAAAGATTAAAGGGGCTATATCCATCTCACAAGTGCTGCTAACGATATCTTACTAAGTTTAAGAATTATTCTTTTAAAGATGCTAGATGGATGCAAAGAACCTAGCTTAAGGATAATATGAACCTTGTCAATGCTTACAATGTTGCACTAAACTAAGCATATGAAAATGCATTTTAAATGAAAAATATTTTTGTCTTATAAGACTAGTTCTCTTTTTATTGTGCACAAATTTAAGAAGTATGCATGCTTCATGTTTGTGGTGACGACATCTCCCAAACACCAAGTAGAACTTGTCACTCTACTTTGGAAGTATGATATGGACTAAAGAGCAAACATGCTTGCAGCAGCTACGTCTCCCAAGCACCAAATGGATTAGTCATCCATCTTGGAATGATGTCGAAGGGTAAAAAGGGATCCTCTACGCGCTAAGTAACATGGACTAATCTTCTCTACCTCATAGTTGAGGAAGTATGATTTCAAGAGAGAGGTAATGCCATAAAATATAATATCTAACTCTACCAAATGATTTTCTCATATTAAACTGATCGTTTAATGTGGGAGAATAAACAGGAACAAGACTTAGAATAGAGACATGTGCTTCTAGACCTATCTCAACACAGGACCAAAAGGAGAGATGGTTGCATCTCAATAGGGGTCCAAAAGGAGATGGTCTATCAAAGAGAAATGTGCAATAAGTGCTTCTAGACTTACCTCAGCAGGGAACCAAGAGGAAATATGGTTACATCTCAATAAGGGTCCAAAAGGAGGTAGTTTATCAAAGAGAAATGTGCATCTAATGGAGCTTAAAATACCTTAGGGTTAGCTTCATTAAAGACCTCCAATGGTTAGTGTTAAAAGTCCTTTGACCTTAGGCAAGCTAGGGCTGAGATTGAGGTGGGAACCCAACCTAAGATTGAGGTGCTTGTCGTGCTTGATGACTAAGGTGCATGGTTGATGACTAAGGTGCTTGAGGTGCTTGTCATTCTTGATGACTAAGGTACTTGTGGTGCTTGTTATACTTAATGGGGGGTAAGGTGCTTGAGTCAAAAAGAGACCCTACAAACTTAATGAGGAAGGTGCTTGAGAAGCTTCCCATACATGGGGGGTAAGGTGCTTGAGTCAAAAAGAGACCCTACAAACTTAATGAGGAAGGTGCTTGAGAAGCTTCCTATACATGGGGGGTAAGGTGCTTGAGTCAAAAAGAGACCCTACAAACTTAATGAGGAAGGTGCTTGAGAAGCTTCCTATGCATGAAAGTCCCAAATTTAGGGGAATCTTTGACTTAACTTTCCACTCACCCAAAGGGCACCCCTTTTTCAAAGGGCACATGGGACACATGTTAGACTCTCCCTATGCTTAACCACATGGTGTGCTTGAATGTTATTGGTTGGGCTAAAGAGGGGTCCAATAAGCTTCTAGCTCCGTCCAACAAATATCTAGATATTTTCAATCTCTCTCTCTCTAAGGGTTAAGGAGGACACTTGTCCAAAGACTACCCATGTACTTGAATGTGTGATGCATGTGATTGGCTAGAGGGGAGAGGGTCCAATGAGCTTGAAACGTGTAAAAGCTACAACTCGCCCCAAGCAAGCAAGGGGGGTGCTGGGGGGATATACACCACACACACACACACACACACACACACACACACACACTCATTTTGTGGTTTCATTCTCACTTGGAAAAAGTTGGGGAACTCCACCTCCTTCTCCAAGCTTGTGAGAAGTGAGAGCCTACACCAACACTCTTGGCTATGGAATGCAAATCCAACCAAGAGCCACGCTTCAATGCTTAAGCTTACCATCTTGTCCATCTTCATTACTATGCTATTATTTATGCTAGCAAGAAGAGTGATGATAAGTAAGGAACTATTTCTTTCTCCTATGGAATGTTTCTTCTTCCTCTTCCCTACCCTCACTCCCCGCTAGCTCTCTCCACTTTCAAAGGTGTTTGAGGCCTTGGGGGACTGAGGCTTGGGATAGTTAATGCTTTCTACAAAGTTTATATTATGTTTGTGATGCATGAATCTTTCTATCTTCATTGCATCACCTAGTACAAGGAACACAAAGATTGTATTGTACCAAGTCTCTCTTGATGGGAGAAACTATAATACAAATGCCTATTGGAGGGGGGACGGCTCAGAATGAATCCGGTCCTCAACTATTGTCATGTTCTCTAAACTCTCTCTCTTGCAAAAGTATTGTTCATGCCAAGTTAACTAAGCACCATATTTATGTTGCTACCATCAATTAAGTTCACCTGCTATGCTCACAAAGTAATCTAACAAAAGTGCTTCACCTAATTTCCTAATTCCGCTACTCTCAAAGTTCATAGACCATTTCCATTACAATTTTTTATTTTTATTTTTGCAAAACTCACAATTGTGAGTGGATAGTATTAAGAACATCAGAAATATACACCAACCTCAAGCTCAAACCGAGCCTTGAGGGTCGAAAGATTACAAGTTATCTGCTTGACAGAGAGAGCACAACTACTCCTAGGCTTTATTTATTACAAGTTGTCATCATGACATGTATGGTTCTAGCCTAGTCCTCTGAGGCTTTTTTGCCTCCGATCATGTGGATCGTTACTCTGCTCATACGATTCACAAAATCTTGCCACAACCAGATCTCCCTCAAACACGCGGTTGTTCCTTGCTTGCCAAATATGGTGAAAGAAGTAGTATCTCATTATTTGAGTTCAAACAAGAAGAGCAGGACTTCCCATCCTATTACTATCAAAGAGGAGATTAGTCTTGAAGAACTTAATTTGCCATGTCCTTTGAATCCACTTGCATATTTTCCCAGCCATGCCACTGATAGCCTGACATCCCATGAAAAGGTGCGGTAGGTCATCATCACTAGCTATTCAGCACCCCGAGCAGTGATCGGACCCGATTCCCCTTGCTTGTATCTTTACGCCCGTCGGTAGAGCACCCCACATCACTTTCCACAGAAATACCTTTATATACTGAGGCCACCTTGGCTTCTAGATGTTCTCCATGTCTCCCTCCCACCGTTTTTCCTTCCAGTGCCTCTTCCATAATTATTGAGGGGGCTACACCAGTTAGCCTCGTGCATTATTGCATGGTAAATGTCTTTATAATGTGGTTTCCAAAAGAGGCTACTCCCGGGCCATCTCCAAGCGTCCCATTCAAAATTGGGTTACCTTCCTTCTGCGCCAAACCTTGTACTTCTTGCCACACTTTGTCAGGATCTTCTATCTTCACAAACTCCGCTTCCAATCCATGCCTTAGATTGTCCCAACTCAATCTTACAGGTGGATCCGCTGCACGCAACTCCTCTTTAAATGCTTTGGACCAAACTCGTGCATCACTCTTCAAAAAAATCTGGAGGAGACATAACATCTGCGCCGGGTCATGGATCTGGTTGCTAATGCAGGCAACCTCCATCTTTTCCTCTACATCTTCATCACTTCTTCCATGAAACTCCGGATAAGAGAAAGCCATGGCTACCCAAGTTCAATGCTTTAAGAACCCTTTCGAACACACGTGCAAGAACCCAAAACTTTTGACTGACTCAATCACTAGAAACTTCAATGGAGCTCAACTTTAGATAAGGACAAACACGTGCACATCAAATGAGTTTTCATAGTTAATCATCAGAATTACAACTGGCAAAGGACATTCCAATATCTCTCTTAATCTTCTTGGCCCGAACATAAAGACTATGCGCTGCTGAAAAAAAATCTTTCTGGACATATAAACATTTATCTAGATTCTTTGAGTTAAATGAAAAGGAGTGAATTGAGGGCCATTTTGATCATCCATTAAAGTCAACCATGCAGCTCCCAATGTCTTATCCTTTGATTTTGCCAAAATTTTAGCAGCATAACAGCATAAATGGCTTAAAAGAACAAAATACCAGCCATCATAACTTGGAAAATTTTTGACAAAGTTTCCCCAGAAGTAGAGCAGTGAGAACCCAAAATATAGACTGTATATGTATGCATAAACTGCCAACAATAGAACCCGAGCATCAAATAGGAATCACTAGTACATAGCCTATGGTGAGGTCACAAAAAGGGTGCTCCAGCTACCTGTATCACCAAAAGGATCTCCACATTTGAGAATCCCCCAACTCAATAAAACCTCACGCTATGGACCCTCTCATGAAGACTAATGAAAATCGTGTTTAGTCAAGTTGCAGAAATGACTATCTTCCAGTCCAAGTCTCAAAAATGGCTGGGACTGCCAAATAAAACCAAGTATGGCTCCACAAAGGCATACAATTGGCAGTTTCTACAAGTAACGTACAATACCAACAGACAATGCGCTCAAACAGGTGCCAAATGATGCATGCCAAAAACAACTACAAGTGACTCTACTACCAGTATATCACTCTACTCCAGCTACCTGTACCTGTGTGAATCACCTATACCTGTATCTGTCCCTATAACCTGTAACCTGTAATCTACAACCTGTAATCCCGGATCTCGAAGCTTGAAGCTCGAAGCAGAAGGTACTCGAAGAAGATCCTCCGTGGGGGCACCAAAAGAATGTGAGCGGGATAAAAACACACACAACGCCTCTATAATGACCTGACACACACTCTTGGGAAGATACACACACACACTATGGGGCACCACTCGGCTTACACAACCCACCTAGCCGAGATAGGGAACACACCGATGGAGTGAGAGGAGAGAGACTACCCATGTACCCACTCCACATTGAGACACACACACACACCCCCAAAAAAATCAGCTCAAAAGAGGATCATTTCTGATGTTTAGATACAATTGAGCTTGGGCCAACACCAATGGGGCAAATAGCTCTCACAAAATGGGTCCAGATACAATCACAAATAGGAGCAAAGGCTTCACTCACTAGGAGAAACTTACACAGCCAAAATAGAAAAAAAAAAGTGAGGATTTGGCAAAATGGACAGCACCATCGCGTCTGGAACGGCCCAAAACCCCAGTCTACAATGTCAAAGTGCTCAAATCCGACCTCGGATGAGCAGTTTAGGGCCAAAACAGGCTCCCAAAACAGCAAAAACACAGTTGCAGCCGTTCCTCCTCTTCTCTCCACGTTTTTTCTGGTCTTCTCTCTGGTTTTTCAGTTCCCACACTTAGCTTTATTACTTGGGCACCCTTGGTCTTTTAGTTGACCTCAAACAGACCTGAACATGCCAAAAGCTGACCTCGCAGTGCATAGTTGTCACCCTGCTGCATCCTCCGCACACCTGGCACTCAGCTTTTTCCAATAATGCATCCTGACAACACGTGAAGTGGTCCCAAAAGATGGTCCTCATGATGACCTTTCTGCATAATTATCACAAGAAAACACCCACGTTGTGTCCGTACTTATCCACGTGCAAATATTGACCACATTCGACCTCCTGACGCCACTAGATGCCATCTGACGCACCTGCTTACCTCATGTTGTCGGCCCGTGGATAGCTTCCTCGAGAATTTTTATGTGCTACCAACTCCTCATTATATAGAAAAAACACACTGGTACTGGTGATAGTGAAAATCGATGCACTATGTACATGCTATCCTACCTGTACACATGTGGGTCCCACGTAACCACCTGGCTCTAGAAAATGGGCAACCCTTTATTCGATGCACCATGCATGGGTATGTACATAATGCCAATCCCTTGCTTCAAAAAACTCCTGACACCGGCTTTGCCACAACTCAGTAGACGGCAGCTAGGCAACATAGATAGAGTGTTCATCGACACTCAAAACAAACAAAGAGTACAGGGATCCATTTTTACTACCTTTCATCATGATAAAGTTATTTTTGCGGATCATTCAAGAACGATAACCAAAAACTATAGTGTAGCCAAGATCATCCAATTGCCCTATAAAAAGCAAGCTCTTTGTAAGCTTGGGCACATGTCTGACATTCTGTAACATAAAAGTAGTGCCATTATGCATCTGAAGTTTCACATCATCAATGCCAACAATGTCAAGCTCATAGGAATCACCAAGCTTGATTGTGCATAACCCTCATCATGTGCAACTAAAGCATCTGAAGTGAGATTTGAAGTGAAAATGAGAACATCTGAGGGATCTGCTGTCACCTCGGCATGAATCTCTGTGGGCATAATGATCATCACTGGAGGAGGAGCATCCTCTACTGCAATGGTAGGTATGGGAGACTCAACCACATTGAGCTCCTCAATCTTTATTGTACTTTTGCCTTTGCCATAATTATCCTTTTGCATGCTTTTTTGATCTCTTAAGAAACTACGACAATCCTTTTTGTAATGACCCTTCTTGTGGCAATAGTAACACTCGACATTTCTGGCATTGAGGTCTCTACTTTGGTTCTTGTGTCTGCTAGGACTACGAGGATTTCGCTCTCTACTTTTGCTTTTGTATTTGTTCCCGTCACGGCCTCTTGCCTTTATTGAACTACCAACCATATATGCATCTCCATGACTAGCACCGTCGAGAGATTTACGTCGAATCTCTTCAGTGAGCAAGACATCTGTGACGGCATTGAACTCTAACTTGCCATTCGGAGCAAAATTGCTAATGGCTGTGCAAAAGATATCCCATGAACTGGGTAGAGAGCATAATAAGAATATAGACTTGAGTTCGTCGAGTTGAACTCATTTAAGCGACCAGAAACTGTGCTACCTTCTTTTATGTTAAGCTTCATAAGCTTTTTCATGAGAAAAACTTTGTTGGATGCACTTTTGCTCTCCCATGCTGAACATAAGCTATCCCAAAGTTCCTTGGTTGTTGTCTTCTCTATGATAGTGAAGAACACTGACTTGGCTAGATGTAGATGTATTGTAGCCATGGCTTTTGCATCCAAAATCTCCCACTGAGCTTGCGTATAGTCATCATCCTCTACACACTCTTTCAATGGTTTTGAGAGGCCTTTGTTTATCAAAACATATTTCACACTCTCTTTCCACATGGTGAAGTTGCTGCCATCGAACTTGCGAATGAAATACTCCTCCTTTTCTGAAGAAGAAGCCATGACTGACAAGAGGGTTTAAGACGTGCCAAACTATGGCGAGAAGCTGTAGAAATTTGGACAGAGTAACCTTTGTATTGGGAGTAAAATCTCAACTGAAATAGACTCAAAAGTGCCAACAATGAAAAGTCACGACTCGCGGGAAGGAAATCCGGCAGAGTTTCCTTTGTATGAGGAGTCAAAACTCAACTCAAAATACACATAAATGTGCCAACTGCACTAACTAGGCATCTCTTGCACAAAAACCATTGTTGCGTGACCACCAACTCGGTGTCAAAAGCATAAATAACCATCCAAATACATATCCTATGGCGAGGGTACCGTAAATGGGAACTCGAGCTACCTGTACCACAGAAAGTGTCTCAACATTCAAGCACACCCCAGCTCAAAGAAAACCTCACGCTATCGACCCTCCAAAGGCTAATGTAGACACAAATGGACTAGCCACGGTCTCAGAAAGAGCTCTTCCAATCCGAGTCTCAGAAACGGCCGGGAAAAACTGCCAAAATAGCCAAAAAATGGCTCCACACGTAGTACAGTGGGCAATGTCCGCAACTCAACGTACATTAGTAAAATCGTGCTCAAACAGGTGCCAAGAACTACTGCATGCAGTAAAAGTGATCCCTGCGGGGATATCTACTCTCAAAAGAGCTTAGTAGCACTAGGTGTGCTCAAAGAAAAATGCATCTGTCAACGCATCTGTCCGCAGAGAATCTGCTGCCGAAATGACTGCCAAATTGCCTGTGAAAGCACTGTGTCTGGTAACCTGGAGAATTTGTGCGTGAATGGGCTAAAAAACTTCCTGTAAACTGTAACGTGTGTGTCGGTGTTGCTATGTGCCGATTTCTATCGCCAGGCAAAAATACGCTAGTCGAATAGCCGCCAAATGTGTCGTATTTGTAAAATATGTCGTACAGTGCGATCGGTGCGATCGGTGCCGATGTCAGGTGTCACTCCTCTATGATAGAGGTACCTCACCCACGCATGTCGCAAGCATGATCATCAATCCCGAGAACGGGCTCGTCTGGGAAAACGCCCGGTGTATGGGTCGGATGTCAGAGATCCGCTGCAATGAGCAGTGTTGAGCCAGTGCGCATGAGCGGTGTCGATGTCGATGTCGCCTTCCGCCGCCGCCGGGCGGAAGTGGCTAGCCAAGTAGCCGTAGACGCGTACACTCAAAGCTGAAAAGGATGCCGAGATTGGGCTGATGCCGAATAATGCAAGGCTTACTCGTTCAAGCTCTCTTGCTCACCCAAGCTTGCCGAATAATGCAGGGCTTACTCGCTCAAGCTTGGGCCAAGGGCTGCTCGATGCCTCTATTATGCTCTGTTGCACGACCTCACTGCTTCTTGGTCGATGGCCTACATAGAGAGTGTGTTCAACACGGTGCTGAGCTACGAGTAATAGCCCCTTGGATGCTACGAGTCCTTGCTTGTGAGTGTGTGTTGATTTTGCCAATGTTGTCCATGTTGCCCTCCTATGCTCGACCTGCTGTAGATTCCTCGATCCTGCTCGACTACCCCCGATACCAAGCTTGCCTTGGCTTGTTCATCACCTGCTCGGTGACTTTCTTCCTGCCAATTTCCTCTTGCAAGCCTTCAAAATCCAAGCCAAGCTGCCAATTTCTGCTCGATTATACTCGGTTGCATTCAAGTGCTCACCATCTCCAAGCTCTTGCACTGCAGGATTTGCTCAAATTTGAGCTACTACCTCGAGTCCTGCTCCAAGGCTTCAAGGCTCTGCTTTGTTCGATTCCCTATTTGCAATGCCGCTTTGAGATCCACCTTGATTCGACTCTGCAAGGCTACACTTGTAAGCTCATTGCAAGCTTTTGTTTCCTGCAGAGCTTCAAGCTCTACCTTGCCAATCTTTCCAAAAACCCGATAGGGTTCACTACATGCGCGATGAGCCAGGGCTTGGGGTCGGATGCCCTGAGCTATGATACCAATTGTTGTGCGCATGTATGGAATGTGCAAGAGAGGAAGAAGAAAGGGGAAGGGGATGATACATAGACAGTCTCTCTGTTTGGTTTAGTGGAGAAGAAAGAGAAGAGTCAACTCTGATCTCTTTTTCTCCCTATATTGATTAGGAGAAATCAAGTGCACAAGAGTGGTTTCCCATGGCCACCTGGCCTACACCCCAACTGTGAGTACCTCTGGTGCTCCCAGATATGTTATCTTACCCTCTTTCTTTGTCCCTTTCATTATGGACAACACGTACTGCACTGCGTGGTCGATTGGTTGCCTGGTTGTTGAATTTAGAACTTGTGTAAATGTGGTTGCAACCACATGATTGGGTGTTGTGTACCTTGGTGGTCTCTTTGCGAGGAAGTGGAAGTGGTGGTGGTATAATCTTGCATGTTCTTCCACCTGTTTTTGGATGAGAACGGCAAATGTCGCAGTAGCGGTTTCCTTGGTGAAGGTTCCTGTTGTTTTTCTGTCTCTTGCCCTCATGGTCATTCCTTCTGTCGGCAATTTGAGAGCTTCTGCCACTATCTCTTTTGTAATGACCACTTTGACTTTGTTCTCTTACTGATGAGAGATTTGGGCTGATCCATCTTCCTTGATTGTGGACAAGAGCTCATAAGCGTTTTGGAAATCCACTCCACATGGCTCTTGTTCATAAAATGCTCTAAGCCCTAGCCTTCTGTTGGCTTCTTTTGTCTCGGGCTTTTCAATGTCATCATAGACCTCTCTTGGTAGAAGTTACAGTTCTACATGATGTCCTTCTTCACTTTTGAATCTACCTGTGAACACTGTGGTGTTGTTCTCCTCCAATTGTCCTTTTGACAAATAGGTTTCTTTGGCAGTTTTGACTAAACTGGGGTCCAGTTGGTATGGTGGTAGCTCTTGCAGCTTCTCCTTTTGCAAGACCCTTTTCTTGGCCTTCTCTGTAGTTTGCATGACTCCTGTTAAGTGAATAGAGTGTCAAAGTTAGCAAATTTGGCAGATTCTTCTCTGAAATGTTCTTCACTCTGAATTGCTGACAAATTGAGTCCAACTTGCTTTAAATCAATTTTTGAACATGCATAGATGCATAGAAACATGTAAAGATCAAAATTATGAAGTCCAAACAAAAATTACAACAAAAGTAAATAATCGCGATTATTTACAGTTGAGTAATTTTTTCAACTTTTTGCAAACTTGGCACTATAGGCTTGAAGTATACATCGATTAGATATCTGAGTGAGATATGGGCTCATTTGGGTGCACAGGGTGAGAATGGTGCCAAAATTTGGCTTTAGGTCCCTAAAAAAGTAGATATAAAGGAGTTTTGAGATTTTGAGCTCCAAATTTGTTCAAACTTGGCTTGTGGGCTTAGGACATCATGTACTTTGGTCCTATGGTGGAAAAGTTGCAAATTTCTCCCATCTTGGCAAAAAAGTAAATAATCACAATTATTCACTTTTTATCAAAATGAACATTTTTGGTTGCAACTTGGTTCTAGGCATGGTATAGACCCTGTGTATGTGATATGAGGTGATTTGGATCAAAAAATGTGGCTCATAATTTGGCTTCCAAGGACTTCTTTGCATTTTTTGGCAATTTTCCAAGTTATAATTGATCATTTTGGCTCATACTTGAATTTTGGCATGTAATAGGTGTGTGCAAGTGATAGGTGAGGTGATGATACAATTTTTCGACCAAAATATTGTAAAAGTAAATAATCACGATTATTTATAGCAATCAACTTTTTCTTGCAAAACTTGAAAATTTTGACATAAACACATTCAAATACACCTAAAACAAGTCCTAAATTGAATTTGGTAAACTTTGGTCTTGTCTGCATCATTTCGTGCTTTGTCGACTCTAAAATCATCGATTTTTGTGACTGCATGGCCTGTAGAGTTGGTTAGTCACTTTTGAAGCTATGGACTTGTCAGCTACATAGTCATGAAGCAACTCATCCAATTTTGGCCCATTTAGAGTCAGTTTGACCTCGTACGTCAAATTTGACACTTTGTAGCCTTTGAGCCATTTTTTTGCTTTTTAAGAGCTTGGCTTGATTGATTTTATGAAACCAATCATATACATTGTGTATAGACCTCATAGGTAAGCTGTCTGTGGAGTCAGAATCCAATTTTGGTATCTGCCAAAAACCTAGCTTTTCTACTTGGGACCCCCTTGACCCTTACTGAATGGTCAACTGTTGATATAGAAGTGTTCTATTATTTTGCGGCATGCTATAGTTCAAGTCTCATCCGCTATGGTCGATTTTTGGTCGTAGGTCTTCATGCACTGCTTGGATTCTAGGGTTTTTTCCAGGGGTTTAGACTAGCTACCGGCCGTACAAAATGGATCATTGATAAGTATAGAACTTACCCCTCATTTCTCATGTGAGATGGCTCTGAAAACAGGCAACTATGGACTCCCAAAAATGCGCGTGAAGAGGGTCGAAAAGATCTCCCTCCAAAGGTAACAAGTGGAAATGAGGTGATTTTAGCCTACCTTGGGTATCTATACTCGGACTTTCCGAACCATTTTTCTCCAAATTTCCCTGTTAGTCCTACTAGGCCGTAAAATCTTTGTTAGACTCAAAAATTCCCCCAATCAGATTCTTGTAGCTCATTCTGCAAGAATTCTGCAAAAGTAGGTATGGCCGCCCAATTTAGGTTTCCCGCTTCCATCTGCCAATTTCATTGAATTTTTTTGTGCTTGTCCTCCTTGTCTTTCTGATCATCGTCATGTCTTCAATTTTTCCATCTGAGCTCCTTTGCTTTTTATTATTAACTTTTGACCTGTTTATTCAAAAAATCAAAGAAAATAACAAAATGCGCTAAAAAAGCAAAGTGTCCAATAATTAAGAAAATCTATTGAAAAACATAGCTTTATTGTTCTTTGTTGGATTTTTCCATTTTTAAGTCTCAATATCACAAAAAATGATGGAATAACCAAAAAAGACTATTTTTGATGATTTAATGATAGTATATATATACTATTTACACTCATCGAGGAGATATCATCAGTTAATTTTTTCTTGTTGATGAATTATAAGGGCATTATTAGGTAATTTTGTAAAAAATCACACGTTAACATCAAACTTTTTCCTCCCCCTTCAAACATCGCCTTTAATTACTTAGTACTCTTCCACCCCTCCTAGATGGCATACCCCAGGACAACTGTGTGCATGGGTTGAACAATGGTGTCTATGCATAGCCTTGGTTGGCTCTACCATGCTTTAAAGATCAATGCAGTTCAAACCATCATGTTGTGCAAGAGTTGGGTCTTAAGTAATTAACTCAAGGGTTTCTGATGTCGAGGCTTTCTGATGTTGTCTTATAAAGAGCAAATCTTGTAGCTTGTGTGCTCTTTGCTTGATTGTACCATCAGGATGCTTTAGCATGTTGATTTTCTGAGTTGTTGGTATCAATAATGATGGTTGTCGAGCTTTAACCCGACATTCATATCTTGGTTTGTCTTGGTCAGAATTGTGTGGTTGAGTTTTTTGAGACTTAACTCTCCATTGCTTGATTGGTGTTCCAGTTTGCGGAAAAGATATAAGTGCTCTTTTTTCTTCCAAATCCATTTCGTGTTAGGTTCCTTGCTCGGGGATGCTCGTCTCTATGTTTTGATCTTTGGAACCGTTGGTACAGCTAAGTTATGTCGGTCCAGGATAAAGGCTATAGCCTCGCTATGGAATCATGTAGCTACAGGTCAAAGCGGTGGAGTCGGTGCCAGATGCCGATAGCAGCAAGCTTGATCGTGATGTGTATGCCACATGTGGCACTTTACAGGTCACGCGATGATTTTGGGACTCTAATGATCGAGATGTTTGCTACTATTATGGTTGCATTGGGATTCGGAGCGGCCAATGTTTGTTGCAATCGCCGTTATCGGCAAGTATCAAAGCATCCTGTGGGAATGGCCGCTAAGTCGTAAGATAAGTCTTGTCTAGAAAAAGATGGCCATGCTACAATTAAAAAAACGAGGGTGCTGCAGTTGATGGGGAAAGGAGAGCCACCTGGTGGCTTGCATGCAGAGAAGCAGCGCCATCTGTTAGGGCTGCAGTTGGAGGGGGATTACTGCTGAGGGGGAGCCTATCATGGACGAGTGAGGAGCGCCTTGAGGTGGCGGGCTGGCAAAAGCCGAGGGGCTGCATGGCAGGGTGAAGGGCGGGGTAGCATCCAAGTGGAGAGAGGAGGTGGCTGCCCGGAGAGCGCAGCACAGGAGGAGGGGTCGTGTTGCGTCAGGGAGGAGCTTACGACAGGAGGTGGCCAGCGCTGTATAGGCAAGCATGGGGTGTTGATGAGGAGGGTCGTGAGCACAAGAGGAAAGCATTGTTGTAGGGAAACAACATAGAGGGCCTGAGGAGGTCCACCTTGAGGTGTTGAGGGCGGCTAGTTGTAATAGGAGGAGGCGCAGCCAAGGAGGGCGCCATCCATAGGAAGAAGGGAGGCCACGGCCACCAGGCTTGGGGGGAGTACCAAGGAGGGCCGCCAGGGCTGGAGTTGGATATCAGGAGGGGAGCAACCCGCTATGCAGGGAGAGGGGTTGGATTGACGAGAGGGTCGCCATGAGCCGGGCTTGCCACAAACGGAGGGTGGCCATATCAAGCAAGAAAAGGGGACCCGAGAGCTGGGGGGTCGAATACGGACAGGGTGAGGGGCTCTATCGGATGGAAGAGACGCCATGGGCTGTAAGGTGATGACGCCATGAAATGAGCAGGTGTTGCCAAGGGGTGGCAGTAGAAGGTTGGCCGAGAGCACTTAAGCGGTGGGGTGCCGCCAGAGAGCACCAAGAAGGGAATCAAAAGCAGCAAAGAGGAGAATTGAAGCCATCGTTGTAAGAGGAAAAGTCGACATCATTAAAGGCCATTCTCGCCGATCGAGAATCGCGCCGACCTCTCGCTCTCAAGTTCGCTTTGTTATTCGAAGGATCGATGGAGCCATCTTAGTTTTGTATATGCTCTTTTGACAGCTATATAGTTTTAATTTCAAGCTCCACACTCTATTTGCCTTATCCACCTTGTCTGGCCATCTTTCTTTTCGTGCTAGGTTTCAATTCGTGTGAGTTCTCTGAATTGTGTGAGCAGAGAGGAAGAGAGAGAAGGGTGGGTATTGTGTGTGCAAAAGGGAGGGAGAGAGGATCTTAGTGGTTGGGACTATGTTATCTGGCTTGAAGTATATGCGAAGTGTTCATGCTTGTTATTAATGAGTTCCATGCTGCTAAGGTGCATCGGATTGGGTGGGTGTAATCAAGAATTGTTCAAATTACGAGCTTGTTAGTAAAGTCATACCAGAAATAGTGTGTGAGTGATTCAACCCGAGTGGCTTGGGGTGATGGGTATCTGTTGGGCTATAGAGAGGCATTTAGTTTGTGTCTTGTGTGTGTTCCCATTGCCCCCATCCCATCAGTGGTGCCCCCACTGAGGATCTACTGATTGCTCCTCGGTGAAGCTTTAAAGCCTGAAGATGATGCATAATATTGACTTAGTGCTTGCTGGAGAAGAAGAGGCTGTGGATTTGTTTTCCGATCTAGAGTTATACCTGTTGCAGTTGAGAATTTGTGGACATGAAGCCAAATTGAAGGCCCTACCATTGGTTCTACAAGGACGAGCCAAAGCCTGGTTTGAAGGATTGAAGGTTGCAGATTGTCAGTCTCACTGAGCGAGCTTCACAAACAGTTTGTTGAAGCTTTTCAGAAGCGAGTTTCTCCATCGAACTTGGGTGAGCACTTGACCAAGCTCAAGCAGAATGTAAGTGAAGATTTTGCTTTGTTTTCGGGTAAATTTGAGTCTATTTGGGAGAGACTAGCTGCTGCTACATGTGTGCGAAATGGAGACCATTTCAAGCAAGAGCAGTTTCTAGCATGCTTGCATGCGCGAATCAAAGAGAAGGTCGAGTGTGGTGGTGCAAAGGACTATGCCCAAATGGTTTGCTTGGCAAAGGCAAAGAGCGGGAAAGCAAAGAAGAAGCTGGAGATGGGTTTGTTGAAGCCGGCAGACTATGGATATAGCTCGACAATGGAGTTGCGTCATGCCATGAAGCCAAAAAGGAGTTCAAGCGTCAAAGAGGTAGTTGCTTTGCCATTGGTAAGCCATTTTGGTCATTCGTTTTAGTTTGTACCTCCAATTTGGTATGCTGCTATACAAGAGTCTGTTAGCCTGGCCAGCAAGAATGCGGTCCTAGCTGAAGAGTGTATGCATGAAGAATCCAATGAAGCTATGGATCAAAGCTCACAAGACATGTTTGAAGATGTTGGCAAAGCCATGGTCGAAGTTGTAAAGGGAGAAGCTAGCCAAGGGGTTGGGCAACCTTGCCCTACCGATTGTGTTGAAGAGTGGCAGTACATTCCAGAGGTTGTTGGTGATGTCGACCTACCAAAAGATGAGGTAGTAGATCATGGCTTTCTTTCTTGCTTGGAAAATGATGTGGTCGTAGATGAAGTCCTTAAAGAGAAGGAAAAGGTAATCGAGCAATCTGATTTTCTCTTGCATGAATTGGTGGAAGATGAAGCATCAAAGGCTATGGCAGACGAAGATTGGCCCTGGCGAGTCAGGTATGGCATGTATGCCATTTGACGGACCTACATCAAAGGGTATGCTTGAGAAGCAGGTAGGCTTGGTTCTCCAAGAAGCAGTGGTAGTGGAAGACAGGTTGCCAAAGGTGGGTGTTATGCTATTGGTGTTCATGTTTCTGAAAGTTGCTTTACAGGTAGTTTTGCACGGTTTGCAAAGCTCTTTTGATGAGGGGTCTGCTATGGTTAGCTCTCTAACAGGTGAGAGACTAATGATGTATGGTGCAGATGCTTCACAGGTTGGTCTACAGACTTGTTTTGTATGTGAAGCCGGCGCATGGATACAGGTTGAAGGTCAATGTTATGTCAAGTTGCACGAGAGGTTGTTTTTTGGGCTTACAGGTGCAAAAAAGTGGCTGATTATGCATGTACTGGAGGCAGATGGCTGTATTCGACGCCATGTATTTGACCCAGATGGGGCGTACACTGCACTTGGGGAAGCTCGAGGCTTTCTATTTGATCCGGGGGATTTATGTAGCTGACACGGTCTCCCTCTCTATCTATCTATCTATACAGTTCTACTACAGATAGCCTCTTATTATGCTATCAGGTTCTTGCTTCTTATGCAGTTTTATATTATCTACATAATGCTATGGTTGAGCATGAATGCTCAACGAGGGGTTGGGCAATGATAGTACAGCTAAGTTATGTCGGTCCAGGATAAAGGCTATAGCCTCGCTATGGAATCATGCAACTACAGGTCAAAGCGGTGGAGTCGGTGCCAGATGCCGATGGTGGCAAGCTTGATCGTGATGTGTATGCCAGATGTGGAACTTTACAGGTCACGTGATGATTTTGGGCCTCTAATGATTGAGATGTTTGCTGCTGTTATGGTTGCATTGGGATTCGGAGCGGCCAATGTTTGTTGCAACCGCCACTATCGGCAAGTATCAAAGCATCCGGTGAGAATGGCCACTAAGTCGTAAGATAAGTCTTGTTTAAAAAAAGATGGCCATGCTAAAATAAAAAAAACAAGGGCGCTGCAGTTGATGGGGAAAGGAGAGCCACCTAGTGGCTTGCATGCAGAGAAGCAGCATCATCTGTTAGGGCTGCAGTTGGAGGGGGATTACTGCTGAGGGGGAGCCTGTCATGGACGAGTGAGGAGCTCCTTGAGGTGGCAGGATGGCAGAAGCCGAGGGGCTGCATGGTAGGGTGAAGGGCGGGGCAGCTACGTCAGATAGTTTATTGCCTGTACCTAAACCATTATCATCGGACAATTCTTTATTTGCAGCGGCAGCTACCAAGTGGAGAGAGGAGGTGGCTGCCCGGAGAGCGCAGTACAGGAGGAGGGGTTGTGTTGTATCAGGGAGGAGCTTATGACTGGAGGTGGCTAGCGCTGTATAGGCGAGCATGGGGTGTTGATGAGGAGGGTCGTGAGCATAGGAGGAAAGCACTACTGCAGGGAAACAACACAGAGGGCCTGAGGAGGTCCGCCTTGAGGTGCTGAGGGCGGCCAGTTGTAATAGGAGGAGGCGCAGCCAAGGAGGGCGCCATCCATAGGAAAAAGGGAGGCCACGGCCACCAGGCTTGGGGGGAATACCAAGGAGGGCCGCCAGGGCTGGAGTTGGATATCAGGAGGGGAGCAGCCCGCTATGCAGGGAGCGGGGTTGGATTGACGAGAGGGTCGCCATGAGCCGGGCTTGCCACAAACGGAGGGTGTCCATATCAAGCAAGAAAAGGGGACCCGAGAGCTGGGGGGTCGATTACGGACAGGGTGAGGGGCTCTATCGGATGGAAGAGACGCCATGGGCTGTAAGGTGATGACGCCATGAAATGAGCAGGTGTTGCCAAGGGGTGGCAGTAGAAGGTTGGCCGAGAGCACTAAAGCGGTGGGGGGCCGCTAGAGAGCACCAAGAAGGGAATCAAAAGCAGCAAAGAGGAGAATTGAAGCCATCACTGTAAGAGGAAAAGTAGACATCATTAAAGGCCATTCTTGCCGATGGAGAATCGCGCCGGCCTCTCGCTGTCAAGTGCACTTTGTTATTCGAAGGATCAATGGCGCCATCTTAGTTTTGTATATGCTCTTCTGACAGCTATCATAGTTCCAATTTCAAGCTCCACAC